>NC_062993.1:0-322060 GCF_023078275.1 Leguminivora glycinivorella | reverse complement strand
CGACAACCATTATCGATATACATCGTACGTACATCGCCCAAGGATGGCCGTATCATAATACATTTATTCTTACTTTTAAACATCGGAGCGTCGGAAACCCTCAGTTTCCGATTAACAATCGATTATAAATAAAATATATACAATTCCCGCGAAACGTCGTCAAAAGACACCAGAGTCACAAAATACTCG
Organism: Leguminivora glycinivorella; assembly: GCF_023078275.1. Lineage (NCBI taxonomy): Eukaryota > Metazoa > Arthropoda > Insecta > Lepidoptera > Tortricidae > Leguminivora > Leguminivora glycinivorella. The sequence goes on along the minus strand of NC_062993.1, from coordinate 321,871 downwards.
CAAACGGCGGCACAACGATTCGCAACATGTATTTCGGCGGACAATCGACACGAGTATTCCACGAAAAGAAATCGTCGAACACAAAAACAAAATCCTCGCGTTCCCTCACCACTTTCAAAACGAGAGTCAAAATACGACAATCGTAGTTCGATTCACTCTCGAGCCATTCTGTTATCGAACCTCATTTTTGTATTACAATACCGCGGGGGCCGCTCATCACGCTAACGGTCGGCGCGGGCCCGTCAGCTCTGCGCCGGGGCGTGGGCGTCGGCGGGAGCGGGAGCGGGAGCGGGAGCGGCGGGAACACCTGCAGGAACGTGCGCGGGAGACTGCGGCGCGGGCGACGACGGCTGCAGCAGGTGCTCGGGCACCGGCACCACGCGGAGCCGCGCCGGGACCTTCTTCGTGGGACACAATACCTGCGCAACCAAACGAACGACATCGATATCTAGTCGATGGAAACGGGCGTCACTTTGCGAAAATCGGTGACTATCAAATCTAGTCGGATATCTATCTTAAATCGAACGCAGTATCGCGATCGGGTCCGACTGAAAATTACTTAATTTGAAACATTAACTTATGTCAAAAACGACAACCGTATAAATATTATAAATGCGATAGGGTGTCTGTACGAGTCGAAATGAATAGAGATAGAAAGAAGGGCGGCGATAATGCACTCACCCTCCTGGCGAAGGCGAAGCAGCCGGCGTCTTGCGGCGCGGGCGCGGGCGCGGGCGCCAGCTGCAGGTCGGGCGGCGGCGAGGCCCGCTCCGAGCCTGCGAGTAAGCCACATACCTACTTTATAAATTCTATTCATTTTTAACAAACGAATGTCACGTTTTCCAGTAAAAGGTACCACGTTGTCGCTCGAGCGCGAGGACGCTCTGACGGGTGACTCGTATAAAAATATGAGCAAATTTCGTCCTTATGATAAGCGACAATGTGGTACCTTTTACTTGAAAACGTAACAAATACATCACACGATAAAATGTTATAGACGCGTCAAACACGACTCGTAACTTAGTTACCGACTCGTCACATCTCTTTTAAAGCTTCCGAATACCGATATCCGATACCGGTATTCGTTCCGGTATTGGCGATTTCAGTACCGCGATCCCGGAATCCCGGTATTGAAAACGGGAAAATATAAAAACCGAGTAATTTGCTTAAAATAACAAATGTTATTCAAAATCTCGTTTGTTACTTTTCATGCATGTTACAAATCTTGCCAATCCGACTTAGTGATGGGTCGAAGTGTGTTCGACGATTTCAAATGTCAGCTAATGCATCGAACACAATTCGTAGTTTCGTCGCAGTTAAATCAAATTCCAGCACATCGTGATTAGGTACTAAATAAAGAATAATTTTTATTTTAATCGCATATCGCAATCGTCACATCACATAATACTATTCTATTCGTGATTATGAATCTTTTTCGATTTTCGTGCAAATTGATAATGGACTGTAGTCAGGAACACCTAAAAACATCTTGGGCGTCTTGGCGAACCAATCATCGAAATAATTATGATGCTAGTCGAAGTGACGGACGACGACGCTCGAAAAACATTAGAGGACGCTGGACATGGAGACAAATGGACGGAAAAGACAGCATTGAAGGCATTACACACGGCCCGGCACAGTACATGTATATTGTATAGTGAGGTGAGGCTCAACTGACCCTGGTGGAAGACGTTGAGCTCGGCGTAGCAGCCGGTCTCGATCATCTCGGTCTGCCAGGACATGGAGACGGAGCCGGTGTTGAACTTGCCGTAGAAGGTGTCGTCGCCCGCGTCCAGCGCCACGCCCTTCACCGTCGAGAACTGCTCGATGTCCAGCACGTCCTTGGCGTACACCGCGTGCGGCTGAAACGAAAAAAGGTACCCCGGTCAATATATTTAGAGTAAATACCCGCGTATCGTTTAAACCTTTACTGCAATTAAAGTACTTTGCTATTGCAATCTGTGTGAGCAATTAAGAATGTCTTATATAATTTCAAGTGTCGATTAAAGATTTATAGTGGATTATATTTAGTTTCATCCTGACATTAAGAAGAAAAAGAAGGTAAACAATTATTATTTATTATTTTATTTGTCTGTCTTTTCCATATCTCGGGACCATGGGGTCCCGGACCTTTGGGAGGCATGCGTGGGGCCGAAGCCAACAGCACAGAGGCCCTTTTAGACATTTTAATCTAAAGGCAAGGGATACACGTGGCGGATTCCATCCCCGAGCGCACAATATGATACAACCGGAGATGGTTCCCGCCAGGTGCAAAGACTATTGCAGTGCAGCACTTTTGTGCTGCGATGGGAGCTAAGGTCATGGGTTATTGTTTTGAAAGTTGGATGAACTGGTTAAAGGGCTATGGGAGGAGACTATCGGACACCTGCCGTGACAATTAGTCTCACAATTGTAAAAGGCAGGCGGTGACTCGCCAACTCACTGAGTGGGCCCTGCAAAACGGCCGCACGCACGGTGCGACAACAGAGCAACACTTGAGAGTGGCTAAAAGGTTGTCGAGAGGTGAGTCTGCGGTAGCTTGGTTCCTGGTGTTCCATTCAGCAGGCCGCCGGCGTTATGACATTTTACACTTCCAACCTGGAGCATAGGTCCCGCTCTTGCGAATCCACTCTGGCCGGCCGGTTAAGGCAAGCGCAGAGGCGAGGGCTAGATGGAAGTGCCCTCTGGAATAGGGGTCCGCGGTGTCGCCACTCACCGTCAGCTCGCCACAAGCTGCCCCCGCGGGCTATTTTATTTATTATTATGATGTATGATAATTAAATCATATAATTTAATGACAAAATGTTTAAGGATTTCCATTTTTAAAGGGAGTTTTCATTATCGTGCAATCAAATGTTGGAACAATGTACCACCATCAATACAAGCCGCGCTAACAGTCACGGTACTCACGTAGCCGCGCTCAGTCGAGCGAGATGAAGGATCGGTACCGTCGTACAGCACCGCTCCGGCCAAGCTACAGCAGAGCTTCGAACCACGTTTTAAAGGAGCGTCTATTAAGTTCGATCGTTAGCGTCAATGTCGTCGACTCACATCGGGCACGAAAAACGCGTCTAGCATGTCAATGCCTACGCGCAAGCAGTCGAACGAGTGAAAATAGCGGTACCTGTATGACCTGAGCTACAGTCGAGTGGATCGAGCCTCGAACCCACGTTTCAAAGGAGCTTGTATAAAGTTCGGTCGTGAGTGTAGAGAGGTACTCACGTCGGGCACGAAGGGCGCGTCGACCATGCCCGCTTCTAGCCGCGCCCAGTTGAGCGAGCTGAAGAAGCGGTGCTGCTCGAGTCAGTGTAGAGAGGTACTCACGTCGGGCACGAAGGGCGCGTCGACCATGCCGGCCTCTAGCCGCGCCCAGTTGAGCGAGCTGAAGAAGCGGTGCTGCTCGAGTCAGTGTAGAGAGGTACTCACGTCGGGCACGAAGGGCGCGTCGACCATGCCGGCCTCTAGCCGCGCCCAGTTGAGCGAGCTGAAGAAGCGGTGCTGCTCGAGTCAGTGTAGAGAGGTACTCACGTCGGGCACGAAGGGCGCGTCGACCATGCCGGCCTCTAGCCGCGCCCAGTTGAGCGAGCTGAAGAAGCGGTGCTGCTCGAGTCAGTGTAGAGAGGTACTCATACGTCGGGCACGAAGGGCGCGTCGACCATGCCGGCCTCGAGCCGCGCCCAGTTGAGCGAGCTGAAGAAGCGGTGCTGCTCGAGTCAGTGTAGAGAGGTACTCACGTCGGGCACGAAGGGCGCGTCGACCATGCCGGCCTCGAGCCGCGCCCAGTTGAGCGAGCTGAAGAAGCGGTGCTGCTCGAGTCAGTGTAGAGAGGTACTCACGTCGGGCACGAAGGGCGCGTCGACCATGCCGGCCTCGAGCCGCGCCCAGTTGAGCGAGCTGAAGAAGCGGTGCTGCTCGAGTCAGTGTAGAGAGGTACTCACGTCGGGCACGAAGGGCGCGTCGACCATGCCGGCCTCGAGCCGCGCCCAGTTGAGCGAGCTGAAGAAGCGGTGCTGCTCGAGTCAGTGTAGAGAGGTACTCACGTCGGGCACGAAGGGCGCGTCGACCATGCCGGCCTCGAGCCGCGCCCAGTTGAGCGAGCTGAAGAAGCGGTGCTGCTCGAGTCAGTGTAGAGAGGTACTCACGTCGGGCACGAAGGGCGCGTCGACCATGCCGGCCTCGAGCCGCGCCCAGTTGAGCGAGCTGAAGAAGCGGTGCTGCTCGAGTCAGTGTAGAGAGGTACTCACGTCGGGCACGAAGGGCGCGTCGACCATGCCGGCCTCGAGCCGCGCCCAGTTGAGCGAGCTGAAGAAGCGGTGCTGCTCGAGTCAGTGTAGAGAGGTACTCACGTCGGGCACGAAGGGCGCGTCGACCATGCCGGCCTCGAGCCGCGCCCAGTTGAGCGAGCTGAAGAAGCGGTGCTGTGACGTGGGGACCAAATGACAAGTCACTTGTGTGAGATATAGGTTTATTGTGTCTCATATTATACAGCGTGCGGCAACTTATATAGCAAGCAATGAGAGGGGATATACTCCACACTACATCTCCCCAATTGATAGAAAAAAAAAGAATTTACGACAATTTTTTTTTTTTTACAATATAATTTTTGCATGTCCTAAACATTAATTAACAACTAATTATAACTAAGCATACACAAGTAATCAGTTTCTCAATGGATGCTCGTGATACAAGCGATAATGTAAACAATAACAAACAGGTAGTTTAATCTTATGACTAAGCCTTAGGTAGGTATATGTATAAGTATGTATACAACAATGCTTATGGCTCGTGAGCAATACAGTAGGGATCCTTTATACATCTGATTTAGGATTTAAACAATTTAGTTCTGTTTTTGTGAACAATTTCATCCCTATTATTAAGCTTTATCTTTACATTGGGGCCTAGATCACTTATAACAGGGTAAGGGCCTAAATATATACTTTGTGTCTTGTCGTTTACAGGGTTTCTTAATAAAACTAAATCTCCTACACTATAGGACACTGGGTTAATTTGTCTATCATAGTACTGTTTCCTAACTAGCTTACTTTTATTTAGGTTATCCTTAGCTTCGCGCTGACTCAGCTGTAAGCGATACTTTAACTCTAATGGGTAGCTATCGTAATTGTATAATGGATCAACAGTGGTTACAAGATTAGTAGGTATGTTACACAGCTTACCGAATACCAGCTCGTGCGGTGTGTACTTAGTTTCGGAATGCACACTGCAATTATAAGCAAAGCACCAGTATGGTAGCCAAGAGCTCCATGAGGATGTATGATTTTCGGTATGTATTCTTAGATACGCACCCATAGTTTTATGTGAATTTTCAAGTGCTCCGATGCTCTCGTGGTGATAGGCGGTAGATGTTACCTGATTAATTTGTAGCAGTTTGCATACCTCCGTCATGGTGCTCGCAATGAACTCGCTGCCGCGATCTGTCGCTATCTCGCGGGGAATACCATACCTTAGTACGAAGTTTTCGACGAATGCCTTCGCGACCGTGACCGCGTCCTTGGACCGTAGTGAAATGAAATGAAATGAAATGAAATGAAATGAAATGAAATGAAATAATGAAATGAAATGAAATGAAATATTTATTTTCCAAGTAGGCATATTACAATGCGCTTATGAACGTCAAAGTGGGTATGCTTCTGTGTATTTGGTAAGGTCACACTGAAGAGTGAGTATGTATGTAAAGCTATCGTTATCTTTATTTAGTGGACCTACAATATCGAGATATACTTTGTCGAAGGCTGATTCAGCTGTTGAGGTTATCACCATTGGTTGTTTTGTGTGTAATGAGTACTTTTGAGTTTGACATTTAGTACACTTAGAAACAAAATCTCTGATGTCCTTGTCCATGGATGACCAAAAATAATACTTTTTGATATTATTAGTCATTCTCCTAATGCCAGCGTGGCCACTAGTTGGCAAGAGGTGAAAATCGTTAAGTATTACTCGAACATCGTCTTCTTCAGTTATTCTTTGAACGCCTTTAATTATGTATAATCGGGGCATATGAGGAATTGCCGGTCCGGACCGTTTCTTATATATTTGTTTTATTTCGCGCGTTAATTTCTCTATCATTTCTTTATTAGTATTATTTTTAATAATACACAATTCCTCTATTTGTAATCGTTTACAAAATGATCCCAAGTCCCTCACTAACACGGCTCGCGTAGATAATGATCGAGATTTTGGGTTCATATATATTACCCCTTTTGTTGGCACATATACAAATGAATCGGACATTTCCGCAATTAATCCTCGATTGGATATATCTTTTAATATTTCATTATTTGCAATGCTTAATTCAGTCAAATTTCTTGGTTTTTTAAGAATTTCCACAACCCTTGGGTGATCAGGCCTTGAATTAGTGGAAAGCTTATCAAACGAAGAGCTTTGCTGAAGAGTAGCATCATTTCGTAGGTTAGTTAGTTGACGTCGCGCTTGACGTCGCGTCATAACATTCATAATATTATTAGTCATATCGGCCAGCTGCTCCGACGTCACTACGATACGAGAAAGTGCGTCGGCTGCGCAATTGTTTTGGCCCTTTATGTATTCAACGGTGTAATTATATTCTTCTAGTTGAAGTCTGAATTTAAGAAGTCTACTCGAGGGATCACGAATATTAAATAGATATACTAGTGGCCGATGATCTGTCTGTATTTTGAATCTTCTCCCATATAAATACGGTCGAAAATATCGTACACTCCATACGACTGCCAATAGTTCTTTTTCGATCGTTGGGTAGTTTAACTCTGCCTTATTTAATCCTCTACTTGCGTAAGCGATTGGGCGTCCGTCACTATTACAAAGAACAGAACCTATGGCCAGACCGGACGCGTCTGTTTGCAAGATAAATTCGTTTTCAGTTGAAAAGTTTGGATATTGTAATACGGGTGGGTTAACTAATGCTTTCTTTAATAATTGAAATGATTTTTCGCAATCTGTACTCCAACAAAATTTAACATTTTTACGCAATAGCATGTTTAGGGGAGAAACTATTTCAGCAAAATTTTTAATAAATTTCCTGTAGTAATTGGCAAAAGCAACAAAGCGTTTCAGGTCACTACTGTTTTGTGGCTTGGGGTACGTGTTTAGTACTTTAACTTTTTCAGGGTCGGGTAATATTCCTTTTTCCGATACAATGTGGCCTAAATAAAGAATTTCTTTTTGTAAAAATTTACATTTGGCAGGGTTCAACTTTAAATTGACTTTTCTTAATCTGCTGAAAACATCCATAAGATTTTTATTGTGCGTTTCCAGACTTCTTCCAAATATTACTAAGTCATCTTGATACACAAAACACTGTTCATAGTTTAAACCGGACATAGCTATTGTCATCATTCTGGAGAATGCGTTGGGTGATGATTTCATTCCCATAGGTAGCCGTGTCATGGAATATTGATTAGTGTTGGTTGTAAAGGAAGTTAGTTTTCTACTTTCTGGACTAAGTTCTAATTGGTAAAATCCTTGGTATAGGTCTAGATGTGAAAAGTAAACTGCGCCCGATAATGAGTCTAGTATGGTAGTGATATTAGGTAAGGGAAACTTATCATCCTGTATGTTTTCGTTTAATTTTCGGTAATCTATAACTACGCGCCATTTCTTTTGATTAGAGGAGTCGGTTTTTTTTGGAACTAGTAGAAGTGGGCTCGACCACTCGCTACAGCTCTCTTCAATTATATTATCGGCTAACATTTGTTGTATTTGCTTATCGACTTCTTGTTTTTGAGATTGCGGTAAGCGATATGGTTTAACATAGACCGGATTTGTATTGGGTTTTACTTGTATAGTATACTGGTATAAGTTGGTTACTGTCAACGCGTCACCTGGTAAATGAAATATGTCGGGAAATTTGCCACAAATATTTTCTATTTGAGTTCTTTCGTCCTTGTTTAGATAGTCTAATTTAAGATTGGATAATAACTGTCGTACTCTGCTTCCATTGATGTCACTTTTTTCGAAACTGTAAGCCTCAAACTCGCTGAGCTTGCAAATCGCTGGATTGAAATAACTTAAGCGCGCCTCTGTTTCGCGTGTATTTAAAATCTTAATGCCTATTTTCCCATTGTTTGGTGAATTTATAGTACCAGCCAAAAATACTCCCTCGCACAATTCGCTAGGTAGAACCACACAGTCTTCCTTTGCTGCCGTGTTTATAAAAAAGATCTTCTCGCATCTTGGGGGCACTACTATGAAATGATTGCCGCCTAAACTCCCCATGCTTAGCGGTAATGTAACCAAACTTCCTTCTAACATTAATCCTAAAGTGTTATGCTCAAAATTTATATTGCTATTATATCTTACTAGGAAGTCTAGTCCTAGAATGCCGTCCGTTTTGCAGGGTAAATTTTTAATTACGTGAAATTTATGTTTTAATCGGTAATCATTTAATTTTAACTCAAGGTAAACAAAACCTTCGGTGAGTATTACGCCACCAATTCCGATGATTTCAATTTCGCTTTTATGAATCGGAATGTTCAATGAATTAATCACATCAGCTTGCACGGCAGAAATTGATGCCCCACAATCAACTAACCAGCTGTATTTAGAAATTCCCACGGCGATTTCAACGGAACTGCATTTATTACATGTAAATATGTACTCATACTTATTAGGGACGAAAAAACAAATGTTGCTCTTGGGGGGTCTGACTCGAATTTGTAAAATCCGTACTGGTGTTATCATTTTGACCGTCTTGCGAATCTGAATGTATGATATTTACATTTTGGAGATTTTGAGCTTGGGGATTATAGGAATTTGAATTTCCTCGAAACCTACCTCGTGTGAATGTTCCACGGCCTGGTCTGTTTATCCCTGAATTGTATGATCGCTCTTGGTCGTCTCGTTGACGGTTTGGCACCTGGAAAGATCTATTTGGGTATCGCGGGCTCGCATATCCTCGCCTAGAGTATCCACCACGCTGACCGCTACCGCGTGTGGTATAAAATCTGTCATACGTACCTCGTCCTTTGCTTCCAAAGAGGATAGACCCATTCTCACCTCTCGTTGAGGACAACTCTTCATCTTTGGCGGCCGCAATTACGTCTTTTAATGCAGTATAGCCCCGGGCCGACAATATTGTACGCATATCACGGTTCCTCAACCCGTCGATGAACCGGTGGACTGCCAATTTTTCATTTAAGGGTTTTAATGTCTTGTATGCGTCGGTGTTACCGTCGGCTTGAGAAATCGTTAATTCTGTAAAAAGCGTTTCAATTTCCGATCCATATTCATCTAAGGTCTTACCTTTTTGTTGAGCAGCCAGCAACTGTGAATGTAAGGCAATATATGACTTTTTAGTTATTAAATTTTTGCGCATATCGGTTATCATGGCCTTCACCGAGTCATAGGATTGAGACATGCGTAGTTTTGCGGATTCTGAGAGACGAGTTTTTAACAAATTTAACGAGAGTGACAGCACCAGCGCTATCTAGCAAGGACTCGTACATCTCGATCCCATCTATGAGTTGCTTGGTAACCACTTCTGACCCATCCATAACCGGCATTAGCGAAACCGCGGTTTTCGGACAAAACGCTGCCATTGTGCCTAATTTTTGTTCAACTTTATGCTGAGGACTGGAACTAATGTCCTTGGCTTGTAGACATAAAGTACATATGCTATTAAACAAGTCTTGAACAGAATCATATAATATATTTAAGGCTTCTAAGTCACTACTTTTATATTCCTTACTTTTAATATCATCTATAATTAGGTTAAATTTAGAAAATAAATCTATAGCTTCCTTTTCTTTCTTCTCAGATATTTTATAACGTTCTTTACCTTTTTTTATTAATTGCGTTCGTATCGCTAGCAACTGTTCATGTATAGTTTCTAATTGATCTGCCATGAATCTTTACATGACAAATAACTCAAGGAAGTTATATCTAAACTATGCTAATACGAGAGAAGAATGAATTAAGTGTCCGCATATGCTCCGTGACACATTTATACTCATAAAACAATAAGTATACAGACATGTCCATGTTACTAAATATTACGCAACTTATGGTATGCTACTTGCTGTACCTAACGTATTTACTATGTCCGATGTATTTTGTTTCTACGCGCACTTTTTTTTTGTTTTCACTACCAATTTCACTTACGCACACACTTACGCACATTCATCACTGCGCGGATTGGGAACAGGAGCTCTGCGACTGGAGCGACGAAACTGAGCCGCCGACATCTCGCGACGAATCCAAGTCGTATGCATTTTCTTGTATATTCGCACAAGGCCAAAACAGCTCGCAACTATCAGGAATACAATAATCACACCCAAGAGTATATTGGTCGTGGACAGGTGCGACGTCACTTGCTCCACTTCGGCTGTGTTGCTGCCGCCGCTAGCGGTTTGGGCGATGACTACTTCATCTTTCGAAGCCCAACCCAACCCATCCCAACCCATACCAACCCATTACCCATTTCCAACTTTTAATTTCTAGGTAGAATTTGGAAATAAAAGAAACTGTCGAGATTACTTAATGATGTGGCCACGTTTCAATTTAGCGTTGTCTATTTGACACATTTTATAAAGTTCACCGTTTTTCACCAATCACATGATTCTAGTCTTTAACTACACTCACTCGCGCTTACCACAATCAACTGGCAGGATCGCCATGTGACGTGGGGACCAAATGACAAGTCACTTGTGTGAGATATAGGTTTATTGTGTCTCATATTATACAGCGTGCGGCAACTTATATAGCAAGCAATGAGAGGGGATATACTCCACACTACAGTGCTGCTCGAGTCAGTGTAGAGAGGTACTCACGTCGGGCACGAAGGGCGCGTCGACCATGCCGGCCTCGAGCCGCGCCCAGTTGAGCGAGCTGAAGAAGCGGTGCTGCTCGAGTCAGTGTAGAGAGGTACTCACGTCGGGCACGAAGGGCGCGTCGACCATGCCGGCCTCGAGCCGCGCCCAGTTGAGCGAGCTGAAGAAGCGGTGCTGCTCGAGTCAGTGTAGAGAGGTACTCACGTCGGGCACGAAGGGCGCGTCGACCATGCCGGCCTCGAGCCGCGCCCAGTTGAGCGAGCTGAAGAAGCGGTGCTGCTCGAGTCAGTGTAGAGAGGTACTCACGTCGGGCACGAAGGGCGCGTCGACCATGCCGGCCTCGAGCCGCGCCCAGTTGAGCGAGCTGAAGAAGCGGTGCTGCTCGAGTCAGTGTAGAGAGGTACTCACGTCGGGCACGAAGGGCGCGTCGACCATGCCGGCCTCGAGCCGCGCCCAGTTGAGCGAGCTGAAGAAGCGGTGCTGCTCGAGTCAGTGTAGAGAGGTACTCACGTCGGGCACGAAGGGCGCGTCGACCATGCCGGCCTCGAGCCGCGCCCAGTTGAGCGAGCTGAAGAAGCGGTGCTGCTCGAGTCAGTGTAGAGAGGTACTCACGTCGGGCACGAAGGGCGCGTCGACCATGCCGGCCTCGAGCCGCGCCCAGTTGAGCGAGCTGAAGAAGCGGTGCTGCTCGAGTCAGTGTAGAGAGGTACTCACGTCGGGCACGAAGGGCGCGTCGACCATGCCGGCCTCGAGCCGCGCCCAGTTGAGCGAGCTGAAGAAGCGGTGCTGCTCGAGTCAGTGTAGAGAGGTACTCACGTCGGGCACGAAGGGCGCGTCGACCATGCCGGCCTCGAGCCGCGCCCAGTTGAGCGAGCTGAAGAAGCGGTGCTGCTCGAGTCAGTGTAGAGAGGTACTCACGTCGGGCACGAAGGGCGCGTCGACCATGCCGGCCTCGAGCCGCGCCCAGTTGAGCGAGCTGAAGAAGCGGTGCTGCTCGAGTCAGTGTAGAGAGGTACTCACGTCGGGCACGAAGGGCGCGTCGACCATGCCGGCCTCGAGCCGCGCCCAGTTGAGCGAGCTGAAGAAGCGGTGCTGCTCGAGTCAGTGTAGAGAGGTACTCACGTCGGGCACGAAGGGCGCGTCGACCATGCCGGCCTCGAGCCGCGCCCAGTTGAGCGAGCTGAAGAAGCGGTGCTGCTCGAGTCAGTGTAGAGAGGTACTCACGTCGGGCACGAAGGGCGCGTCGACCATGCCGGCCTCGAGCCGCGCCCAGTTGAGCGAGCTGAAGAAGCGGTGCTGCTCGAGTCAGTGTAGAGAGGTACTCACGTCGGGCACGAAGGGCGCGTCGACCATGCCGGCCTCGAGCCGCGCCCAGTTGAGCGAGCTGAAGAAGCGGTGCTGCTCGAGTCAGTGTAGAGAGGTACTCACGTCGGGCACGAAGGGCGCGTCGACCATGCCGGCCTCGAGCCGCGCCCAGTTGAGCGAGCTGAAGAAGCGGTGCTGCTCGAGTCAGTGTAGAGAGGTACTCACGTCGGGCACGAAGGGCGCGTCGACCATGCCGGCCTCGAGCCGCGCCCAGTTGAGCGAGCTGAAGAAGCGGTGCTGCTCGAGTCAGTGTAGAGAGGTACTCACGTCGGGCACGAAGGGCGCGTCGACCATGCCGGCCTCGAGCCGCGCCCAGTTGAGCGAGCTGAAGAAGCGGTGCTGCTCGAGTCAGTGTAGAGAGGTACTCACGTCGGGCACGAAGGGCGCGTCGACCATGCCGGCCTCGAGCCGCGCCCAGTTGAGCGAGCTGAAGAAGCGGTGCTGCTCGAGTCAGTGTAGAGAGGTACTCACGTCGGGCACGAAGGGCGCGTCGACCATGCCGGCCTCGAGCCGCGCCCAGTTGAGCGAGCTGAAGAAGCGGTGCTGCTCGAGTCAGTGTAGAGAGGTACTCACGTCGGGCACGAAGGGCGCGTCGACCATGCCGGCCTCGAGCCGCGCCCAGTTGAGCGAGCTGAAGAAGCGGTGCTGCTCGAGTCAGTGTAGAGAGGTACTCACGTCGGGCACGAAGGGCGCGTCGACCATGCCGGCCTCGAGCCGCGCCCAGTTGAGCGAGCTGAAGAAGCGGTGCTGCTCGAGTCAGTGTAGAGAGGTACTCACGTCGGGCACGAAGGGCGCGTCGACCATGCCGGCCTCGAGCCGCGCCCAGTTGAGCGAGCTGAAGAAGCGGTGCTGCTCGAGTCAGTGTAGAGAGGTACTCACGTCGGGCACGAAGGGCGCGTCGACCATGCCGGCCTCGAGCCGCGCCCAGTTGAGCGAGCTGAAGAAGCGGTGCTGCTCGAGTCAGTGTAGAGAGGTACTCACGTCGGGCACGAAGGGCGCGTCGACCATGCCGGCCTCGAGCCGCGCCCAGTTGAGCGAGCTGAAGAAGCGGTGCTGCTCGAGTCAGTGTAGAGAGGTACTCACGTCGGGCACGAAGGGCGCGTCGACCATGCCGGCCTCGAGCCGCGCCCAGTTGAGCGAGCTGAAGAAGCGGTGCTGCTCGAGTCAGTGTAGAGAGGTACTCACGTCGGGCACGAAGGGCGCGTCGACCATGCCGGCCTCGAGCCGCGCCCAGTTGAGCGAGCTGAAGAAGCGGTGCTGCTTGACGAGCCCCGCGCCGCGCCGCCCCGCGCCGCAGCCGAGCCGCGCCGCCGCGCTCTTGGCCAGCAGCGCCGCGCACAGCCCGCGCGCGCACTCGCTGAACTTGCTCGAGTACTTCTCCTGCTCGTGCTGCAATATTACAGAATCGATTGTAAAAAGGATGCCCTTTGGATGTGGTAATATCGTTAATACAATATAGTTGTTTGTCGTACGAGGGGGTAAAGTTGTATTTTAACACCGAGCGTGGATTTGAAAAACGAGCGGGTGAACCGGGAGCATAGTTGAACCGAGTAGTTGAAAGTTCGAGAATAGAATCCTGAACTTGGCGAGTTTTTCAACACGAGAGAAGTAAAATTCGTTTGCATCGCATCCGTGTGTGACACGAATCTTTTCCCTCCCCTACGGCGAGGAAAGTACGACGCAAGAGACGCGTTTATCGCTGCTTACAGTAGTTCCACAGGTGGTTAGTCATCTTCATCATTAGATTCACCCACTTTTATCAATTTTAAAGCAAAAAATTTAACTATATTCAAGGTCAAAGCGGATAGTGGATAAAACGCGTTTTTACCCGCCGGTATTAAAGGACAAATAAAACACGTGTTCCCTAGCTAGGGAGTGGAAAATAATTAAACATGTGTTTCCCAGTTACTGAGGGGAAAAAATAAATTTGGAATAGAAGGTATGATATTTTGTTATAGTGTAGTTGTTTATTTGAGTAATAGATGTAGGTACCTTAACTCTACGATCCACCTCCTCTCTCTTAACCTTTTCTTTCCTGGCGCGGAAGGGCGCGCGGCCCTCCAGCATCTCGTACAGCAGGCAGCCGAACGAGAACCAGTCCGGCGAGAACGTGTAGCGCTCGTTGTCGATCACCTGCGCACAGACAGCTGCTCAAATACTGAACGAATTATCCTACTCATTCATAAAATACAAATTAATCTACCAATATCTCCGAAAGTAAACCTCGTAACCTAAGATTTCCATACAATTAAAACTAGGGTATGCAAACCGGTTAACCGAAAAAATTGTAATTTACTAAAAATCTGCAAAACCGGTTAAAAACCAGTTAACCGGTTTTGAAGGTATATTAGATAGGTTCGGTTATTAACCGGTTTTTAAAGTTAACCGGTTTTTGCATTCCCTAATTAAAACACAAAAACGAATCAAAGATTTAAAATTTTAACTAATGCGTCGAATACAACTCGTAATTTCATCATAATTAAGTCAAATTCCAGCACACCGTGATGACGTAATAAATAAAGATCACTGTTTTATTTTAATCGCAATCGTGAATTAATAATACCGCCTTATCTGTAAATCTTTTTCGAATTCGTGCAAATTGATTATGGACTGTGATAAGAATTCATGATCCTACCGACCGCGCCAGTACAACTGATTTATTTTACTTCAACAGAGGCTTATTTTTATGAGATAGATAATCACACAGATCGTCTAATAGTAAGTAATCAGACCAAGATAGGAGCATGCTGTTTTTGAAATTCGTATCGTATTATGCACGAGAAACCTAATAACACGCGCGAGAACGACTCCAGCTTAGAAAAAGATGACGATTACCTCGGGCGCCATGTAGCCGACGGTGCCGACGCGGCCGCGGACGGAGCCGCCGTCCGGGACGTCCACCGCGAGCCCGAGGTCCGAGATGCGCACGTGCCCCGCGTCGTCCAGCAGGATGTTCTCCGGCTTGCAATCTCTGCCACAGAACATATTACAGATGTCGCATGCGCATGGTTTTGGAGGTAACAAGTAATTGATTAGAGCTCAGACATTAAAAACTGGCTGCAATTATGAAGATGTTGTACTGACCTGTAGACAATGCCCATTTTATGTAGATGCTCGAGCCCGCACGCTACTTGCGCGGCGTAGAATCGCGCTCTTTCTAGTCCCAGCCCCGTGTCGGCGCCACACATGTTGTAGATGTGGAACTTCAGGTCGCCACCTACGATCAGAAAATACATCATCATTTAGAAAGATTCAAGTTGTTCTCTAAATTATATTTTTTATAATGGAATCACATTGTGAGAAAATTTTATAGAAATAGGTATTGGCGCAGTCGGTAGGATCATGAAATTAACTTTCTTTTTTTAGCTAACTATTTCTGCTTTGTAGTGACAACATGGAGCAGTGAGTATTATCATGAAAGTTACTACATCCCAGAAATATTCAATTAAGAAGGTTCATATGGAGAGCCTACCGACTGTGCCAATAAATATTTCTGTAGTGACAATGACAGCCCAGAATACGACGCAACACAGATGACATGTGACACATAGGAGTATCATTATTACTTCTATTATTTTTTGGTAGCGATTTATTAGGTCGCCATTTGTTTCGAGATTATTTTCTTGCTAAATATAGCAGAGCTATGAATTGACCTAATTTTTGAGGTGAGGTGAGCTCGATATGGTCCACTCAACAACTCACCGTTCATGATGGTGAGGACGAGGCAGAGCGCGTCCTTGGTCTCGTACGCGTAGGCGAGGTTGACGACGAAGCGCGAGTTGATCCGCTGCAGGATCTGCTTCTCTATCAGCACCATCGCCTCTCCCTTCCTCTTCTTGATGCGCTTCTTCTCCAGCTTCTTACACGCGTACATCTTCCCTGTTGCGCGCACCTGAAATGGTTCACATAAATAAATTAATAAATAAATATTGGGGACACGTTACACAGATCAACCTAGCCCCAAACTAAGTAAAGCTTGCACTATGGGTGTTAGGCGACGATATACATAGAAAACACCCATGACTCGGGAACAAATATCTGACGGCGCAAATAAATGCCCACACCGGGATTCGAACCCAGGACCGTGGCTTAGCAGGCAGGGTCACTACCCGCTACGCCAGACCGGTCGTCTAATGGCTTCTAACATGGATTTAGAAAATGTGTGGAAGGCTGGCTATTTTTCTATGCACATTTCCAACACTTGATATCTTTATTTTGAGAGTGTGTCACATGCCACCTATGATATATACTATCCTCTACCACTTGGCAAATAGCCAAATACAGACCTCACCAAATCCTCTCTTCTTGTCTTGAAGGTATGGTGTGTCACAGATACAGATGTGTCATAGAGGCACAGATGCGTCACAGATCCACCGAGGACCAGAACAGAACAGACGCACTCACCTGGCAGGCGCACACCTCGCCGAAGCCGCCCTTGCCGAGCACGCGGTACATGCGGAAGGTGTGCTGCGTGACGGGCTGCGCCTCCAGCCACTTCCACTGCAGGTACCGGTGGAAGTACATCGAGCGCTCGAACTCGGAGAACGGCGTGCCCGCGAGGAAGTTCTTCACGCATCGTATGCACGTGCTGAAGATGTCTTTTGAGCCAGCTGGAATGACAAAAACCTGTATTAAGGTGGCTCGCTTTCCATACAAATAACATCTACCATTTATTTAGTCACCGCACACTACAACTAAATAAAAATATGTGCATATATCTACTATACATTATCCGTCGTCGCGGTAGTGAATGAAATACATTGTTTGATACAAAAATCATGGACAAATTCATGTGAATTTTTTATTAATTTTACGTAAATGTGCGTGCCAAATTTTGTGTACAGACACAGAGCCGTCATATTTCGCGCATTTTTAGTTGACATTGTCATCAGTGACATTTGGCTCTTGACAAGTAATTATTTAAAGTAATTATTTTAGTTAACTCAAGCAGACTCAGAAATAATGACGCATTTTGTCAACACAGATACATATCGTGTATTTCGACACTGCTAATGTAAATCGAAATGGCGTCTCGGTCAAACGACCGACTATGATGCAGAAGATCGTGGGTTCGATTCCGAAGTTTTTTTTTTTAATCATTTGAACTTTTATAGATTTATTAAGTATTTTTTATTTTTTTAATGGAATATTTAACTATTACTATATTGCTTTCCTATTTTTTATTTTCATACAAAAATACAATACAATCCTGTATTATGCCTTTGTTGATAAAATAAAATATTACACGTCTGGTATAATACATTATACATAGGTCATAGTGTGGGCATAGTATTAGTAATGTGCTGTACTCCTTGCATTTACTGAGCTGGTTGACCTATGTTGTTGTTGTGTGAATGTTTTTCTTCAACAACTAAATGGTTATATACAAGAATATAATAGCAAGAATATGGGTAGCTTTTGCACATTGTAATTTTGTAGTTTTGCCGTGAAAGACGGACAAAAAAACAGACACATACCCTTTCCCATTTGTAATATTCTAATATTAGTATGGATTTGACATTATTATTTATGTTTAAATAATTATATATGTATAGCCTAATTTCGTCGGTAACAGCATGTTATGTAATGGCGTCGTTGGTGAACAGTCGCCTGTCACGCAGTGAAACTGCGTTCGAATCCCAGGATTCTATAAACTTTTTGTATTGTTTTGGATATAAGTTTCGTATTTTTTATTGACCGAGCAAGAATAGAGAGCCGAAGGTATCAATTTTATCTTAGAGAACATATTGATTTTTTTATTGTCATTTTCATTTTCTATTTATTAAGTTGAGATATAAAACACAACTTTTAATACCCTCGCTAAATATAATATTTTCTCGAAATTACTCCTCAGATAAAAAAGTCCACTTGAGTTTTTAAAGCATTACGTTACTCAGTTAACTATTGCATTTTCATTTACTAATTTAAGATTTCAAAAGCGATTTGAATACCCTTGCTCCATCGAAAATAAACAATTAGAAAAAAAATCATTCGCATCGTAGTTTAGAAACTAAAATTTTTCTATACTTTTTGGGATTTTTTAAAATATCACATTAGGATAATTATGTTAGAAATACTGAGTTGGACGAACCCAAAAATTATAACCATTTAAGAGAATAGGTTTTTAATCTTTTTTTGTGGAAAACATATACAGTTATGTATAATAATAAAACAAAAAAAAAAAGAGGTAAAGTCCTGGATTCGAACCCAGTACTTCCATGCAAATCATGCGATGGCACGTATTTACCGCAAGGCTATTTAAACAAGCTGTCGCCGCGTGAAATTATCGACTAGAAGGGATACAAAAACACTGTTTGTATGTGTGAGTGGTACTTAAAAATAGTGTAAAATAGTAAATTTATCTACATTGAGGGGATTAACGTTACAATGAGTAGTTTAATGGTTGTTGTAATACGTCAATTTTAATATTAAATGTTCGCGAAGCATAATTGAAAGTATATAAATGCCTGTACGACTCCACAAAAAAAATAAGACTGGTAATTTGCAGATTAACGCCATCTAACGCAGCCTGAGCTTCGGGTAACCTAGGCGAGCCACCTTAAATACTTGTAAATTGCACAGGGTTATTCCACTAGTACCGCTATCGCTAACGACCTCAATCTTAAAATACTGAAAGACTGGTTAATAAAGATGAAGTGATGTTCAGATGGCATTACACAAACAATTTCTATTGTTTTACTATTCAAGCGATAACAAGGAAAACAGTCGGTGACAAGCTAGCATCGTCCGTGAAGTAAGACTACAGATAATTCCTTCGAGCGACGAGCTGGCATCGTCGACGGCCTGCTTGTCGACCACGTCCGTCACGGCTTCACCGTCCTCGTCGGTGAGGTGGCGCCGGAGACATGCTACCTGCGAGCGACGAGCTGGCAACGTCGACAGTTACCTTCGAGCGACGAGCTGGCATCGTCGACGGCCTGCTTGTCCACGACGTCCGTCACGGCTTCACCGTCCTCGTCGGTGAGGTAGCGCCGGAACACGTCCACGGCCACCGCCGTCCGCGTCTCCTCCATCTCCACATCGTACCGCTCCGCCTGTCAATTCGCAAGATTCTCTGTTAAATTAGGTGGTAGGTGTTCCTCGCAAAACTCAAGTCGCAAGACTCGCAAGACACGCACTCTTGTTCGTAAGCCATAAGTCTCAAATAAGATCAAGATAGATACTTTTGGATTGAAATAGAGAATTGACTGTACAGATAGTGAGCAATGTGAGCATATGAGGAATGGAAATAGACAGAACTTACTGTGTCATATGGCAAAGATGGAGGATGGTTTAAACTCCAGAGTGAAATCCAGAGAAATTCGTCATGTCAAAGATCGTGGGACTCACCGCATCGAGGAAGCTGTTGTACTTGTGGTACTGCGGCTTGGTGCGCTCGCAGAACTGCCGGAACAGCAGCTTGCCGATCGGCTGCTGGTCCACCACGTAGTCGTAACCTACATCTGAAACAAACAGAGACACGATTACATTCATTGTTAAGTTCCTTACTGAGTTTCAAAAAAATTCATAAAGAACAAATTTACAGATCCAGTCTGCGCAAGGGTTAAGAAAACGCCATAAATAATCTCATAGAAAACTGACATTTAAAATACGAGGAATTCAGTTTAGTATGACTAGCAGAGATAAAGGTTAATAATACCGACGACATGCTCGTAATCGCATTTAGCCACCGATCAAACTAATTCTCTGCAGACTTTGAGCGTCAAACACAACTCGTAATTTGGTCATTGCCTAGTCAGACTTCCTTGCGCTGTGATGAGATAGCATAATATAGATGAGTTGGAACAAGGCTGCCTGTCAAATGTCTAATTACTATGTACCTAGATACAACGTTTATTATGCCACTTACACAACAGAGTTAGCTTAGACGGAATACTACGCCTAATAAAGGAAATTGCGAGATTACAATAGACGTCACGTCAAAAAGTAACAGGAAAAAAAACTATAACTATAGATCTCACACGGGACAAATGATTTCTCTATAATGGTAAACGATAAAATAATCTAATCCACTTAGTAGTAATGTTTCCCACAAAGCTACAATCTCTCTTCTAGCCTCCTCTCTTAAAATCAAGTAGACTTCCACCCTTATGTCACGGAGATAACGCCCAGTAAAGATCAGTGGAGTAAAGTTCGCGATCCCGAGGCCGGCCGTGAATATTATATGAAGCTCGTCACACGGCCACGTATAGGTTAGGAGCTACGTATAGCGCATGATCCCGGCAATCGTGAACTTAATATAATATTCACGCCACTGCTTTATTCAGCCAGTCGCCGCGTCGGCGATCTGATACTATATTAACTGATTCATACACAGATAAAAACGAAATATACGCTTTTAGCCTTTTGAGCAAATTATTATTTATGGTCAATTATGTCAAACTAGCCTGTTTCCACGAGTTTTTACTGTCGTTATTTCCTGAAGAGGGTTAAGATGGATTTTCGAGTAAAGTAACTTTGTCGCAATGGCTGCAGCGTCAGATCCGCTGCCTCAGTGTCACAGCGGTAAGTAACGCAAATTCTCAACAAACTTGTTATTTTTATTTCAACATTTCTTTAGAGATTAATGCATAAGCAGCTAATCAGAGCCACTCATCAAAAAATGGCCAGTAGTACCTACTAAAGATTAACAAGTTTTCATTGAACTACATAATATGGTAAAAAAATAGTGAAGTGAGTATTAAAAAAATATTGTTATTAGTAGAGCTAGAGTATTAATATTAATGATAGTTATCAACGCGGGATACGCTCTGCCGCCCACGTCAAACCAAATATTCATTTGAACAGGCGATGTTAAATATTCATATTGTTGTAAACAAAACCAATGAAATGAGGTGTAGTGTAGTGAATGAAAAGGCGAATATGTACATTATAAGGAGAAATTTGAAGGACGTGGTGAGGAATAGTATCATTCTTTAGATTGGCAAGTTTAGGTTAGTGGAGACGCTGCAAAAACGAAGAAAAAATGTTAATAAAATTCTCTTTTACGGTACTTTTTGTACGGTAAGAGAAAAAAAAACGGACATTTTGAAAATGAATTAATCGGAACGGGACAGTTATGTAAAATGGCTTATTGTTTCTATAGATAGGTAGTTAAAACTAAAAATGGTTATTATAAACGTGCTATTAATCTTTGTTATCAAGCGCTCCGCTCCGCTCCGCCGCCGCCGCCGCGCCGTCATAATGAAAACTTAATCGCATCGGGTTCATATATGATTAATATGATAACCTCCACGGGCGATGCCATCTCTCTAATTACCTATAGTGGCCTGGGAATACAAGGACTCATTTCGCGACAAGCAATAACTAAATGTGCATTCATGGAAGATATTAATCATGTAAACGTGTCTACAATATCTAGAATAACATGCAAAATAGGTACAGTCGAGTTCATAAATATATGTACATTTTTTCACCGTATTGCAACAATTTAAGGTGAAGAAATGTACACATATTTATGAACTCGACTGTACCAACCGAAACAGAAACTCTAATATTTTTAGATAATATTGCTGCTACGTGGTGTTGAAATGGCAAACTGTGAAATACTTTACATCCAAATATATATTTTAAAGGTTCACACCTTTAAAATATATATTTGGATGTAAAGTATTTCACAGTTTGCCATTTCAACACCACGTAGCAGCAATATTATCTAAAAATATTAGAGTTTCTGTTTAACCAAGCCAGTTTCAGACAGACAGTAGTTAGTAGTTACACTATTCATTATTTATTTGAGACGAAACTCGGGTGCTAATTTAAAACTTTAAAATGAGTTTTGTAAGGTAAGTTAGCGACGCGACGCGACGCGACGCGACGCGAGCAAACACGCCGCGAGTGTGCCGAGGAGGCGAGGATCTTGACCTCCAGCTATTATTTAGAAACTGACGGATGACAGTAGCAATGTATACAAATTATATACAAGAACATATAACTATAAATATCGACGTAAGTAAACATAGTACAATATAATATACTATCATTATCATATCAGCCCTAAGACGTCCACTGCTGAACATAGGCCTCCGCTTTGTATACCGGTTGGAAGCGACCTGCATCCAACGTCTTCCAGCGACCTTCATATAATAATATACTAGAGGTATAGTACCTAATCTAATACCAGTAATATCTGTTCCGTTTTTAAGTCAAACATTATTGCGATAGAAGAGTGAAATAATGTTTTAAGCAACCTGCCTGCTTGGCTACTTCTCTTTCTGTATCTACAAATCGGGTGCTGGTATATCGAACATGTGGCTTAACATATTCTTCAAACATACAATAGAGATATTGTTGTAATGTCCGCAGTAGTACGAGTAGGCTGTGGAACACCACATTGTGAGTTAATGACTCGTTGGAACTTCGCGGCGTCCCTTTATTCCACCTTTATACATAATAATGTACTTACTGTCTTCGCCGTGTATCTAGAGCTTTTACCGTGAGTTTTTTACGTTTTATAATACCAAACTCAATAGCGTATACGGAACTGGAAAATGTATGCAATTGTTGGTTCTAGAAACCGTTTGGGAGCGCTGTTCAGTGTTCACGTTCTACTGTCATTTTCCGCTTCTCGTAGCTCCTGAACGGATTAACCGATTTTGATTTCGTTTTTTTTTGTTTGAGAGCTGAATTAGTCGGGGGTTTTTCAAAATTTTAATTTTGTGGTTAGGTAATCCGTGATGTTTACGTTATCAAGGTGTTCTCAAACGTGGTAGATGGCACAACACCCATGGCAGATGCTCTGTCTTCGGCGTATATAATGTACAGTGATGAATATCGCAAGTCCGGTGGCGGCGGCGGGTGGGCGCCGCGCGCCGGGCGTGTCGCGTTAATGAATATCTAATTGGTATCAATTGCGGCCCCGGGGAGCAAGGAGAGGGTCACAACTAACTCCGTTTATAACTACCTCTAACTGCTACATTAGAGCAAACAATTACTGGGGAAACCATATGCGTAGAAAAATTCTCCCAATTTTGCGTGATGAAACAATTGGAAAAAATTACCTACTCTCCGTGCAAAAAAGGTCTGTGCCACAACACTTTTAAATATTAACATATTCGTATTATGATTGTAAGTTATACACGTCACACATGTCTGTAGATATGAGTTTTTGCCAATAGTGCAAGATAAAGATAGAATTTCAATTGTGTAAGTCACTAAAAGGTTATTTATTCGTCTAAGATCTCCTCGATTAACCTTTCATGTGTGTGTGGCGATAAAAATCGATAGGTAAAACCCCAGAGCAGAAAAAACTGTTCTCGTAAATTTTATTCATAAATCATAAATTCAGTCAGGACATTGATCGTACTCGGAAAGTTAAGTAATCTTTTTCGTATTTTCTTTATCTAAGTTAACATTACTTTGCTTCAACGACTATTAGCGTTTTAATAGAGATGATTCCGCATTTGAACTCGCTGACTAGTCGATATGTGACCGCTCTCCTCAGTGCGGTCGCTACTAATTCGCCATTTGACGCCAATTATGTCGGCGCCAAGAATAACTTATACTGGAAGCAGACGGTTTATCGCCTTTTCTATATAATATAAAACATTATTCGTATCCTCACAAAAAACACTTCACAATAAACTATATAATACTAGCTTTTGCCCGCGGCTTCGCTCGCGTAAAATTCGAAAATTGCGGAATGCTCCATACAAATTTCCACCCCCCATTTTAGGGAAGTAGGGGGTAAGAAAGAGACAGTATGTAGCCCATGTCACTCTCCATCCCTTCAACTATCTCCAGTTAAAATATCACGTCAATTCGTCGCTTCGTTTCGCCGTGAAAGACAGACAAACAAACAGACACACATACTTTCCCATTTATAATATTATATAGTATATATAGTATAAGTATAGTATGGATAAGTTAGAAACAAAATACATTACAAACAATTGTCTAAAAATATGTTAAAACAAGAAACAAAAAGATCACCCTGCTCTGCTCGCTCTCAGTATAAGTAAAAGAAAAACTGCACAAGAGCACAGTAGGTCTATCGCAGCATTCGTTAGACAGTCGAGAGAATTCGACCATTCAACAAAATGCCATCATCGAGCCGATGACAAACGTCCTTTTTAAGTAAAAAAACCAAAATGCTCCGTGACATGAAAAAACAAATGGGCGTCACAAAATAATCCAGCAACTTTATACATCTGTTAGTATGCGTCAAATCCGAACTTTCTAAGAAATATTTTTCAAAAACTGGTCCTTTATATATCCTTTACCTGGGTTACAATTGCCAAAATTTTAAAAAGAAACGATTTTGTCGCGGTTTTTTCGATTTTTGACAAAGTTGCGGTCAGCGCTCGAAGTCACAAACTTGGATTATTCATTACACCAACATCATAAAAACGTCTGCAAAAAATCAGAACTACCGGATTTGGCGCAAACTACCCCATACATTAAGACGACAAAGATACTGTACTAAAAAGCGGTGTGCATAGACCCTTATAGCTTTCCCCTTTTCTACAAATAGCGACACCTCACACAAACACCTCCTTCGTTTTAACACTAGAATAGAGCTCGTTCAAGTGATTGTGGCGTAATAGCTACTCGCAACAGCCGCTAATTCGACAACGACACCAATTATCCGGCGCGGGCGCCAGGAATACCCGCTATTCATTATGATGCCTTTCTGGAAAACTCAATCCCATCAAAAACAAAACTTGTAAAAACACCAAGTCTTCGCAACTCAGTTCTTCTGGCGTAAAAAGAGTTGAGATCCCTGTAATACCAAGTCGGTTAATTTATTCAGTCCCTACTTAAAGGACCTTCTGCCACAAGTTATTACGTAGTTTACCTATAGCTAACCTAATAACATATTACGCATAGCGATCATATCAATATGAAAAATATTTCATGTTTTAAAGAAAATGGACTGACTTGGCAATCGCATGAAACAATTTTGTCATCGGTGTACGAGTAAGTGATATGATAATTGATAACTTGTGAGATACATTGTATTTTCATGCGATTGCCAAGTCAATCCATTTTCTTTAAAACATGAAATATTTTTCATATTGATATGATCGCTATGAGTAATATGTTATTAGGTTAGCTATAGGTAAACTACGTAATAACTTGTGGCAGAAGGTCCTTTAAGTAGGGACTGAATAAATTAACCGACTTGGTATTACAGGGATCTCAACTCTTTTTACGCCAGAAGAACTGAGTTGCGAAGACTTGGTGTTTTTACAAGTTTTGTTTTTGATGAGATCTCATTTCTTTTTGTACTCTCTGTAGATAGTCCAACTTTTTTCCTTCTTTCCTATTTATAAGCTTAATATACTCGTACATTATACATTTGAACCTCCTCATACACGCCCTAATAGGTATATGGCTCTGGGGCTGATAGGGGATATCGTGTTCATGTACCTACGACATAACGGAGTCAGAAACCCGACTTTAAATAAGAACGTGAGCGTAGCAAACGCGAAATTTTGACTAAGTATGTAAGTGAAAAATGCATTCTGTTCACCATTTGCACTTATTTCTTTATGTCCAACAAATAAAAGACATTTGGCGGAACCAGTAAACGCGAGCGAAGCGAGCGCGAATTTTTTTCCTATTATTGACTCAATTTATCAAGACTCAACCCGCAAGTGGAGAGGAAGGGGGAGATTATATAAAAGCCCTTGGCTTTCATAGGCCAAATATACTTATAGGTCCAGTAACTCTGTCAGCATGCCCATTTCGGTGTTTTTTTTCAGTAGGTCACTTGGGTTCCCTAAGTGTGCTCATCATCACGCTTACGCTCCTTTGACTCTCTGAGACGTTTTGCGCCTTTGGCGGCTTTAGCTTTATGGAGAACTCCACTTCGGACTGTATTTTAACTATTTGGATTACGACGTAACTTTGTAACTACGTAACTTTATTTGATGTAAGGCAACACCACATAATTGATACAATTTCAATAAAATAGGTAGTCTTTCAAAGGTTTGTCAATGACTAAAATCCTCCTTTCATGGCACCTTAGCAGCAGCAAGCGCCTTATGAATGTTGTACACTGCGACATTTTTAGGGTTCCGTACTCAACTAGGAACCCTTATAGTTTCGCCATGTCTGTCTGTCCGTCCGTCCGTCCGTCAAAATCACAAAAGTAGAACTTTATAACTTTCTAGGAAAATTGTTTTGAACTTGATAGGTTCAGTAGTTTTTGAGAAAATACGGAAAACTACGGAACCCTACACTGAGCGTGGCCCGACACGCTCTTGGCCGGTTTTTTTTTACATCGTTCCACAATCACTTCAATATCTGAATTAATTCCTGACACCTCTCGCTATTTTGGAATATGTACACGCCCAATCTAAGTAATACTTTTATTTGATTTTTTTTTCACATGTAGCTGTACAATTTTCGTGGCCCCCTTACCATTTGGCGCCTAGAGCGGTCGCTCTACTTGCTCTACCCTTAATCAGCTACACATTCTTTCACCTAAACCCATTGCAAATTAGTTGAAAAAAAAAATGTAAACATATTTATGATTTCGACTGTACCTACTATTAACGACTTAACGAAACATACAAGTTTTTTTTCACATTTGAACATAATATTTAGGTACGTATTATTTAATTGTATTTTACAACACACTGATTTATTCACTGTAATTACTGCACATCTAACCTTGCAATCCTATATATTGATATGGGATTACAAAGTTAGTTATGCGGTTGGTGATGTAGGAAAACTGATTGTTTAAAAATTTCGTTTACACATACATGTATTCCCAAACAGGGTAGGCAGAGCACACGAAACTACACTTTTCAGTGCCACCGTTGGCAAATTATTAAAGGGTTGTCAGCCTATTCGCACACACCACAATGGAATCCATATCCCATAGTTGACTTCTACGACTTCCATGTGAGGAAATGGGGTTGTGAGATTTTTAACCCATCACCATACCGGGCATCTGTATAAATTTATTATTTTACATAGACAGGTACACTGATTTAGGTACTCACTGCAAATCAACTGCAAATATAACTTGGTAATCCCATATATTGATATGAGATTACAAAGTTATTTATGCAGTTGATGTATCTAAAAACCTGGAATGAAATTGCAACATTTCTTAATTTTTGTGTGAACTATACACTAAACACTTACTGTATTCTAAATTTGAAGCTTCCAAGTGTACTAGAAGTGTCTTATTATCATTGATGATCGTGTGTCAGTCAGCCAGTGAGTGACAAAACTAAGAAATTTTGGCTAGTAAGTATTCCTAAACTATTGGTTCAAATTTAATGAAATTTGGAATATACCGTGTTTATACAATGACTATTTGGGTGCTGAAAATTGAGGCTTCTAGTTTTATCCAGAACGGAGTAACAGGGCGTTGAAAATGGTCTGAAATGCTTCGAGAAAAGGATGGTACGGCCGTGCCTCTTTTTGCTCGACTTGGCGGGGGCACTGCCGTGCCCCCAGATTATTGACCAACTAGAACTGCTACTCACCGCAGGCTGCCATAATATCTGACATGGTCTTATTTGTAGGACCATTATAGGAGTGTGTCACATCTTTTTGCCCTCATAGAGTAATAAACATGTTATCACAGGTAGCCTTGGTAAAAAAAACCTAATACGAACGTGCACAGTAGGTAAGTGATATTTTATGCGACAAATTTCTGAAATTCTAAATACAAAAACCGGCCAAGAGCGTGTCGGGCCACGCTCAGTGTAGGGTTCCGTAGTTTTCCGTATTTTTCTCAAAAACTACTGAACCTATCAAGTTCAAAACAATTTTCCTAGAAAGTCTTTATAAAGTTCTACTTTTGTGATTTTTTTCATATTTTTTAAACATATGGTTCAAAAGTTAGAGGGGGGGGACGCACTTTTTTTTCCTTTAGGAGCGATTATTTCCGAAAATATTAATATTATCAAGAAACGATCTTAGTAAACCCTTATTCATTTTTAAATACCTATCCAACAATATATCACACGTTGGGGTTGGAATGAAAAAAAAAGTCAGCCCCCATTTTACATGTAGGGGGAGTACCCTAATAAAATATTTTTTTCCATTTTTTATTTTTGCACTTTGTTGGCGTGATTGATATGCATATTGGTACCAAATTTCAGCTTTCTAGTGCTAACGGTTACTGAGATTATCCGCGGACGGACGGACGGACGGACAGACAGACATGGCGAAACTATAAGGGTTCCTAGTTGACTACGGAACCCTAAAAACAGTTTCGTTACGTTCCCAAACGTAATTCTATTTTTGAATCATTGTAGAAGGCCTTCCCTAATAAATATTTTTTACATATCTATCTAACGAGAGCCAATATTTGACGTAACATACAGTAATGTTGGGGTCGAGCCATATACATTTTGATATCTGAATGTAAAGCCTGGTTTAGACGAGCAAGTTCCTGCTGCAAGTTTTGACACAGAAGTATATGCAAGAAAGAAATGCAGATATTTGTCACTCACTCTTACTTATAGTTGCGTCTCAAAACTTGCAGCAATAACATGCAGGTCTAAGCTCAGCTTACGTTCGAATTGGCCTGAATGTAAATGCAAGTCGTAGCGGCATGCTACGCTACGCCGCCGTAGCAGCGTGGCGCGTAACGCTTATCTCGGAAGAAGCGGGAAATCTGGCGTAGCAGCCGGCGCGGGGCGCGGGGCGGGGCGTGACGAACGCAAGCGCACGGAAACGGGTTACGTCACTACGACTCACGGCTCTCACGAAGAAAGGTGATAGGTGTGCAACTGTTCATTGATAGAACCGCCAAGATCGCTCATATCACGCGAATGGTGCATGCGAAACGAATTACTGAGAAGCCTTACGTATCTAAGCCCTGCGAGACAGACTAGTTCTTTCCTTACGCGAACGCGTAGTGTATCTCGACAGCCATCACTCAGCATGTGATCCCTGCGTATTCGTCACAAAACTAAAAAACAAATATTAATCGAATGGGTTCTGATCGTTGTTCTGACTCGTTTGAAAAAAAAAACCGACAAAAAGGTTTCTCGTTGCCGCGGCGACGGCTCGGGCTACATTTTTTAACCGTCGCCTCATATCTCAAGAAGGACGGTTATCAAGTCGTCTGTATGTTTTTTTTTTTTTTTTTTTTTTTTTTTTTTATGTTTGTTCCTCGATATCTCCGTCGTTCCTGGACCGATTTTGAAAATTTTTTTTTTGATTGAATGTATATGCATACAGATTGGTCCCATTTTTCTCAGAACCCAGTTCTGATGATGGGATCCTGGAGAAATCGAGGGAACTCCTCAAATCTGAAAGGCATACATATGGTGATTTTTGTGTTTTTAAAGGAACAGCATGCATTTAGGTACGGAACAGTGACATTTGGTGCAGTGGAACTGCTGATGATGGCCAGAACGGAACTCTTCAAATCTGAACGGCACGCTTATAGTGACTTTGGTATTTTTATACGAACAGCATGCACTTTCGTCCAGAACAGTGACATTTGGTGCAGTGGAATTTCTGATGATGGTCAGAACCGAACTCCTCAAATCTGAACGGCACGCTTATAGTGACTTTGGTATTTTTATAAGAACAGCATGCACTTTCGTCCAGAACAGTGACATTTGGTGCAGTGGAACTGCTGATGATGGCCAGAACCAAACTCCTCAAATCTGAACGGCACGCTTATAGTGACTTTGCCATTTTTATAAGAACAGCATGCACTTTCGTCCAGAACAGTGACATTTGGTGCAGTGGAATTTCTGATGATGGTCAGAACCGAACTCCTCAAATCTGAACGGCACGCTTATAGTGACTTTGGTATTTTTATAAGAACAGTATGCACTTTCGTCCAGAACAGTGACATTTGGTGCAGTGGAACTGCTGATGATGGCCAGAACCAAACTCCTCAAACCTGAACGGCACACTCATAGTGACTTTGGTATTTTTGTAAGAAAAGCATGCATTTAAGTTCAGAACAGTGACATTTATTTAGTTATGTTTGTTAAGCATATGTTTTCTTATAATATAATCGGATTCATGAGGAATTGAGGAAACTCCTCAAACCTTAACGTTATACGTATATTCATTTATGTTGCCATCTAATAATTAAAGCATTAAAAGCAGTTTTAAAAAATACTTACACATTTCTACATAAACCAACATTCGCAAGTAGCTTTCACCAGAACCCGATAGGCGACGGTTTTTTTTTCTTAAAAATTATGTAATAAGAGATGATAAGTTCTAGCACACCAAGCTTTTTAGGGTTCCGCTATGAAATCTAACAAATGAAACCCAATAAGGTGAAAGTCACTTTAAATGCAGACACGTCTGTAAAATATACTTTTTTTTGACGACCGGTCTGGCTCAGTCGGTAGTGACCCTGCCTGCTGAGCCGCGGTCCTGGGTTCGAATCCCGGTAAGGGCATTTATTTGTGTGATGAGCACAGATATTTGTTCCTGAGTCATGGATGTTTTCCATGTATACACCGTGTTTCCGGTATCACTCAAAACCTCAGACACCCCAACTGATTTTTATTTTTTTTCCCCTCACTAGCTCGGAAACACGTGTTTTGTCCTTTAATACCAGCGGGTAAAAACGCATTTTATCCACTAGTGGGTAAAGTGATTTGACCTTGAATAAAGTAACTGCTTTAAAATTTATAAAAGTAGGTGAATATAGTAATAAAGATGATTTACCACCTGCGGAACTACTGGAAGCAGTGATAAACGCATTTTTTGCGTTGTAGTTTCCTCGCTATAGTGAGGGGAAAAGTTTTGTGTTACACTCGGGTGCAAATGTATTTTACTTCTCGTGTGTTAAAAAACTCGCAAGTTCAGGATTCTATTCTCGAACCACTCGCTTCGCTCGTGGTTCAACTATAGAATCCTTTCACTTGCTCGTTTTTCAATTCCACACTCGGCGTTAAAATACAACTTTGCCCCCTTGTATAACAAATAACTATTAAACGGATCTAGAATGTTCATTTTTTAATCTGATGATTATTATTTGTTTAAATTGAATCTTTAATTTTCTGTGCAGCTCTACTCGGCTTTTAACTCTACACTCAATAAAATAATTGCTAGCTACCATCATAAGCCTTCAAACTGTTTAATTGTGTACGTTACTGCAACGACACAAGGTTTACCAATAGACAGCTATGGCAATGTAAAGCACTTTAACCTGTCTCACAGTAAACTTCAAATTGGACAGGTGACTCAGTAAGCAAATTAAAACCTAAAATTCAAAATGACAAGGTTGTAATTAGGTACGAGTTCAGTTTGTTATGACTTATGATAAACTTTAAATTTAAACTGACGCACAACGTCTATTTCGTAGCAGAAAAAAAATCGTCCAAGTAACCAGCCAGTATTAATACCCTTAAATACTGAAAAAGGTATACTACCTCTAACAATATGATATGCACAATGTTGTATTACGAATTTGTAGAATGGGCACGTAAACAATAACTAATAATACAAATTAAAACAAAAAAATATTACCCCCATCAAGATATACCTCAATCGATTCTACTCTCGATTCTGAACAAACAGTTTTCAGGTTTTTAGTGTTAAGTGAAACACGGTGTATAAGTATGTATTCATCTATTTAAGTATGTATTTATATCGTCGCTTAGCACCCATAGTACAAGCTTTGCTTAGTTTGGGGCTAAGTTGATCTGGGTGAGTTGGGAACACCTTCCCAATATTTATTTATTATTTATTTTATTAAGACGCAACAGGAGCGAAAATGCTAAAATGGAAAGGAGCCCCCCCTTTGAATTTGGTAATTTTAGTTAAATATACACGTGTTATCAAATAGACTTATCGAAAAAAAATGTCCATTGAGAACAAGTCAGTTAAAAGATATTAAGAAATAATCTTTTCTCAAACATGGTATGAAATATTGATGTTATGTGCCTTATAATTGGCAGCGAAGTATGACGTTGCAGGTGCGGCTAGGACGATTGATAGATAATGGAATTTCATACAAACCTTGCAGGCCAAGGCCGGCAAAGTCTCCTTTTTTAATTTCCAAACACAGATAATTGTGACATAACATCCAGGTATTTAGCCAATTAAAAAAAAACTATAAGGGGCTTTATAGACGTGCCGACTGCAACTGGTACGGGCCCTAGACAATATTTGATTTTGGGTGCGTTTCATAAAAAAAATTTTTTTTCGTTTTTTTTTGAATTTTTTTTTAACTTTTTGTTTTTTTATAAGCGTATACGGGGCATCAAAGGGGAACGAAAATTCGATTATTTTTGCGCTACGACGCACCGTTTAGGAGATACAGCCATCCAAAGTTACTATTTTCAGTAGACTTTATTTATTTCATACCATGTTTGAGAAAAGCACTATACATACCTCGGCGGGAAATGGGGTTGCCCGCCTCAGACCTATCCGGCCTCGCTTCGCTGGGCCGTCTATATGTCTTCGGCCGGCAACCCCCTTTGTCCCGGCCTCTGTAGTAATGTACTATTAAAACCGAGGTGCCGCTCTTGACTGTTTCCTCCTTCAAAACTTAATTTATCGGAACAAAATTTGATAATCTGAATAACAATTAAATAATGTATGCCGCACCGTTTAGTTTTTTTGGCAAATTGTTGCCAATTTCGAATATCACACCTTTTTTGTGCTATAATGAAAAAGGCCGTTTTTGGAAATTTTTGATGGGCTCTAGTGTCTTTAAAAATCAAAATATAAAAAAATCAAAACGGTCCCACACAGATAAAAATAATAAGCTCTACCTTCAAAAACCAGAGAGGAAATAGTCGAGAAGCGTTTGTATGGAAAATTGACCCCTCCTGTTGCGTCTCAAAGAAATGATAGCTCTGTTGGTTAAAAGCGATGGGACCGCAAAGATCTTGGACGAATGACGATTTAACGTCAGACATAATATACAGTCTAATCAGCGATGTCATCTTGGCTTTGCGAGCCAATCTTAAATCAGGAGTTGATTTTGTGAAAACTACCTACCTCATACCATTACCTAACTAGTACGTAAAACAAAATGGGTTCGTTTATAGTACGGAACTCTCGAGATAAAAATCCCGCTCCACTTGACCACTTTTCGTTTTGAAAGATATTATATTGAGGAGACGTCAATATAGTCAGACCACAGAAAAATTATATTAATCCTAAAAGTGCATGGATAATAAAGTCACTGCGACTTGGTAGCCTTAGCTTAAAAATTGAAAAGGAAGATTAAACCTAATATATTCTACTCCATTTTTTAAATAATTGTTTTCTTTACACAGACAGATCTGCTTGATCCGAATTCTTACTCAAATAAGAACTATAGAGATACAATCACAGGGAATAATATCGTACATATTTATCAAACGAAGGCTGCATAAAGTGCATAACATAATATGTATATGTATAATTCTGACACTTTCTTATCTGATGGCTCTAGAAATAAAATTGATCATATTTTTGCAGCCTTCTTTTGAGCGATTTTTGACGTGATAACGTCTAATAACTCGTTACTACGGGCAGCATGCACGAAAAAGATGACGTCATTGTCCCGTTTCGCAATATAGCTTTAGCGCCATCTATTGGCGCGCGTTGGAACTAACTAAGTGGCTGATCGATGCGCTCGGTATGGTTATAGCGTGTGGCCTGAGTAAAGCACTACAGCTGGGACAGATGGCGCGCCCGTGTGTTGTTCTCGTTAAGCTGAGTTTAGACAAATACTATGTAAACTCTACGAGTTAATACGTGCAGCTCGGTGCCAAAGTTGGCAACATGCACACTAGCGCTCCTAGCGGCATGAGTTGATCAAAATAGTTTAGTTTCATACAGCATAAAATTAAAAAAAATTACAAATTCTTATTTTTTTGTTTTATTCCGTCTAAAAATGTTAAAGTAGATCAAGTAATAGCATTTTCTATTTTAATTTACTCAAATAAAAGTCTGAACAACTACTTGTTCGCGGCGGCCGGCGCACCGCTCGAGCCCGAGCTGCTCTTAACCGCATCATGTTGGAGACAGACGATATTGACCAATTTGCTGATAGTGTTGGTGTGTTTTACAGAAAACTCTTAAGGTTCATAGACTCTACACTCCTTAGGTGATTAATGTAATAACCATAGTTTAACTTTTAAGTGTGTTTGCGTTTATTTATGTCAATTTAACATGTACATAATTATATTACCACATAAGTGCTTTGGTGAAATACTGTTAACTTTTGTGTATTTTTAATAAATAAATAAATAAAAAAACGTGAAAAAAGTCCCAGAATCGGGCCCCTTTTGCTATACTCTGACCGCCCCTGTCTATACTACTGTAATGTTTGACGTTATCACGTTAAACTACCGTCCGTAAACCGACTTTACAGACAACCAATTTTTTTATACCACGTCGGTGGCAAACAGGTATACGGTCCGCCTGATGGAAAGCGGTCACCGTAACCTATGGACGTCTGCAACTCAAGGGGCGATTATGGCCCACTGGATATTCGCCGGTCAAATTATCCCCCAGAGAACACACCACAGTCGCTCAATGTCGAACTTCATCAAAGAAACCCGTACTAGTATTTAATCGTTAGCACGCCATGCCATGGACAAACTGGACAGAGACGTTATTTGCAAGGCGATAAGAGCTATGTGTGATGCTGGGTGTGAGGCGGTGTTTGTCTTCGCTAATGGACGTAATGTCTTTGCACAGCCTCTGCGCGGGAATCTCACGCGTGCCGATGTTTACTTACATACAGGCAGGTTATATACATAATCATATGTAACTATAGTCGACTTATACGACAAACACTGTACTATGTCCTTCCTCGGTGTTAATGTTGTCATAGTAAATAATTATTTCCAAAACTGAAACGAGTAAAACCGCAGGCGGGAAAGAAGCAAGTGACAGACAAACAAGTGAGAATGGAGAAATAACTGACAGAGATACTCAGAAAGAGTCACTTTGGTTTGAGATGTTTTAAAGGACGGTATAATACTGTAATGACAATTCACAACCATTTAGACATCCATACACTCTTCCAGGAAGCCTGATTTAACACACTAGTGGCATTCAAAGTGAAGCCACGATCATGGACTTAAAGAAACAATGAGCAGTGGCCTGTTTCGCCACAGTGACAATTGCCGCCCGATAGTGACACTTTGCCATTCATTGCCTGTTCAACAAATAAATAATGACACGGAGTAATAATGTTACCAATCTACCCAGAAACGGACACAGAAATGTGAGTGTCAATGTCATTGTGGTGAAATAGGCCACAGGAGGTCAGTATGGATCGCTTGCAGGAGTGGCTTATGAATGTTTCGCGGCGGAAGACAAAGTTGGTTGCCCTTGAACGTGCCGTGCCGTAAGCCTTTGGGAGAAGTTCCCGAATAACAAGGATAACTTGCTAAAACCTCCCCAACACTTCTACTTGCAGTGTTGTATTAAGAGAAAAGATATCTGATGTAATCAGTAATAATTGTAGAGTTTGTAGATGTAGCTGAACGCGTCTGTACTGTACATCATATTTCTTAAACGGCAGGACCCACACAGGACACGGGGCGAAATTGCCTCGCTCTGTGTGGACCCCCCGGCTATTACACGAATATTTGCATTAGTCAAGTCAATGTTTTAAGACCATCAGGCTTTTTGTTATTTACTATTCGCTACGTGCACGACTAGTGTCATATTAGTTCCAACGGCCGCCGCTAACATTAATGTCGGATATGCCCAAAAGACGACGTATGTTTATGACAAACACGTTGCCAATATAATCGTTCTTAACGTTCTTAATAATGCCCACACTCCCACAGGCATAACAAAAGTGATAAATCGAAAGTATTTTTACTAGAGCATAATAAGAACGAGCTTATTCCAGCAGTAGACAACTAGACAGGCTCCTAAATGATTGCGGGATTGATGGTTGCGGAGCAAATTGAGCGGAAGATCCAAATCGCTTGCTTTGTCATACTGCTTCAGTAGCCGTTTCATCACGCAGGCGCTTCCGCGGGGTGATTCATCATTCAGTGTCTCAATGGGCCATGGTATTGGAGAAATGATTTTTTTTTTACTATTAATCTTATAAATAACTGATGACTTCTTTTAAATGCCATACAAAATGTACTGTAGGTACAATAACTTTTGCTTTAGGCTCACAAAATTAGATTATGTCAATGGGACCAATGTCAAAGAAGTAATTTCCTAAACTAGTCAAGTCGTCCTCAAAGAATAGACAAACATGCTATAAAATGTAGTGTGTTTAGTAAAACGTCCCACTTTGTCGGTTACCATTAAGGTGAGATTTACTTGTATTTTTATATGAATGAACTGACTAAGCGGCTTTACAACAAAGTGGGACGTTTTCCCGTGCACATTCACAAATATGCATCCTAAAACATATATTATTATTTGCCAGAAGACACTCTTTAGTCTCCCTATCGGTCAACTATTAACTAAACAAAGAATGCTTTGGTTCCGAGTGCATAAACAGAGTAAAATTAAAAAGATAATTGAGAAGTTTCCCTTAAAATTAAGAACTCGATTCAAAACCGTTTCTCTTCTTAATTATAAAGCAGGTGCGATCGGTCTGTTATTAGAATCGGCTGCGGAATTACAATTAGATTGAAACTGCGAGAGCCTTGTGTTGTGCCTTGCGTAGACGAGGCAGAAGAGACTTTGCCTTGTGTAGACGAGGCAAAGGGCAGAGGCTGTGTGTAGCGTGGACGGAATTAGACTATTGATTTATGGACGGAAGCTGGTCAATCTTCGCAGGGGAGGCGACGTTCATAACGCTTGCTTTGCGAAAGAACCAGTCACTGAAAATAATTCGTAGTTAATAATTTTATTTAAGGACCTATTTTATTGTTTAACGCTACAGAAAGCGTGTGGACCGATTTCAGAAGAATTCCTAATTTATTGTTTTTCTTTCCCATCACGGAACAATGGTATTCCGGACCTTTGGGAGGCGTGCGCGGGGCCAAAGCCAACACGTAGAGGCCCTTTCGACACTTTAATGAAATGAAAGGGGCACACCGAGCGGATGTTGCCCTTGCCCGTATCATGGGACACACGCAGAGGCAACACCCGCCAGGGTGTAAGGACTATTTGAGAGGTAATGGAATCTAAAATGAACTGGTCTATTTTGATGAAAGTGATGGACTAAATGCTGGGCTATGGATAAAAAACCGGACGCCTGCCTAATAAAACGGTATCCAATTTTATTTCCGGCAGACGGTGACTCGTCCCCACAAGATGGGCCCCCACAAAAAGCGACATCCAAGATGGCTCAAGGGCAACACCGGTGTGAGAACTCAAGGGTGTCGAGAGGTGTACACCGCTTTCTGCCCAGTGGCTGTGAAGCCACTGCACCAACTCGCGTCTTATGCAAATTTTCACTTCCACCCCTGGGGCATGTAGCCCTAACGACTCCACTCTGGACGGCCAGCCAAGGCAAGCCAGAGGTAGAGAGTACTGTCCCACTCACCCGCCTTACGGGTAACAGAACTCCCCAGGAGCACTCGGGTACGTGGGGTCGCTGTTCCCCAACAGCTCGCCACAAGCTGCCCTGCGTTGACTGATTGCACTGGTAAAACCAATGGGCGATGGGGTCGTCACATCCCTACGCCTTATTGTTTTTAATATCTGGGTGACCGAGCTTCGCTCGGTTCTATTTTATTATATCACGTCTTTATATAAAAAAAACTGTTGTAAAAAAAATAAAAACAAAAACTTAATTTCTGGCCGAAATTCGAAACCCTGACACATGCGATCTGTCTGTGAACATTATTAGATCGACCTCATCGCTGAGCTAAGCGCAGCTATATGGTCGTTAATTTCGCCGCCCGAGAATTCTCTCTTAACAATACAACTACTCCACACGAGATGGCGATAAGGCTTCGCTAGATCGATTTTTCACCCCCAAAAACCCCCACATAACAAATTTCAGCGAAATCGTTAGGGCGGTTTCCGCGAACGTCTATATAAATAAATAAAGGAATATACAAGAATTGCTCGTTTTTACTTGTTCATAGTTCTAAAATAACAGTACTTGCTAGTACGGATTACAATTAACAGATGGCGGTATGTGCCTATTATTTCCGGATAATTCTAGAATGCACTTCTGTTTGAAGTATTTAATTTTAAAAATACTGAGATAACGGAAGAAGCTTAAAATTCGTAATAATAATTAAAGCACTTAATGAATACGCAAGTTTTGTCATCCGCGAATCATAAGTTAGTCAATGTTTGTTGTTTCGTATCCTTGACCTGTGTCGCCATCTAGTTTGATAATAAGTAGTACCTACATCGATCGAAAGAATTCTCAGTCTTAACAATACAACTACTTCATACGAGATGGCGCGCTTCCGCCACAAAAAATGTCATTAAAAAAATTTGTGTAATTTTCTATTCGTGGTAAGTATTTTTTTCAGTAATATGAAATGAGTTGAAAAAATTATTACACCTCGCCCGCGATTCATAAGTTACTCAATGTTTGTTGCTTCGTATACGGGGCCTTGACCTGTGTCGCCATCTAGTTTTTGCAATAAATAGTACCTACATCGAGCGAAAGAATTCTGTCTTAATAATGCAACTACTCCACACGAGATGGCGCGCGAAGAAAAACTCATGAAAACTCGAAAATTCGCGTTTTCCGGGACCTAAGGACAAGTTAGATCGACTTTTCACCCCCGAAAACCCCCACATAACAAATTTCAGCGAAATCGTTAGAGCGGTTTCCGAGATCGTCGGTGTATATAAATAAATAAATAAATAAATAAATAAATATACAAGAATTGCTCGTTTAAAAGTATAAGATTATTATGTACTTACTGTTATATGAATAAAGTCTCAGTGACAGTTTTGAAAAAAAAAACGTGAGTTATAGTTATGTGTAATATTCTTCACTAGTAGGCATTTCAATTTTACTAGATAATAGAATTAAAACGAGCGGTCATTTTTAACGCTCTTAAAAATTGCATTTTGCCGTTTTTCACAAAATTGCGTGGCGAACTCGAGAGCTTAACTGTATAGTTCGCCAAAAGCCGATAAAAATAAAACCGCCCTGGTTAAGACTCTTGCTATGAGTCCTCGACTGAACTCAAGAAACAATTTCGTAGGCTCTATCCAAATAGCTTTAGGTATATCTTTTCAAGCTACAGCAGAGCAGACTCGAGATTCTTTCATACGCTCCTCTATAATAAAAATACCTAACTCCAGTTTCGACTTAGGTAATTAAAAGAGCCTGAAATTACGAGTTCAATCAAAGGAGAGAAGTCAAGAGTCGACACTAACCGTCAGCCACAGAAGCATAAATTGTCTATGAAGTTGGTTTCTATTTGCTTCTCATAGCGGAGAGCTCAAACGATCTCAGTCGATCACAGAATGGCCGTGGAAACAGTGTGGAATAGGAGAATGGTATCGGCGAAGTTATTGTAAACTTGCCAATTGTTCCCGCTTACTCTGCGAGAAGGGTTTGTTTTATTGTCTTTGAGCTCATTACTTCAATAAATTCTATAAATGTACAGTAGGGTAGATTTCTCCTCATTTGGTTTCTGAATTTTCTTCGCGACTTTTGGTATTTTGTGAGCAAAAATATCACAAACATATATTTTATTTAAGATATAAGGTTTAGTTTATTGACAATGCATGTTGCGGATTTTCCATTGTTTTACTTTTTGACGAAGCTTGTAGCTAATGACGAAGTTTGTATTCATCTGACGAAGCCTGCGTTGCGGATTTAAGAATATGGTCTGAATAAAGTACTAATAGGTACAGCTTAACGGCTTTTTACAAATTTATAAATTAAAGGAAATATTGTAAATTCGCGCCTCCGGCAGTAGTCGAACCTGCGGCCTACTGTGATGTGACACCGGCCCAATCGTTCTGACCAACTCGCCACGTCATGTGGGGCTCATAATGTTTGCGGACACAGAAACGCCGTTCTCGGTCAGAACGATTTATATGAAAAATATAGAGGTACATATATAACAGTCACATTCTAAATCGAAATGTTATTATAACTCCGCTTCCTTATTCTTACTTTTAAATATTAACTCTGTGTATCCAAGCCAAGGTCCATTTTCCAGTGACACAGTTTTCTTTGTCTTTCGACTGTTGACAGAGCATATCAATCTTGGCATTCATCCTTAATCGACTAACGATTTCCGTCTCCCTGGGTCCCTGGCACACTCGAGAATCGAGCACAATGTGTCCTTGGAAGAATAAAGTGACCTGTTTTCAATGGACTTACTAACTCACAGACCTCAAACAAGGATCCGGCTTTGCACTCAGGGGGCCACGTGGCCAAATTCTAGGCGAAACCCAGTGCATCTTAGCCTACTGTCAAAATGACATTGATACTTGACACTGACAATTCTGTGCCGATTTCTGGGTTAATAAGTAAAGTAACATGTTATTCAGCATCAATATTTGTTTGATGAACAGGCAAGGAACGGCGAAGTGCCACTGTCGGGCGACAAGTGTCACTGTGGGCTGTGGTGAAACAGACCACTGGCCCCATCTATACATATGGACATTATTGACGGATGGATAGACTAGATCGCTGAATGTAAAATTCATTTGGATATGTAATCGGCTGAATACACGAGTAAAGCTAAAAAGAGAGTGCCATCGTCCTCAACAGATTCCAAATATTATCAAAATGAAACAGTACTTCAAGTAATCTACAGTACAAGTTGAGTTCAGTCCTTCAGTATCCACAGATAAGAGGAGTGCAGCTCCAAACTCGTAAACTCGGTTAGTTCGCTTCACTTCAATCTCTCTCGAACTGTTCCAAACTATAGTTAAGTACCTATACCTACACTACAGTAACGTTCACATTGTTTACTAACTATTCTTAAATTTTATTGCAATAATAAAACATAGCTAAGATCTTAACTTTATTCAAATACGGCTTATAGTTTTCGAGTCAGACGGAAGGACTAGCGGACTCAAGGACCAAACACATGACGAAATAATAAGGGTTTCGTTCCATTTATAGCAAAGTTGTGCTAACTAGAATAAATGCACAAAGATAAAAGAGGACATTCTGAAATTTCCACAATTTTTTTTTCTATGAGTTCTTTGGACTAGGTATTGTAAAAGAGAAATTAATAAATGAGAGCGGACTACTTAGCGGTCGTCATTTAAATTAGAACAAAATACCTACTAAAGCGTTCAAGTCACGACTTCTATATTCAGTTCGTACGTACAGTCGCGTTCAGTTACTGTGTAGATTGACACGAACAGACAAATCTGGACACGCATTATATGCTGATGGTATTATTATTATTATTTTTATACCACGTCGGTGGCAAACAGGTATACGGCCCGCCTGATGGAAAGCGGTCACCGTAACCTATGGACGCCCGCAACTCAAGGGGTGTCACGTGCGCGTTGCCGACCCATTAGAAACTTGTACACTCCTTTTTTAAGAACCCCATACTGTAGTTCATCGGGAATACCTCGGTATTAAAGTTGTATGCAGATATTTTTAACCCCCGACGCAAAAACGACGGGGTGTTATAAGTTTGACGTGTCTGTCGGTGGCATCGTAGCTTTCGAACCGATTTAGATTTCGTTTTTTTTTCTTTTGAAAGCTGAACTACTCGGGAGAGTTCTTAGCCATGTTTGATGGAAATTGTACCACTAAGTATGTCGGGAATTTTTCAAAATTTTAATTTCGTTGGTTAGGTTATTGGAAGAGTAACTGTGA
The DNA here is from genome assembly GCF_023078275.1 of Leguminivora glycinivorella. Lineage (NCBI taxonomy): Eukaryota > Metazoa > Arthropoda > Insecta > Lepidoptera > Tortricidae > Leguminivora > Leguminivora glycinivorella. The sequence goes on along the minus strand of NC_062993.1, from coordinate 280,108 downwards.
AGATGTAAGGTATAACTGTGCCGTTACCATGGGCTGCCCAAGTGAGAGCCGTATTACTTTACTCAGAAAGTAAGTGAGTTTACGTTTGTTTACAATATATTGTGCCTAACTTCACGCCAAAGAAGCTGCTTCTATCCCTTTCTAAGTTTATCAATAAACGGAGAAAGAACTATAGGCGAATGCTACGCCTCTGGTGTTTACGCGATGGAACTAAAATCATAAGTAAATGTAATTTACCTATCGAAATCTGTCAATATAGGGTCTACTGCAAATTTCGAAACATACGCACTGAGGGATTCTTCCTCTTTCACTTTATACTGATAAGAGTAAAAGAGACTCATATCCACATGTCGATAACTTCGGTATTCGGTAGTAGGCCTCAAACCATTTTGACGTGACATTTCTGTCAAGTTATACAAAAATCACACGGAATTTTCACAATTATATTTGCAGTTTTAAATAAAATTATGACTAACATATTGCATTAATTTATAATATTACGTGAAATTCAAGATTAGCTAAAATTGAATAAAAAGATAAACCAGTGAACAAATCAAATAAGGTAATGAGTTATTTTTGGCCATCATATTGTACTATTTACAATTGAGATGATTATAATGCTCAAAGCAGTTTTTGGTTTCAGAAAGATGACGGAAGCTATGATTGAAATCAATATTTCCGAACAAACCCGTATGGTATTCAGTCAACATGGAAGATGGTTCAATTTATATTAATACTGTGGCACTCTGGCAGTTACGCTACTCAAAACCTTAGGGCAGCAGAGGGGAGCAGTACCAATTTATAGGTGTTTTTGTTCCGCGATGCACTTAATGGTATTATTGGCCATGATCATCACAGGTATATGTATAGAAGTGCTCCAATAAAGGAAAAAACCTCAACTCCAAAAAATAATCCTGTTACTAAAATAAAGTATTTCATTAATTGACTTTGTTTATTTGTGATGTTCTTGAGTAGTAAAGAATTAGAAATATTTTTTACAGAAAAAGGGTACATAGCATCTTATATAGAATTAGCTTTTGCCCGCGGTTTCGCTCGCGTACTAAAAAAATTCTTATTCAAACATATACAAATAATAAAATTTTCATTTGGATCCGTCGGTTTCTATGCAGACGTTTGTCTGCGTTTTTTTCAATTACTCATATTACTATTGTTTTTAAAAAGAAATGCTTGCAGTGGTTGTACAAATGTTACACAGCAACCACAGCGTAGGTAGTAGGTACCAGTAGGTATGTATTCTATATACACTGAGGAAATTACATATTGTACAACAGAACTCACATAGCTCCGTACACAGACCAACCCCTATAGACAATTAGACATCCATTACAAGACGATTCGCGGTCGCCAGCCTTCCTAGTATTTGCACTGATATAAGCGCGGGCGCTCGCCGTGCCCGATCAGTAGCGACCATCAAGTAACAGACCCGAAAGCAGCGCTTGTTTTTCACAGTAAAAAAATTTAAAAAGGGTATTTTGATGCCTTAAAGATGTCCACCTGTAGTGTGAAATGGTGTGGAAAGGTAACAAGAAGCTCAAATTTAAAAACAGACGGCATTACATTCCACAAATAAGTCATATTTATAATTTACTAGCTTTTACCCGCGGCTTCGCCCGCGTAATAAAAGTATTCATTAAGATTTTCATTTGGATCCGTAGGGACCGTAGGTTTCTCTGTAGGTATATTTATCTGCGATTATTTCGATTGCACATAATACTTTTGCTTGCAATGATTGTAGAAATATTACACATCGACCACAGCGTAGGTAATTCTATATACGCTGGGGAAACCTTTATAAACATCCCACATAGCCCGTATTTCGACACTATGATCGGTGGGTAAAAAGTACTTTTTTCTATTATCCCTTACAATTTTTTACATTTTGCTTATACTTATCGCAAACGTAATCTTCAAGCAAGCAAACAACGATCGTCTTAGAGCACATTGATTGTAAGAGACCGCCGACCGATTATCCGTATCCCGCTAACGATACCCATATTATCCGTATCCGTATCCGTATCCGTATCCATATCGCTATCGCTATCGCTATCGCTATCGCTATCGCTATCCCTATCGCTATCCCTATCGCTATCCCTATCCCTATCCCTATCCCTTATCAAGATATTTAATGATATAACACTTTAAGTTCTCGCGCTTTGTACACATATTTAAAGTCACATACAGGTCGAACGCGATTAATTAACATTATTTTTACCTTTTTCCCAACGTTTCGGCCAGGTTGCACTGGCCGTGGTCGCGGAAGACTGACGTCCCAGCAAAATGTCACCGGAGATGTAAACAACACAAAACTACCCGATATTAATTTATATAAATGTTCGGGGTAGACAAATAAATATAATCTACCCGCTTTTAGTTAATGTTTATTTCCCACCATGTTTATTTTAAAGGTAAAAATAATGTTAATTAATCACGTTCGACCTGTATGTGATTTTAAATATATGTTTAATGATTTCTTATCAAGTGCTAAAATATAAAGTTTCATGGTTTTATCATTTAAAATTAAGAAATCCCATACAAACTTTCAACCTCTTTTTCAACCCCTTCATCCCTTCTTTTCGAAATAAAAAGTAGCCTATGTTCTGTCTCAGGGTCTAAAGATTGTCTGTTCCAAATTTCATCAAAATCGGTTGCGTGGTTTAAGCGGGAAAGCGTAACAGACAGACAGACAGACAGAGTTACTTTCGCATTTATAATATTAATAGTATATAGTATATATAGTATGGATTCAGAGCCGGCATAGGTCAATTTACATTGGCCAATTACGCGTCAGTAGAGGGATAGTCCCTTTCATCTGGCGCGACTGCCCGTCGTCCTTGAAACGGCCAATCACAGCGCGCTTAACACATTCCCCGCCCGCTCCTCGCACCCCTAGCACTGGTGACTCGTATCGCGAACAAAATATACAAGATTGCTACTCTATAGGAGGTTCTCTGTGGCTCCGTATCTGGGCACTATTGTCGGTAGGTAAAAAGTACTTTCTCGCATTATCGCTTACAATTACCGATTGCCGACCAATCGACCTATCCCTATCCCTAACCCTACCCCTATCCCTATTAGGGTTTGTTGGGATTTTCCGCCAAGCAAAGAACCGGGAAATGAACTTGAAGGCTGTAGGCATAAACCCTATAATTTATGAATTTATTATGCACACTATTGGCGCTTTGTAAATAATTTGTAATTGTTCAAAAATACTTCTTTTCATTCATAAAACATTGTATTGTGTAGTTACTAAATAGTCATAAGTTTAGCATTTCAATATGTGCAATATTACTTTTATGATTAACAAAGTAATTGTTATTCCTGTAATTGTTTCTTCTGCTGTATGTTGTATTATAAACAATTATAAATATTGTATGTTTGTGCTGATTGCCAAGTTGCCAATGCTCCCAATAAATTAAAAAAAAAATTAGCTTTGTCAACTTTGACACTAGGATAGGACCACGGAAGTATAACTAAAGCATGGAAGCCATGCTAAAATAAGAGCATGGTGACATGAATCTTACTCACAACACACTATCACGTTTTGTTTATGAGCGAATGCGACAAAAATCCGGAACTTCTTTCGTTTTCCCGAAGGTGGTCACTAAACGATTGTCAAGTGGTTGCCTTTTGGTTGCCTTTTAGTAGTTACAATACGGCTAAATTAAATATGTGTTTATCTTTCACAGTCGGTGTCCACCTTTGACAACTGTACATAGTCGTATTATATTAAGTCAAATATCTCGGCGGTCATCTGGCCGATTTTTAATTATATTGTGTTTATTCCTAATAGATTGTTGATTAACCTGCTGTGTTACTATTTGTGATGTGTTCAAGTGCCTTATGTGACTGTGACCTGTGTGATTAAGGACTGTAATTCACGTACATGGTGAAAAGAAAACTGCCAAGAACATGTAACCTTTCATTAGCGAATTACGTTCAATTATTGATAATATTATTTGTAGGATCTAAACGAAACATAAAAAACCGGCCAAGAGCGTGTCGGGCCACGCTCAGTGTAGGGTTCCGTAGTTTTTCGTATTTTTCTCAAAAACTACTGAACCTATCAAGTTCAAAACAATTTTCCTAGAAAGTCTTTATAAAGTTCTACTTTTGTGATTTTTTTCATATTTTTGAAACATATGGTTCAAAAGTTAGAGGGGGGGGGACGCACTTTTTTTTCCTTTAGGAGCGATTATTTCCGAAAATATTAATATTATCAAAAAACGATCTCAGTAAACCCTTATTCATTTTTAAATACCTATCCAACGATATATCACACGTTGGGCTTGGAATTAAAAAAAATATCAGCCCCCACTTTACATGTAAGGGGGGTACCCTAATAAAACATTTTTTTCCATTTTTTATTTTTACACTTTGTTGGCGTGATTGATATACATATTGGTACCAAATTTCAGCTTTCTAGTGCTTACGGTTACTGAGATTATCCGCGGACGGACGGACGGACGGACGGACGGACGGACGGACGGACGGACGGACGGACAGACAGACATGGCGAAACTATAAGGGTTCCTAGTTGACTACGGAACCCTAAAAACGATATTGATAGTTTATATATAACTAATGCCGTATTAAATTCTGCATAGTTTTATTCATGTTTTTTCGATATTTCTTCAAACTGTTTTTAGGTTATGTTTATATGATAGTGATGCGTAAAAATGTGTAATTTTTATCGACGTCAGGGATAATAACCCTATCGACATTCATTCAATAATAAGGACATGAATGTTTATTGGTAGGCATCACGGACCTGGTAATGTAACAGGTCTAGCGAACTCAACCATTAATATTTTATAGTTTTTCCAGATATTCTCATAGATGATTAAAAGAAACTAAAAGTAGTTGAAACTATTGAAATAATAAATTATGTCACCTACACTGCCGTTTGTTTTATTTTCCATTTGGTAGAGAAGGTAAGTAGATTCTGAGTGGTGGACTTCACATGAGATAGATGCTAAATAAAAGCATTTTACTTAGGTCTTTGCGTAATGAGAAGAGAAGAATGTATTGATTTCTCATATACTCGTATTTTTTTCACATACTATTTAGGCCGATATTGCACTATCATGGAAATCACATGATCACAGACAACATGCCGTCCTTTTTCTTCGCGTTAAAGAAGAAGGGAGACATACACATCTATGATGAAATATATATGATAATGTGATATGGGCCAGTGGGCCTTAGTAAGAGAAGAATAATGAGCGGTTATGTAGGTACTGAGTACATAAACAACCCATTTATTTGCAATCCGTAGGTATGGTTAGATTGGTTATCCAAGAATACAGTATGAATATGTGACTTTCATGGTCAAAAAGCCACAATAATCCTAATGACATATTTATAATAGATATTGTATGTTTTCGTTACTTTTATATGTATCAAGTTTATATTATTTTTAAGGTGAGAACATGAGTAAGCGTGTATTTTATCGATAATAGAATCGACAAAGTAACATCCCTAGCAAAACAAGAACCTACTGACCACCTACCAGAAAGAGAAATAACTAGCATATATCCATCCCTTTTCAATACATTATCTAATTCATAAAGAAGTCAAGGATGAGTATATGCATTTCTCAAACTTTGTTATTAGGGAGGCTTGGATAGGACTTAGCTGAAATGTCAATCGTTGACACTGAACCATGGACTTTAAATCTATGCGCTAAACGCCGATCGAAATTCAGTCTAGCTCTGTCATGTCAATACGGAAAAGTGATAGAGATAGCTAAGCTACGATAACGATGTTAATCATAATCGTTTGTGCATTTGGCTACGTGCCCTGCCAAAAAATTAGATACAATTTTTTCCCCTCACTAGCTTGGAAACACGTGTTTTGTCCTTTAATACCAGCGGGTAAAAACGCATTTTATCCACTAGTGGGTAAAGTAATTTGACCTTGAATAAAGTCAAATTAACTGCTTTAAAATTGACAAAAGTAGGTGAATCTAGTAATAAAGATGATTTACCACCTGTGGAACAACTGGAAGCAGTGATAAACGCATTTTTTGCGTTGTAGTTTCCTCGCTATAGTGAGGGGAAAAGTTTTGTGTTACACTCGGGTGCAAGTGTATTTTACTTCTCGTGTGTTAAAAAACTCGCAAGTCCAGGATTCTATTCTCGAACCACTCGCTTCGCTCGTGGTTCAACTATAGAATCCTTTCACTTGCTCGTTTTTCAATTCCACACTCGGCGTTAAAATACAACTTTGCCCCTTGTATAACAAATAACTATTACTTGTTTCAAAATGCTTTTTCTACTCACTTTTGTATCAAATTATAATCTTCATATACACCCCATAATGGCTTGTCGCCTTCAAAAGTTCTATACCTTACCTTAGACTTTGTCGTTACCTATGTCGATGTCGTTGTAATTGATGTTTGATATGTACGAAAACGCTGAATTTTAGGTTTTTAGTTTTCGTTTCACATCAATTTATTAAATACTTAGCCTGTTACTCAAGAATATTACAAGATAAACAAAGTCACAGAATGAGATACTTTATTTCAGTAATAGGATAATTTTTTTGAAGTTTTTTCCTTTGGTTCACTTCTAATATATACCCACGAGTCTAATATATACCCATGGTGTTATGGTGACTACAGGTACAAGTATTGTGCATTGAGGAACTAACATGCCCATGAATTGGTACTGCCTGCTGCTGTAGGTAATCAGTTGATTCTTAACTGCCTCAATCATTATCAATTTGAACAATCTTCTACGTTGGGTTTGCTGAATACCATACGGCTGGCATGGAAATATTGTTTTCAATAATATCTTCTTTTTCTGAAAGCAACCAATATAATCATCTCAACTGTAGCTAAACAGTACAAAATGATGAATAAATATAACTCATTACCTTTGTAAAAGTATCAAGCACTGGTTTCATCACTGGTTTATCTTTTTATCGAACTACTGACTAACTGCTACATTTAAGCTGTTCTTGAATTTCACGTAATATTATAAATTAATACATATTAGTCATAATTGTATTTAAAATTGCAAATATAATCGTAAAAATGTTGTGGGATTGTTATATAATTTGACAGTAATGACACATCACAGTGAATTGGTGGTTTACTTTTACGCTAGTGACTGTCAATGATTACTCACGTAAAGTATTGAGTTTTCACTAGAGACTGTCAAATAGTTCTGGTTCTATTGACTTCATACAGTTAGAAAGAGAGCGCCTTAGCTGTAAAGTTAGGAACGTATTGAAAACTCGGAGTAAACACGTTAATAACTTATGGTACCGATGAAAATTTTAGTACGTGAGCGTTTCCGCTTGGAGCGCTGTTCAGTTTTTCCATACATTTTCCGTAACTCTCACTGAAAACGTAACGTATTTTTTAACTCAAAAAAGTCATGGTAAGGCTACTGAACGTGATTGTGCCTATTTAAGTTAGATGTAATCCGAGCTCATTTTAACATAAATTGTGATCTCGAAATTGAACAAGAAGCTTTAGAATGTTCGTGGAATTGAGTTGCAAATGAGGAAAAGTTAAGTCCCTAATGAACGGCGCGGCCATTCCAAACAATCTTCATACTTTCTCTAGCTAGGGGACCAGCTAACGCTTGCCCAGACACGGAATTTCATTTTAGTATAATCTTGTACCATGTGACAAACAATATGACAATCTCTAGAGCCTTCATACTGACACTGTGACAACGTACGAATTGTACGGCAATTATATTCCTTGAAATCAAGCAGACAGTGAGCACAGACGTGCAAGTGCAAGGCTTCGAATAATTCAGACACAGAGACGATTCCAACTAGTTAAACGAATTATTGACACTGCGGTCATCAAACACAATTTTGCGGAAGGGTGCTGACTTAATACGAAAGTACTTTTGTTGGTAAATTAGCTACTTATAGTCGCCGTAAAGCCGACCAGGATGGGATGATGGTGATAACAATCAGGAATTTTATTTATTTATCATATGGCAATTAAGACTACAATACAATGTATATTACACTATAAGTACTATAACTAGTTCATAATCTAAATTTATATTCCTCCAAGTAGGTAATGGCTGCGCTCGCTGCGTTTTTAAAATTTTCCACTGGGCCGTGGATCGGGAAACCATATTGCAAACATGCAAGGTGATTAACAAGCAACGATCAAGAGGGATGTTTGATCTTATTACGAATTGTGAAGCTCATATTAACGAGTCAAGAACATAACAGTCGACTGTAAACTTTGCGAATACCCCGCTCAGGCTCCTGAATGTTAACAAACACAAGTCGTTACAAATTCCTTTGCAGATTCTGGACCGATCTCCCCTACAGATTATAGACCCATCTTCAACCATATTGCTAGTAAGATAAGATGTATAAAGTGTGTTTACTTAGTGCTCAGTAGCAAGAGCTATAACACTTAAAGAGCCGAGTTAAGACTAACAAGCACTTAACACGGGTCTAAAGACTTAAAGCCAGCTGTAAACAAATAAATACAAAACTAAACATCTTGTACAATACACTCGAGTTCTCTCGCGATGGTGGCGAGTGTTTATTCTACGCGAATGCTCTCACTAAAACGTTTGCGATATTTTGGCTTCGGTCCTTTAGTTTGGTGTTTGCTTGTCAATATTATGGGAAGAGCGAGAGCGAATTGTTTTTGATGGTCAACCAAGTAGGATATTTATGATAATAATTTCATTCATTTCGTCTATCGCAAGCTTTTATTGCTTTCTGACATTTTTTAACAACAGGAAACTTGTAAGTAGGTACATTGATCGTGACATTCGTGACAAACCAAATTTGAGGGATCTCCTGAATTTGGATTGCGCTTAAAAACATACATTCCAAAGTTTGTAAAACCATAGCTACATCAGTTACTTACAGATCTACTTGCTACACATGTTACTATTTTTATTTTAAAGGAAAATATGTGAAACTCCTCAGGAAACGATCTCACGTACATTTTTGAATGACTGATGATTCATTGGTTTTGTCTTCACCGCCTTTTGTACATCGCCACCTTTACAAACATTCACGACGCGCAGAAAAACCCAAAGGGTACAACTGCTGATATATCTGTACAGCCATGCTGCTCGCAAATATCTGGACACCCGACTATTGTCAGTGCGCGTACCGATACTTTTGAGCACTTTGGTAGCTTCAATATATCTGCCGGTGGCTGCGTTTGACAAACGTCAAGGCATGTCACGCGTCACGACTCTGAATATGAATGAGCGCGACGAATCCATGTTTGCTTGTTCTGTAATAATCGCAATTGACTTTTGGTAGACGTTCTGTAGTTAGAATAAGGTATAGAGTAGGCAGGGTAGTGTGTCGGTGATATATCACTCGCCTTGTTAAATGGAAGAATGAGAGAAGACGCACGCATCGGCTTGTAAAGCAAAGTGCTCACGACAAATGGGATCGGCCAGTTGAAGTTGAAATATTAGATTTTACAGGTGGCACCAGCGTAGCTGGAATAGCAATCTGAAGAGTTCCGGAATATTTTTTTTGTCAACCTTAATTGGTTCCTTTTATCGTCACATTTACAGATATAAATTAGATTTTTCACTTTGCTAAGCAATTAATAAATTTTATTACCCAAACTGTACTCAAAAACACACAAATATTATCGAAAACGCTGGTATCAACCACTTTATTGTTACATAAGTTATGAACTATACGACGATGCAGCGTATTCCAAACTTGGCCGGCGCGCGGCGATGGCAGTTTAAATACGAGTTGCAGGATTTTATGGAGGAACTACTGAAATACGACTCAAAAGGAGATTCAATAGCTTTTCTATTAGTTCGGTAGCTCGATGATAAATTGCTTAAACGGGGTTTTGACAGTTTTTATGGATATCATTTTAATTCTGAATTTAGATGAGGTAAGATTTCATTGCTGAAAGTATAATTATATCACTTATAACGGCAAAGGCGATGGAACTTGATCGATACAGAATTTGGAATCAGGAGTTTGAGTTTACATTGCTGAGTGTGTCGGACAGGTCACATTCAGATTGAAGACAATCATTTCAATTAAAATACTCGTACCGCCCTGTTTGAACTTTTTACAATCGATTTTTTGCCAAGAGTCGATGTCTTGACATTCTGTTCGACGATCTGGACATCTTGATGTCCAGATCGTCGAACGTACATACAATTTACATAATTATTTATATTACCTACACATCCACGCGACAACGTTTGGGAGTTTCTGCCATTTCATTACGCAACTAATCAACATACAATAATCGCTGTTTCGTAAACACCTACACCCCGAAATGGCCCTAAATGTGTATTAGATTAGGATCTTACAAGTTGAGGTCTTTTTACTCTGCGGTGGAACATCGTCGTGGCCAGGGTTGAGAAGAGCCTATCGAGAACAGTTATACAGGGTGGAAACTGGAAGCAGCAAAAAACGAAAATATAAAATGATTGGCTCCGTTTTTAGGGTTCCGTAGCCAAAATGGCAAAAACGGAACCCTTATAGTTTCGTCATGTCCGTCTGTCCGTCTGTCCGTCTGTCCGTCTGTCCGTCTGTCACAGCCGATTTACTCGGAAACTATAAGTACTACAGTGATGAAATTTGATGGGAATATGTGTTGTATGAACCGCTACAAAATTATGACACTAAATAGTAAAAAAAAGGAATTGGGGGTGGGGCCCCCATACATGTAACTGAGGGATGAAAATTTTTTTTTCGATGTACATACCCGTGTGGGGTATCAATGGAAAGGTCTTTTAAAATGATATAAAGTTTTCTAAAAAACATTTTTCTTAAAGTGAACGGTTTTTGAGATATCAGCTCTCAAAGTCGTAAAAAGTATGTCCCCCCCCCCTCTATTTTTATAACTACGGGGTATAAAATTCTAAAAAAAATAGAGGTGATGCATGCTAATTAACTCTTTCAACGATTTTTGGTTTGATCAAAGTATCTCTTATAGTTTTTGAGATAGGTTGATTTAACTGTAATTTTGGTTTGCTGCTACGGAACCCTTTGTGCGCGAGCCCGACTCGCACTTGGCCGGTTTTTTTATTCATGAATCATGATGCCATAATGACACTTTGTCAAATTTACTACACCACTACTAAATTAAAAGTGAAATAATATCGTTTGGATAAAAGGGGGTTGATTCTATTTATAAAGTACCAATACTACCAATGTAATAATCCATACTAATATTATAAATGGGAAAGTGTGTGTGTCTGTTTGTTTGTCCGTCTTTCACGGCAAAACTGAGCGACGAATTGACGTGATTATTTAAGTGGAGATAGTTGAAGGGATGGAGAGTGACATAGGCTACTTTTTGTCTCTTTCTAACGCGAGCGGAGCCGCGGGCAAAAGCTAGTAAGTTATAAATTGAAATAGATATCATACACGAAAGAAAAAACGACAAGGCCCACTGGTGGCCGAGCCGGGAATCGAACCCGGGTCTTCAGCTTACGTGGCTAACGTCTTACCACTAGACCACCCGCCCGCCGTGGTACCCGACGAAATTTCTCTAGTGTATGTTATCTCTGATAAGGCTAGGCGCTTTTTGTTCCCTAGGTGTAATAATAAGTTGTTTAGCATGATACTTATACTGAATGTGAATATGTAAATACCTCGCAATGGCTAGAAGTTGGAAATACCATTTAAAATGAGATGATCCAAAAACATTGATAATTTCTAAAAACGTTCCTAGTTCCTACCTTGTGTTAAGTTGTGTTCTACCTACGAATGTGTTCGTTGTCGTTCATTGCCCCGTCCGGTTGTCACCCCGTCCCCGTCCGCGCCCCCGTACGCCGCACGAGTGAGTCACTTCACTCCTTATCGCGGAGTAATTGCTCGAATTCGGTCCTCAGTATCAATGGGCCTCTGTGATTCACTCGTAATCTTTGCTCGTCAGCGCTGATCGAACCTGGACCTTATTTACATAGAGATAAGATTGACACGCGGGTTCCCAAGTTTATGGGAAGTCGCTGATCGATGTAAGCTTTATTGTAGAATAATTAGGTCGACGGTAAATTAGTCAGTGTATTTGTCAAGAGCTGCTGCTTCGACGACAGTTTAAGTGATTGCGGGACCTCGTTTAATTGAATTCTTATTTACATTTACTTCATTTCCCTTTACTGGTCCAAAAGTCTTATAAGAAAATAAGTAGAAGTACCTATAATTAACAAGTTACTGCGATTATAGCAACGTTGAACACTCTGCAGTGCAGGTACTGGTGATCCAGGATCCAGGGTGACTTTCTTGATGGGGACCCCGTTGAATGACAGTCAACTCTAGATCGTAAACGTCACAGAAAAAGCATTCATGCCCCTAATAGTTGAGATAGAGAAATATTATATATATTATATATATCGTTGTCTAAGTACCCACAACACAAGCCTTCTTGAGCTTACCGTGGGCCTCAGTCAATCTGTTTAAGAATGTCCTATAATATTTATTTATTTTATTTTTATTTATTATAAGTACAACAGCCAATACCTTGAGTAAATATTACATAATGCTGATTATACCCGCGATAACAGTCCAATGACCAAACCGAAACCTTATGTCAAAGACACAAGACCCATAATAGATCAACAGTATAAATAAATAATAATAAATAAAAAGCTTTTATTTCAGGCATAATGATCCCATAGGTTACAACTAGCTTAAAACTAAATATAATAGAAGAATCAAATTAAGTGTCTTGACACTGTAAAGGGGTGCCACTCATTTAAAAAATAAAATTAATAATAATATAGCACTAGATCAGTGCTGTGTCATTTTTTGTTCTGGTCCATGTGAATGGAATTCCAGTATTTAAACACCGGACTTCTTATATCGTCAGAGACAACCACAAGTATTTTGTTGCTAGAGTGGCGCAGTCTTCTCCAGAAGGAGGCAACGCGGGTTCTAATTATCGCGAAAAAGTCGGGAACTCCCGCGTCTGCGAACATGCTCGACGCACTGCAGCATCTGGGCAGCCGCATAAGAGCTCGGAATGCGTCATTATACTGAACTCTTATTCGGCTCATTGCCTTTTTTGTAAACGTTACCCACAGCTGGGAGGTGTACATACCTAAGCAGTACGCCTTAAAGAGTGTGGTCTTTACATCTTTGCTACACTTAGAAAAGCGTCTAGCGAGCATGTTACCTCTGACAGCAAGAGCCCTCCGCTCGCGTTCGATATCTTCGTCGTCATGCAGCCGTTCCGTCAACAAATGTCCTAAATACTTGAACCGCTCAACAACATTGATCTTCACTCCGTTCAGATACACCGGAGGTACGTTGTCCGGTCCAGAACCCGACGCGAATACCATCATCTCGGTCTTGGAAACATTATATTTCAGGCCGTGTGCATTAGCATAATGCTCACAGACCGAAAGAAGCCTCCTCATACCCTTGATTGAGGGGCTGAGCAGCACCATATCGTCCGCATAACTCAGGTTATTCACGCAAACATTTCCCACATGACAGCCGATCTTGGTGCTTCTCAGCTCCTCAATGAGGCCATTCACATACAGGTTAAACAGGTCCGGAGACGTAACCCCGCCTTGACGAACTCCACATTCTAGCCTAAATTCGCTAGAGGTTGCGTCGCCCCATTTCACAACGTTTATTTGGTTTCCGTACCAATACCTCAGCAAATTAATCACTCTATTAGGCACTCGAGAAGCACGTAACTTCGCCCACAAGATGTCGTAATTGACAAGATCAAATGCGCGGCTGAGGTCTAAAAAACATGCATAGATCGTTGTTTTGCGAGACGTGTAGTGGCTGATTGTGTTTTTGAGGCTAAATATAGCGTCATCCGTCGAAAGACCGGTCCGGAAACCAAATTGCGCGTCATCAATATCAATGTTCTTGAGCAGTTCAGGATGAAGGAGGCGCTCTAATATTTTACCTAGGATAGTACCTAACGAGATAGGCCGATAATTCGACGCAGAACTCAGGTCACCCGTTTTGTTCTTTACAATTGGTACAACAGTAGTGCGCATCAAAGCCTTTGGTAAGTAACAATATTTAATACATAGATTAAATAATCGGCATAAATGTACAAAGATCTTGTCGCTGGCCCAGAGTATGTGCTCGATACTGAGCCCATCGTGTCCCGGTGATTTACCACGTTTCATACTCAGTATGACTTTTGAGACGTCCTCACGTGTAAATTCAATGATCTCAGCGTCGTGACTAGTTTCAGTATCGAGCACACTCTCAGCGGCCAGGGGACTCACCTGGAATCTCCGCGCGAACAGCTGGGCGATACCGGACGGTTCCTGGCAGCCCTCAACCGATACAGGTAAACTATGTTTGTAATTTAGTTTCTTGGTTGCATTCCAAAACTTGATAAAGTTTTTATTCTTTCTATGTATGGCTAAAATATTCAATTTAATACTCTCTTCATTTCGCTGACACCATTTTAGTTTGTTTTTAAATATGTTACGACTTTCTTTCATATTATTAAATTCAATGCCGCTAGAGGGCCTTCCAGCAACCGTCCAGCACCGGAAGTACATCCTAGCACTCTCGTGGCTGTCTCTGACGTGATAGTTCCAACCGGGAACGTTCTTATGTCGCTTTCGTTCACATGTACCAGAACTTACAATAGCAGCATTTTGGAGTACATCAATAATATGCCTGTAGTAATTATCGATAGAATCATAGTGAATTTGTAAATGCACACAGTCTAAAACATTATCACAGTGACATGTAAAAAAATTCGAAAACAAGTCTAAATTAGTGTAACAAAATCCACCATAAGTATTTATTTGACTAGTTGTCCTCTCGCCCCATTTTACATATTTTAATAAATCAGCCCTACAAGAGGTGGTCATTCCCCTAGTAACGCCAGACATATTACATACAATACTAAGCGGGTAGTGGTCAGACGTGGTGACGTCATGAGTGACGTATGCGTCGACAATTGAGTCCCAGGCAGCTCTGGTCGTCACGCAGTGGTCTAACCATCTCCTGCTGCCGGAAGCCGCACATTGGAATGTAAACATATCACAGTCGCTACTTAATTTATTATAATCTGCCCATTCCCACAGCATGTCATTACAGAATTCGGCCAGTTGCTTACCAAACCTCGCGCCTGGGTGCGCGTTCAGATCGCCTAAAACGTAGGCAATTTGAACATCCGATTCGTCGATAATAGCGCTAATCTCAGCTAAGCATTGCGTAAATTCTTCTACATTCTTACTATTATCAACGGGCATGTAGACATTAACCACCAAAAATGAGCTCGACTCGAGATAAACACAAACCGCCTGTATTCGTTTATTCTCACACGTAATTGGAACAACATGCGGAAACAGTTTCTTATTCCACATGATGGCGAGCCCACCATGTGGTCTTCCATGTAGTATACCATCGGATGAGTCCACCGAGGACTTTGCCACGCAGCCGAACGACGCATTGATTGTATGTACAAAGTTCAGGTCGTGCTCCAGAAGCCAGGTCTCTTGCAGTAGGATCAAATGCGAACTGTCAGTCAGGTCTAATACGGTCTTGTGAGATGTTTTAATATTCTTACAATTAAAAGTTGTTATTATTATCTTAGAGGTTGTACTGTCCATATTAGAGATTTAATTGTTTGATTCCTCTCGCCGTGCGTTCACGGTAAAGTCTGAATTTAACACCTTCTGGCCAAAATTCGTTATTCAGAAACGAATCTAATTTACGCCTAGGCACCGTTAATTTAAACGAACAGAAGTCCGTGTCATGTTTCTGCGTCAATAAATCTATTTTGTAACATTCCTCGCCTTTTTCTTTTACGTAGTCCATTATATCATCAACAGTGGTCGATCGCTTTAGACGAGAAACGTAAACAAAAGACGTAAGATCTGCTAATTGCAATTTGGTACCTTTCGCAGTGCCTGTCGAGTTACTATTCATTTTCTTACGCTTCTTACGTTCCACAGTTATAAAACTGTCATTCATTTCATCCCTCTGAGAAACACGGCGCTCCGATAAACTTGCGTGAATAATATCCTTATATAACGGTATCTGCGCAGGTACAGCACCGGGCGGCTGGTTAGTGATAGTCGAGTTATTATTTTGCGATAAGGAGTGCGGTGCGCTTTGTTTACGTGCCGTGTCGGGCGCAGGCGGGAGTCGGCCGGTCGCATGTTTACTAGTGCCGCATTTTTGTGTAACAGAAGCAAACGATAGTGGTGCATTTGGTGGTGGAATGGTTTGCTGTTTACGTTCAAGTGCACAGTTATTATTTTCCTTTAACGCCTTCACTATAGACTTTACTTCTTCAATTTCCGTTTTCAATCCCTCTATTTCGCTCGACGAGCAGGAGCTATCACTATGCGTGTTCTTTTCAGATTTAATGACAGCAACATCGCGCCTTAAGATTGCTATTTCCTTAAGAAAAGAAGTCGAGTCAATGTAATTAAATGAAACCGGTGGAATCTTATTTAAATCTCTCGCCACAAAAATAGGGAGACAGTCAGGCTCGATTTCCTTGATCATTTTGACCATCTCGTGGATACTTTTATGCTCTGACCCTTCCTTTCTTCTCATGAATTTCTTGTGCGGTGCTAACAATTTTAAAGCGATACATCGAGCTTCTTCGATTTCTTCCGACGAATACGCTGTCATACATATTTCAGATATTGCTGTTTCTTGCAACAGGTCAACTTTGTTGCTCAAGAAAGCTAAAAGTTCATTAATGACGACTTTGCATCCCGAACACTGAGCATCACAATTCACATTCGTACGGTGCGTACTAGCTTGCGCAGCGACAGGTGATCGCATCGTAGCCATCACGTGTGCGGCTCGCACAACAGCCGGCGAGAGAGAGAGTATACATTAGTGCATTTAGCTATTAGATTAAATGAGTGCGTTATTTTTAGCTTTACGTGCAATAACGTTTACTACTGCAGTGACCCCTGAGCATAACCAATCATAATTATTATTTCATATTTACACGGTGACTTTTGAGGTCATGATGAATAACTTTTATGTATGATACCGATGCTGAAATCGCAAAAAAAAATTGACAGTATCAGAATACATTTCGCCTGTCGTGATGCCGCTCATTTTCTATGGGACACTCAATTTTTGTTTTCGTGATTTCAGCATTGGTCCCATAATAATAGTTGTTCATTATGACCTCAAATCAAAAGTCACTATGCAAAGTTTGAACGGACCTTTTTATTTCACCCTGTACCTCTATAACAGCATCAATACAATTGTTAGGCACTATAAGCAGTTGGTCAGGACTGTCAAGAGTATTGCTTTTTTAAAATGATTAAGAATTAAAAAATACTACCACAAAACGTTATCGGTATATACCTACACGTAATATTTTTATGTACTCAAATAAAAAACAAAATTTTGTAAAACCTATATAAAAATGGACTGTCAACATAGCGTTCTCTGGTGATCTGTTATCTGTTACCACACCACACTAAACCTATTATGAGCGCCAACAGATTTTAAATAAAATGTAGCAGTAAGTACTGAAAAATAAATCCTAGTATAAAGTATAAATATAAACTCGGTTTATCCACAAACAAATTGAAATACATACATTGACCTCGTTGAGTAGAGATAAGGGCCCGGCGTCCCGCAATATCTACAGCAGCGTAGCCAGATCTACGGAAAAGTCTGTAGATCTACGGAATTCGGGGCTTCAACACAGACCTACGGATTTTTTTGAAATTTCTACGGAATTCCAATAAACACAATTTTTTACTAAATTATACATGTAAGCAATAAAGATATTGTGAGTTATTGCTAATAACGAAACGTGATTCCCGTCTGTCACGCTTCGGACTCAATTCGGACTATAGCGACTATTTATACTTTTGCGTTTCGTTACACGCCGCTCACGCTGTACAAGATCTAACTTTCTAAGGCTACACTAATGTAGTAAAAGGGAACGGAATTGAAGCGTACCAATACCTTTGGTAGGTACGCACTGTAACTAATAATATGGCGAAAAAGTAGAAGTGCTACATACACTTCTACTTTTCATTACTCATTATTTATGCTTCAATATAGTCTGTCAAACAGAGGTGTGTCACAGTAAAAAGGCGCGAAATTTTAATTCTTCGTGTCTTTTAATTATCCTATTTTTTTTTAATTTTCCGCTTTTTCAAGAGACGGAATCGGCCATAAAAACTTAAAAGAAAAGTCTGTAGAACTACGGATTTTTTAAATTGCAATCTACGGAATTCTACGGATATTTTGGCCGCAGCCTACAGATTTACAGAATTATAATCTGGCAACACTGATCTACAGGCTTCGCTTCGCGTAATTAAATAGAAATAAGAGTGTTACAGAGTGGAGAGTGGGCGGGGCGGATCAAGTATCAAGCTCGTTCGGGGCCCGGGGACCTCTGCGGCCTCTATTCCGCCTACTAAGTACTGTATGTAGCCTTCCTCGAGTACCGGAACACTGTGTATAATGTAATAAAACTGGCGTGCGAGTTCACGCAACGTGTAAAGGGGTTGCTGGGTTGTTAAACTGTAGCAAGCAATGCTAGCAATCCAATACGTATACACAGCTTATCTGCGCCGCAATCGAGCCTTCGCTTCGAAGCAAAAAGTTGCGAAGACGCTCACGCACTGTCTTATTCAATTTCAATTCATTTATTTCAAGGACCAACTGAGATCATTGTTGTTAGTACGCAATTACATAATAATTAAATATATGGTTAGTATTCTACAAAACTTATGAGGGATGAGACCTATATTATGACTTTAAGCTGTTTGGTTCCGATTCCGATCATCATCATCATCGTGCTTGCGTTATCCCGGCATTTGCCACGGCTTCCTAATATCTATAACTAATCCCAAGATATAGCGTAGGCACTAGTTTTTACAAAGACGACTGTCATCTGACCTCCCAACCCATGCCTTATTGGAATTAGTCCGGTTTCCTCACGATGTTTTCCTTCAACGAAAAGCGACTGGCAAATTTCAAATGACATTTCGCACATAAGTTCAGAAAAACTCATTGGTACGAGCCGGGTTCGAACCCGCGACCTCGGGATCGAAAGACGCACGCTCTTACCACTAGGCCACCACCGCTTCAAGCTCTTTAATTCAAATCTCCGGCATATTATAATTATTTGTATGCAAATAAATAAAATAAATAAATAATAATAATAAAAAAGCGTTTCAATAGAATTTTAATCGACACTTTTAAATCTCGGACGAGTGTTGTAAGTCAGTCAGTCAGTCAGTAGCCTCCGTCCGTCGTTGAACCCTGCGAATATGTACGGCTTTAGAGGCTTTCTTTGGTGAGCCACTTAGATCATCTCTAGGAACAATAAGTTGTGATCGCCCACGCACTTTTGGTCGGATGGATCACATTTGTATAGCTATTATGAAGAATTCAGAAGGTACTCAATGATCAATACACGTTTATGTAAAACTCCTCCCACACTGATCTTGAATGAATGGGCTTCACCTACAGGTAGATTTCTATTATCTATCTCAGTTCAAAGAGAATTGGAAATTATCGAACCAGTCCTTCATAATCATATTTATAATATTTGAGTGAAAAAAATCATGACATTTTCAATTTAGGGATGCCTTTCTACCAAAAGTGTTACGTGGATATGTTTGAAAGGAATATATACTTACTTACCTAAAGTTAAGAAATATCAATAAAAAAATAATTTGGATAACTCCCAATTTGGGCCAGAATCTTAAACTTTGGTTTCTGTCATTCATAGAGAAATCCAGAGTTCACAAGTTGATGTCCGTGAAGTGAACTAGCTACAGCAAGCTAATTGAGATTACCCTCGATTCGCTGCCTCATTAATTCCGTATTCCCCGGGGCACGCGCTAGTGCTGCTCCACACTTGACTCACTCGAGTCGAGTCTCACGAGTCTCAATTTGAAAACCTTAAGCATACTTCCACGGAATCCATCCTAGACTGTTTCGGCACTTTCCATCAGCTGAGATTGTAGTTTGTATGTACCTATTTCCAATTAAAAGAAAAATCTTTTAACTTGTATGTATGTGCCGCGCGACATTGCAGTCGGCGATGTCGTGAAGTCGGACGACTAGTCGACTACGTACTTTTAAAAGGTGTACTGTCCTGTCCTCCTTTGATATATTATATCAAAAGGGGACTTCTATAATAAATAAAACAACTATTTCTCCGTACGGCATTAACCGACCGAAGTGAGGGCACTTGGTGCCATGTTGACAGCAACTGAGTGTTGCCATTTATTGGAATACCACAAAAGGTAAGAAAAAGGTGGTGTCCTCGTATCTAAATCGTGAAGTTTATCTGAAGACAAAATTAGTATTCTCTGAGTAAGTCAGTGGCCGCAGCTCGCAGGCAAAAAGGCAATCGCTCACGTTCCGTCGCGATCGAAACACAACTGTCATTGTCATTATCGCACTAATGTGAAAGAGATAAAAAAAAAAATATATATACAAAGCGTTTCGCTGTCAAGCGGTCTTGGCTAGGTCTCTAACAAATTGGAGAAAACTGAGATATAGATTTACCTATGGACGAGTCTGAAAAACACACTCGAGTCAACTCGAGTCTCACTCGGACTCAGGACTCGATTGTTACCCAACACTAGCACACGAGGAAAATAAGCTTTCATCGGACTAAGAGCTCAAGAAAGGCCGAGTTAACATAAGCGTTAACTCGCCACTTGTGAAGTTGTGAACCGCGAGCACCGAAGGTCACCGGTCGGCCAGCTGTTGGTGGCGGGAGAAGGATGGGAGATGTCATGTAAGGTGCCGCGGGGTCAGATCCTCCGAGCTCAAGGATATCATTATTTTTATCATTGTAATAGTTTTCCTGATTTTGATCTCGAGTAACGTGCACGTTAGGCCTAAAGTTTAAATATTTTTTTGTTTTTTAAGCGAATCAGATTTCAAGCCGCTCTCTCTCTTCCTCCTACCCTTATCCCACGTTATGTGGGGTCGGTACAACATGTCTTTCTCTTCCATTCTCCCCTATCTTTCGTCATCTCAACACTCACATCTTTCTTTCTCATGTCCTCTTTCACACAATCCATCCATCGTTGTTTGGGTTTACCCCTCCCTCTCCATCCATCAACATTCATCTCCAACATTCTTTTGCCTATATGACACTCATCCCTCCTCATTACATGACCGTACCACGCCAACCTGCCACTCCTCATCTTTTCCGTTATAGGCGCAACTTTCAAACTTCCCTAATATACTCATTCCTGATCCGATCCATTCTGGTCACTCCACACATCCATCTCAACATTCTCATTTCCGCTACGTGCAATCTCCTTTCATCCTCCACCTTTGTCGCCCAGCATTCAGATCCATACAATACAACAGGCCTCACAATCGTCTTATAGATTTTCCCCTTAAGTTTAAGGGGCATCCGTCGATCGCATGTTGTCCCTGAGACCTGTCGCCATTTCATCCATCCCGCATTTATTCTATTTTTCACGTCACGGTCGATGCTTCCGTCATTTTGGAATAATGACCCAAGGTACCGGAAGTCGTAGCAGACTGGTAGGTATACACCATCTAAGGCAATAGGGGAAAAACTGGATAGACCACCGAAATCATCAGATTTCAAGCCGCTATCTAGATTATTAATAAAAATAATTAAAATTGCATTCAATGTTGGCAGTCTTATTAAAATTATAATCCATTAAAGCTCTAGAAGTTTGCTTTGTCAAGCGCTATCTTGCTTTGACAAGCAAATGTTTATAAAACCTGCCGACTGTAGGTGACTAATAGATGCTAATAGTGACTACTGAGGTATGAAAGGGATGAATGTCATGAATGGTCCACCGTCCTAAACGAAGTGTAATGTAGTTACGGAGACAATCGCCCGTATTCGGACATTGTTTATAGGATATTACCTACAGCGATATCCATTTGTCACTGTTAAAGGTTAAAGCTGAAATTTCCTTAATCCAAACAAAACCTATCTTTTGACACTATCTACTATAGTAATAACTAATAAACATTACGTACGAATACGCTCTGACCTCTGATCACGTGTAGCGTTTGTTTGGTGCCTCCTCGTGTGGAAACCTAGTTTGTATAGTCGCGAGCCAAGTACAAGAATCACAATGAAATGCTTTTGTTGAGGGATCAACCGCAAAAATACTTATAGCTACATACCGGGTATAATTTCAATTTCAGAAGTGGTGCTATATATAGGAAGGGAATGCTTTAATCTTGTGAAATATGACTAGTTGGATAAACACCAATTGTCAAACGGTAGGTACCTATACCTACCCTTTCGTCGCTAAGTCTACATATGTCTCCCTTGACTTTCGAGCTTCGTCTCCTTAAACATTAAATAAATGTCATATACAAAGAAAAAGTGACCAAAGCCTCCAAATTCCGACCTTTGCTTTCGTGATCCGATGGCCGAGTGGTTTTACAGGCATCCGTCCGGTTAACGGAGTACGCTGGTTCGATTCCAGCTCGGAACACTTGGAGGCTTTGGTCACTTTTTCTTTGTATATGACATTTAGTTAATGTTTAATAGTATAATAGTAGTGTTACTACTTAAAAAATACAAATTAAATTATTTTCAAATGAGAATAATTTGATTTGATCTATCATCCGATATATCGGAGCGGCCAAGGCTCTCACAAATATCTAAATACACCTCTATTACAGCTTTTAGATGCCTAGGTAATACAATTCAAAGTAGAGCAAATCGACGGTAGTCATTTAGCATCACATCATCGGATGTTTTCAATAAAATTTATCTTTCTTGCTGCTTACAATCATGACGCAACTCGCAAGTCACACTTACCTAAAAGAAATTTCTTTCTGCGTAAAGACAACAAATCAATTGTCAAATGAAACTCATAATCAATCAGTAAAATACATATCACGTTCGCGATCGCGGGCGATGCGTGCTGCATGTGACATCAGGATGATATTACGATACTTAGTCTTTGCAGATACGCTGTCCGAACTGAACAACGGATGTGGTTTTTCAATGTAAACTTAAGTTTACTATCGATACAATCAAGTTCAGGGTCGATAATGATTAATATTTAGATTAATCGTATACAATACAGGGGAGACACTTGGTATTGCTATACTATATCATTTTAAACACGTCAGTTCAGTGGCTGAAAGTTTGTACAACTAGATTTTCCCGGGCAAAGCTTCTCGTAAAGAATTGAGCACGTGTTTCCAAGCCTATCCTGGAAAAACTATGCCACATTAGCTTAAGAAGAGCCACCAATGCAAAGATTACCTATTTTGTAACTATGAATGTGAGATATTTCCGATTTATTTCCTAAGCAATACAGTAAATGGTCCACTTAGAGCGGTTAGTGTATAAGTTGGCAAGTTCGCCGAGCCAGGGAATGGCTTGGGCGCGTGGAACTGTGCCAAAGTGCTATCGACTCCCCCACAGACAGACAGACAGACAATATGAATGCCCTTTATAGGGAAACAGTCTTCTAGCCACAATGCATCGCCAATAGCCTAGTTTCCGTAAAGCACGCGACCTTTTATTAAACAACAAAGCAAACTTGTGAATCTATACTATTCAGAAAAAAACCAGAAACTTTTTAAGGCGATATATTTCCGTAGACGCTGCGCGCACTCGTTTTTTGAAGCTGTTAAAAACATAGCAAAACGCAAAGGAAAAATCTGAAAACGATATATGTTAAATTTCAGGATTTGGTGAGTATGTTATGGATTTGAACAACATGAATATTAAAACTTCGCTCGATAGAAAATGACTCCAAAGTTACCTCTTCTTTTGACAATAAATCGTTCCCATAGCTAGGATAAAAACTTTTTTGACTTGTTTTTTACTTCAATATATAGGTAATAAGATTATCTAGATGAATCTGATGAGTTTCTGCCGGTAGCGTCAACAAAATAATATAATATTTACCAAATACTACCAAACCCGCAAAGGAAAGATGGAATAATTATGAACCCAATTTTAAGACCTGTGACTAAACATGTTTCTGCAAAAAAAAAAAAAATTTGAATTTTTTTTGAAACTCAAAACATTTTCGATGGCACTTATGGCCTCTTCAGTCGCGCGGTGGCGCTTTCAGAGGACGGGTCTGTGTCAGTTTGTTCCGCGTGGTTACGTTCCTTTAAAACAATGGGAAATAGAGCTTTGAGGCGGAAGAAAAAATCATTGCGTCATAGGAAGAAAATAAATAAAGAAAATTCGAATCAAAGGCATGTGAAAAGGTAAGAAAATGTTAATTTATATTTATAATTATATTAATTTTCATATGACGTAATCAAATGACATTTACGGTATGTACACATCATAGATATAGAAACCCTTAGATGTCGCGTCTGTGACGTCATTATAGTACCACTTTTCCACTTCGAAAATATTATGACTGATGTCCGGTAGTGTTATACGTATAATTTTCATAAAAATTATTGAGTTGTTGGAAAGAAACGGCGGTAGGGACGGTCCTGATTGAAGATCGAGTACAGTAGCTATTTCTGTCTCTTTCAATATTTTGGTATAGAAGGTGAAAGCCATATTGGTATAGAAGTATAAATGACTACGCGCCATGTTGTGGAACTTCAATAGAACTATTTTGTCATACTGTACTTGTAACTGCATACATTAGAATAACAGCGCCCCCTTGACAATAGTTATATATTTCTGTTGAGGCTCTAATCAGATTATGCTACCTTCCGTCTATATTTTCTGTATCTATGTCAGACATGATGGCCAGCCTGACGGAAATTGTATTTGACAACTGACACTATTTATGTCCACAATAGTTAAAACGTTTCAGTATTTTAACTTCTCAATAAACTTCGATGAAAGTTCATAATCATAGTACATTGATAAAGCTGGACGTTTAATTTTATTTCTCATTATAATAATGGTCGATATGATTACGGTACTTTATATTTACAGATATTTGCCTAATTTGCAAGATCATGAGAATCCTTCAACAAGCTGTCTGACTCCCTTGACAACAGTTGATATGAACATACTAAATACTTGAGAAATCAAGGTATGCATAGAGTACTTTATCTTGTGCTAGGTTGTATTTTATCTGGAGGTACGGTAGTGGCGGTAGTGCCCCGGCCAACACGAGTCAAACGAAGGGAAAATCACTATTATCTACCTTTTCTTGAAACATTTTGTCATTCGTCGGTCTGGTTTGAACCAGATAAATATAATTGTCAGGATATGATATCAATGGCAACCTTATTAAATAGACAAAGTTTCAATTGCATAGTTTTGATACTTAAGAGTATTTAAGCTGCTATTAGTAGGTTCATTCATAAACAACAAAAATAAAATTCGAAACCTTGGCATGTAGACTATAGCTTATAAGATTATAAAAAAAAAACCGGCCAAGAGCGTGTCGGGCCACGCTCAGTGTAGGGTTCCGTAGTTTTCCGTATTTTTCTCAAAAACTACTAAACCTATCAAGTTCAAAACAATTTTCCTAGAAAGTCTTTATAAAGTTATACTTTTGTGATTTTTTTCATATTTTTTAAACATATGGTTCAAAAGTTAGAGGGGGGGGGACGCACTTTTTTTTCCTTTAGGAGCGACTATTTCCGAAAATATTAATATTATCAAAAAACGATTTTAGTAAACCCTTATTCATTTTTAAATACCTATCCAACAATATATCACACGTTGGGGTCGAAATGAAAAAAAATATCAGCCCCCACTTTACATGTAGGGGGGGGTACCCTAATAAAACATTTTTTTCCATTTTTTATTTCTGCACTTTGTTTGCGTGATTGATATACATATTGGTACCAAATTTCAGCTTTCTAGTGCTAACGGTTACTGAGATTATCCGCGGACGGACGGACGGACGGACGGACGGACGGACGGACGGACGGACGGACGGACGGACGGACGGACGG
Source organism: Leguminivora glycinivorella (assembly GCF_023078275.1). Taxonomy (NCBI): domain Eukaryota; kingdom Metazoa; phylum Arthropoda; class Insecta; order Lepidoptera; family Tortricidae; genus Leguminivora; species Leguminivora glycinivorella. Next base: position 254,296 of record NC_062993.1, on the reverse strand, counting down.
ACAGACAGACATGGCGAAACTATAAGGGTTCCTAGTTGACTACGGAACCCTAAAAAACTACGTAGAAGTAAAACGCGCCGAGATGTTAATGTTTCCCTTCCTCCCTCCTCGCACTGGTTATGTCCCCGTTTTCAGTTTTCTTTTCAGCCGTTTTTAGATTGTGTGACGCACGAGGGCCACGAGATCGTGTGTGAGGTGAGTACCGAGCATATGCATTTCTGAAAAAAAAAACGTTCTTCCTTTTATAATCGTGCATGTTAATTGTTTTAAAATTGAACTTTAAGTTCCCCAAATTGTCATTAAAAAAAATACATACCTTTATTGTAAATTTCATCGACATCGCAATACTTTTTTTTTAATTTATGAAATAAATATGCAAATGTGTCCAAAAAATATGATAGATTAATTTCCACTACTGTAGATGTGTAGCTTAGTGCGTTTACTAAGAAGTTTGAACGATGGCAGTTGGAAAATCCGAAAAAATGCCAAAATTGGACATCTACTTAATAGCTATATATCTATAATACTAACCGAATCCCACAGTTTTGTATTTTATTTGAAAGAAGTTATTTTATGTAAAATCTTCATTCAAATATGATAAACATCCGCAAGGGTAGTTAGAAATTAAAATCTAAATGGTTTTTTGTCAATTAAAAAAAAGTCTCCAAGATTCTTTTATTTATAGGAAAGGGTATCAGGTTTTATACCAATATAAAGATATACTTTTTCGTTGGTAAACTTTGAAGATTTAATTTTAAGATTATTAAAATACCACCTAAATGATCCTCCGTTCATGTTAATGCATCGCCATCAATGTTGAATTGAAAGGGAGGGAACGCTGTTTTTTTACATCTTTCTTCAATTTTTTTCCGAAAATGAAAGATTAAATTTATATTTTTATTTTATTTATCGTCGACACACAACAAATATCGCAAGGTAATTTATCGATAAAATTTATTGTAGTTTATAACCTTAAAAGCTCCGACACCGCTGACCAAACACACTGTAACTACCTATAATATACCTATATTAGTATTTACACAGACGATGAAAATTAAATAAAAAACCATCATCTCATCTGCCTCCTATTTCATACTGAACAAGTCCAGTTAAAATACGGCGATCATTATACTGCGACCCGTTTGTGCTTTGCTACCGCGCGAATTTGACTTCCCGTGTGCGACAAGCGAACAGAGCCGCGCGGGCGGGGCTGCCCGAACGCCGCGCACCTCACCCCCTTGGATTGGTTAGTTTGACGGATCATCTCGCCTTAATTCATGTACGTACATTCTGTAGTAACGAGATAGAAATTCAGATGGTGTAGGTAGCTTTTTCTGATTTTTAGATCATCCAAAATCCGTGGCAAAATATGTTTGACATATTTCTTGCGGAAACTTTCGTAAGTCTAAGTTCTAAGCTGTTCTAAGTAAAAATAAATTAATGTTGATTTCATTTCTACAATTTTCGGCACTGTTTGTCTTTTCTGATGTAGTCCATCTTTTGTATGTTTTGATGTTGTAATGACTGGTTGTTGCAATAAAAAAAATAAGAAACTAACCTATTGTGCATTTAAAGTATTGTAACCACGCGTTCTTTTACCTTTACCAATAAGTAGTTAACAATGTTAATTTATTTATAAACCTTAGCAGTTCCTCTCGGGGGGATTTCGCTCGAAAGTGTTTGTTATTTCCTCGGCCTCGGCTCGGCTCGGCTCGACTCGGCTCGGTGAGGTGAGGTGGCAACAGTGACTACTATAAATACAGCATAACATCACCTATACGTCCGTCCTACGTCAATGCGACGTGATAACAGTGGGAAACCGGCACGTAATTACACGCATTAATTACTTCGTTCTTCGCTATAATTAGTATTATTACCTGAGATAAAGGTAATCAGCCCGAGCCAATCAGAGGCAGACTGGAGAAAAGCAGCGCCATCCATACTAATACTAATATTATAAATGGAAAAGTGTGTGTGTCTGTATGTTTGTCCGTCTTTCACGGCAAAACGGAGCAACGAAGTGACGTGATTTTTTAAGTGGCATAGGCTACTTTTTGTCTCTTTCTAACGCGAGCGAAGCCGCGGGCAAAGCTAGTATAGGTATAAGTGATAAATGTCCATTTCTGTTTTGGTGGCACTATCATTATGTTAATTACCGCAAAGTCCGTGTGACGTGTCTACTTGTCTAGAGATAGAGACAATGTACTGCGCTTATCATACAGCTGAAAAGAGTTTTTTTGTTGTGTTGTTTTTTTAGGAAAAAACTGCAGTGTCCAATGAAGACAATCATGTCGTTTGAAGACACGCCTGCGCTTGCGCTATGAATCCCCCTACATTTGACACCTCCCTCCTCCCTCGTCCCGGAGACCATAACACTTGTTTAACGACGTGACTCGCGCGCGCTCATTCATATTTTTAATTAACTTAGCGAGCGACGCCGACGGGAGGACGGGACGGTAACCGAAGGTTTATATTTCAAACCTTAAGTCACATACATAAAGTCCATCGATGGTGATGACTATCGTGATGATACTAATACAGGGTGTCCCATGGTTGATTTTCGATTAAAAATACGGAAGCATAGGCGCGCAAATTATAAAAAAAAAATATTATGCAGCTTTTAATCAGTCCGAAAAGTTGACAGTGCGTCACGTTTGTGGCATATAATGATTTATGATAAATGATAAACTTACGTCTTACTAGATTCCGATTCTGATTTTAATCAGATAATTCATGCTTTTTTATCTGCTCCTAATATTTGTATTAAAATAATTTATTCAGAGACCATATTCTCAAATCCGCAACGCAGGCTTCGTCAACTGAATACAAAATCCGTTATTAGCTACAAGCTTCGTCAAAAAGTAAGACAATGGAAAATCCGCAACATGCATCGTCAATAAACTAAACCTAAAAGTACATAATAAAAAAAAAAACACACACACACACACACCTACAACTCAAAAACACCCTGCAAGTCGCCACCAACAGGCAGCGTACCCAAAAGGCTGGCCGCATTGCCTCGCTGAATGGCGATGCTTATTCTCTGAGCAAAATACTGGCCAGCCCTTTTGTCACCCGTCACATCTACCAAACGAGACGCCAAATCTTATGCAAAACCTTATGATTTTAATTCCTTTTCCAGAAATGTATGCCAAGTACTTGTCGTACTTATTAGCAGCTGGCAGATCAAATCCTTAACAGTTACAGAACCAAAAATGTAATCATAATCGGGCTCTTGCAGTACTACTACCATGAAAAGCCGTTGGTAAGATACCAGCGAGCCTAAAAAAACACAGTGTGTCCCTCACAGTGCGCATTTGTTATTCTTAATTAGAAATCAGTAATCTGCCCGGGACACCCTGTATAGTACACCAGATAAATCATGCAAATCCCGCCCGTTACTGACTCACTCAACTGGTCTCGAGACGCGCCAAAGTGGACTTTATGTCAAGGGAATAGGTGCCAGTAATTATGGGTCATAACTGTATGGGCAGCGGGATGTACAGTACTGTGCGTAGGACCGAAACGACTTGCACACTCGCAAGTACACTCACCTGCATTAATATGGTCTCTTTAAAGACTACTAAACTATGCTCTGGCTAATAAAATACGACAGAGAAAATTCAAATTTTTTCGGGTCCCTTCCTTGTGTAAAATATGACTGAGTCTCTTCTCTACCTAATGTCATCAAATAACGTAATTATTCTAAAACGTTTAAAACTATAAGTAGAGTATGTAGAGATAGATAGAGCCTCTCTAGTAAACCTGGTACCTAATGGGTCATAACTGTATGGGCAGCGGGATGTACAGTACTGTGCGTAGGACCGAAACGACTTGCACACTCGCAAGTACACTCACCTGCATTAATATGGTCTCTTTAAAGACTACTAAACTATGCTCTGGCTAATAAAATACGGCAGAGAAAATTCAATTTTTTTCGGGTCCCTTCCTTGTGTAAAATATGACTGAGTCTCTTCTCTACCTAATGTCATCGAATAACGTAATTATTCTAAAACGTTTAAAACTAGAGTATGTAGAGATAGATAGAGCCTCTCTAGTAAGCCTGGTACCTACCTAGCCAACGTCACAATCTCTTAAAATTCGTAAGCTCTCCCTATCGCTCTTCTGTAGTGGCGCGACAGAGCCAGACTGCGTTTCCATTCGATCGGTTGTCACTTCGCCTAAGGCCGGCTGGTCGCTAGGTCGGGAGCAACTGCCGACGAAGCTGAACGTCCATAATTTGAAGTTACGGAACCCTCCGTCATGCGTGATCCGGTGGAATATGGAACCAGGACAGAAAAGCCGAAGAAAAAGTGGACGGACTGCGTGAGAGACGATTGAACGAATGCAAGTGAATGATGAGATGGCGGCCGATAGAGGTATGGAAGAAAAATTAAAATTTTGAAAAAACCCCCGACCGCGACCTAGTGGACCGATTTTCATGAAACATGGCTAAGAACACTCCCGACTAACACAGCTTTCAAATAAAAAAAACTAAATCGAAATCGGTTCATCCGTTCGGGAGCTACGATGCCACAGACAGACACACACACAGACAAACAGACAGACAGACAGACAGACAGACAGACAGACAGACAGACAGACACGTCAAACTTATAACACCCCTTCGTTTTTACGTCGGGGGTTAAAAATGACACGCTGCGCCGACCCCAAGTAATTGGGGTAAGGGCAAGAGAATGATCCGTGTTCTAACAAGCACATGATTTTTCTTCGGTAATATATTTTTGATATGTACGAGTGTCACCTTGACTAGGCCGTCGCCAATAGCAACAGTAAGATAAAGCGGCGGAGTGAGGCCTTCATTCGCTTTTATTGTTTCTGCCTAATGAAAGAAAAGCTCATTTTAAATTGGCATCGCCCGATAACCTGCCAACATGAACCTTACAGAGGAGGAGACAAAGTGGATCGTTGATTGAGGGGAGCGCAGAGAGGAAGTCAGTTCCTGAATTACCTATTCCAATTGTTGAACGCGCAGTCAAGAGAAGCACAAGCGTTGTTGTGAATATTACAAATCTCAGGCTTCCAAAGGTCACTCAATCAAAATCATTTTGAACCTGACTCTGTGGCCTATTTCACAACAGTGACAATTGTCGCCCGACAGTGACACTTCGTCATTCATTGCCTGTTCAACAAGGAAAAACTGACGCCGCGTAACAATTTTTTTTTTTTTAATTATAAATGGGCTTACTCTTGGCCACAGACTAGCCAAAGGCAAAGACGTGGCCTACGATGGAGTGAGCTCGCTCAGAAGATGCCTGTTCACTCTTGATTTGAAGGTTACTTATCAACCCAGAAATAGGCACAGAATTGTCAGTGTCAAGTGTCAATGTCACAGTGGTGAAAAAGCCCAGTGGACTGTCGGTTCTTAAAGCCGGAACTGTAACATGCTTGATACGGTAACGAGGTTCTAGTGTATACGCATGTTACATTCCAGGCTAGTGAGTACGCGGCTTTAGCTTGATAATTTATGAATGTCTTTTACTTTGTTCGTGTATTTAGTAGTCATAGCCAAGTTGAACGAAACATGGTATTCCTCGCATCTCCCCGGGCCCCTCCTAGCTAGAAATGCTGGCTGGCGCGGCGCGGCGTGCCCCGGCCCTTGACCTTGAGGCGACCCCGCGTGCCTCCGCGGCCGCGCGCCGACGGCGACGCCCGCACGTGCCGCGCGCGGCCGACCCGACCCGCACCAACGTCGCCGCCGCCGCGCCGCCGCGCCGCTCTGCCACGGTGCCACGATCGCGTCTTGCAATACGCTTGATAACTTAAACATACATAAACTAGCTAATATTCAGTCAGACACTAAACGTCGATACGAACTCTACATTATCCCCAAAGTTTCATCCTTGTTAATAAGAGGAAGGTCTGGCGGCTCTGGGCTCTGAGTCTAATAGTCCTAATATCTATGAGTAAAATTATTCAATTATCGGTTCGGACAATGAGGAGGCACACTCAAAGGTTATGACCAGACCAGAGATCGGATTTTTGTGCGTCATCTCATACTAAAAGTCATTAAAATGACGTAAGTCACTAAGAATGTCGCAAATCCGTCCGATCTCTGGTTATGACAGATGGCGCCACCTTATTAGTCCATTGCACAGATAAAGAATTTCATACGTGAGACCAGAAGATGATATATTTTTTCTCTGTCACACATATGAATGACAGTGACATGCCTTAGGCACCTGCACAGGCGCCGCCTGGCGGGATAAAATGTCAGTTTGCCTCCTCATTCTTATAGAGCTGCGAATCCAATTCGCCTGAGGCGGTGATTATTGCATTATTTCAAAAAAATTAATTTCAATATCAAAAACATCCGACGGTGGAATATGAAAACGAAGCGCCTACCTTTTTAAATTCGTATGTAAAATCCTATCATAATTAAACCTGCTTACGTTCAAATGCTTTTTAATTGCGACAATGTCCTAAAAACGTGCCCATTAGCTAACACTTGCGAAATTCCTCGCACATTCGCTCATCTAAAATGTATACACGACCTTATATCGAGAAAATAATGTTGTGTTCCGTTTGGCAAACGGTAGGACATGGAGGACGTTATTTAGCTTATATTGTGTTGTGGCGCTAACTGCCGACATGATCGCTTGTTAGCGGCTCGCACTGTGCAATGGCGAAAATTAAAACTTAATACCAATCAAATGATTAATTCTCTAAGAATTGAATACTCGTGAAGGCTCATATGACGTCCACGTCTTTGGCTAGTTTGTGGCTTAGAGTAAGCACATTTACAATAAAACAAAAAAACTCGTATTAGATACGGAAACAATGTTTTTCCGTATCTAATACGAGTTTTTTTGTTTTTGACCATTTTGAAGATCTCTCGCTGGAAAGAAGTAGGAAGTAGTAGGAGATAAAGTAGTTTTAAAAATAAAAAACGTAATATTTAATAACTATAGAGTTAAAGTTAATTGATAATATGGCCACACTTTTCATTGCAAACTGAATGTAAAGTTAGTTTGGTCGATCTCACTCATCTAGTTTTTATAGCACAACAATAATAGCAAACTGTATTAAACCAAAAATTATTATAAAAGCAAACTACGGATCAATCGAAAAAAAAAGATAAACATTTGAACGTCGAGACTAGCTGTCAAAGATCCGCGATGTGGACGCCGCGGTGTAAACACGTCAGCCACATTATAAACGTAACCGCGTTTATTTACACAAGGCTATGATATTTGCACAACTCCATCAAAGTGCTCATTAACGAGTTGGACAAGTTTTAGAGTTTACACATAGAGGTGGAGAGCAGTAGCTGGACTACGAGTACGTGTAGCAGTAGTGTAGTAGCCCGACTTGCCACACTTACAATGTGTAGTCATTCACATCAGTCACAATTGTCGCCGACAGTCACACGTCGCCGTTCTTTGCCTGCTCAACAAGGAAATATTGACGCTGAGTAACAATGTTACTTATCAACCCAGAAATAGGCACAGAATTATCAGTGTCAATGTCACTGTGGTGAAATAGCCCACGGCAATTATGGTAATCTTCGAAAGCCCTAAAAATATAAATTATGTAATGTAACACGGCCTTATGACTCTACAAACAATTTCGTGTATTTTTTGCAGTCTTCGAAGATTGTATGTTGTCCCATCCAGAGAAAATATAGGAGAGGCAGAAGAAATCTAACTAGAGAATCAGATATATTTTACTTTAATAATCTAAATCCCGTATACCACAGAACCAAAGGCTCACAACAGCACTACGTGTATAAAGATAACACAATCTGCATACGTCATACATGAGCACTCAGTAGTCACGGACGCCGACTACATTACGCCGTTACAAGTCAAGGCACTGTTAATAGCTTCTCTGTGACGTCACGCCTTTGCGTCAATCGTCTGATCTTGACTCGTTTTTCACGATATGCCATTGACAGAAAATGTACACACATTTGAAAATATTTTCAGATCGATTCATCCACGACGACGCTTGCCTTCGTTCGTGTAGCCATGCCTTTGCATGTTCGATTTTACAGCGCGTCACTGTGATGTGAATGAATGACAGGATCCATCAGTCGTTTATTTAAAATAAAGTAAGGCCCGTACATCGAGATTTCTTAGATTGCCTTGAGAGCCCTGAGCAACGTGCAACGGGACGGGAATACCTACACTACACATATATGAGACATTTCCTATCACACAAGTATAACTCTGTATGCTGCCCCTCCTTAAACTGCTAAACTTAGACCTGCTGAGGGCTGTCTGACTTTTATTCCTTACATGCAAAGTTAAACAAACAAAGATTCTGAGATTCTAGAGATTTTTATCCTCTATTTTAGTGACAAAATCCCGTGTGCGAGATTCAAAAATCGCCCTCCAGTTTCATGCAATAGGTGAACAGAAACTGTGGTACAGTATGTTCTAGAGATGGGCCGAATATTCGGTAAATATTCGGTATTCGGCATATTCGGCAAGTTTTTCAATGTTCGTATTCGGCCGAATAATTCGGTTGCATTGCCGAATATTTACCGAATAAACAAAGTAAATAACTAATGAAGATCTTACGTATTCCATTGGATAATAAGCTTCTGTTTTAGTAGCTTTCTAAGGAACTACTAAAAATGCGTCAAAATATAAACATTGTTTTGTAATAAAGTTAAAAAACCGTAGTTTAAGAGTTGAGAAGAGTTCAGAGTTGTTTTAACTAAGTTTTAGTTATCCACTAAATTATAAGAACATACTTGTAGTATGTATAACCATTATCAATCATAACATAGTTTTAATCTTAACATTCGCTTTACAAATATGGCGTAACCGAATATTCGGCCGAATGTTCGGTTCGGTAAGAGCTGAATCGAATGTTCGGCCGATTATTCGTATTCGGTAAAGTCCATATTCGGCCCATCTCTAGCATGTTCCTTGTTGTAACGCCTGTAGTTACAACAAGGAGTCAAGGCTCTGGTGCTGCCCCCGTGCCCGTGTGACGTCACAACACACAACACTCCGCGTCACCCGCATGATCTGGGAACTCGTCACTCCGGGCTCCGGGCGGAGGTTGAATAAGTGATGCCTCGTACGGCGCGGCGGCAGATTGTTATTGGAGAGAGGGCGCTAGTAAGCTCACGTTAACATCAGCTGATCTATATTAACGAATTTAAAAATAGTTACTTAACAATAAAGTGCTAAACAACGTCTAAAATCGATTGAGTACTATTAGTGCCAGATGTGACATTATTTGTGATCCGTTTCTATCAAGTTAATAGTGAAAAAATGTAAATATTATGTGGAAAGAAACCGTTACTTAAGTGTTCGACATCTCAGTTGAAAAGTGCCAAAAGGACAAATATAGTAAAAGTGTGTGTCATGAAAAGGTCAAGAACAATACCGAACTCCGTTTAAATTAAATTAAAAGACCTTTTATTTAATATAAATTACCAAAGTTTGCAAGAAATAAACCCACAAATAACAACGCCATCTAGCGATCGCACGCCGCGCTATTTAACACGCACCAGCACGGGAAGCATGGTCGCGCGATAGACGATAAAATAGCAGGCCGTCCCTATCGCACTATTTGTAAGTGCGATAGGGACGGCCTGATATTTTATCGTCTATCGCGCGACCATGCTACCCGTGCAGATCTTCGCATGAGATAGACGATTGCATTTTCAAGTTAACAGTGCAAGGAGCAAGTGAGACAGCTGTCGTTCTGTGGACTTCGAAATATTCTACGCAAATCAGAAACGAACATCCCCTCCGGCACCTAACTTGCCGTCGGCAAATGTAAAACAAAAGAAAATAGGCCTACTCTATAAACAAATGCTTGTTTGCGGACTTAGCTTGTTTTAAAGTTTACTTTTATTATAACACATTTATTTTTGCGAGCAAACAAAATGAACTGCCAAGCATGCCCATCCCAAATAACCAGCGCCTTGGACCTACTACGGTGTGTTGCATGTAGCGATACCTATCACTTTAAGTGCTTATGCATGACTTCAGCCTATGTAAGGGAAAACGATCATAAATTAAAACTCTCATGGCTTTGCCCCCGTTGCACAAATGTTACCTCTCGACGTAAAGATGACGAAACCCCTATCCGTAAGAGACACGAACAAAGATTAATTAATGATCCAGATATGTCAGTCGACGACCAGTTCCAAGAAGATAGAAGTTTAATAGGTGACACTAACTACTCCCTAAACCTAGACTCTACCCATAAACAAACGCCACAAGTACAACAGAAAATTGAAATTGGCCTTGAACAATTTAGCAAACTTCTCAGCCAAAAATTACAGGAAAATAACGCAATAATTATGAAAACTATGAAACAAATGATATTATCAGAAATGAGTACAACTATAAAAGAGCTGAAGGACGATTTTCTGCAGCAAAATAATGTAATCACATCTCAGCAGGCCGTCCTGAAAAATGATATAACTAGTATTACAAACAAGATTGAGAAACTAGAACAAGAACACTACAAACTAACCTGCGAACTCATTGAAATAAAAAATCTCGCACAAAATACAAAAACAACCGACCAAAATAATCAGAAAAAAATAGTATTATACGGCCTCCACGAGTACAACGTCCCCGAGAGTGAGTCAGAATTGGTAAACCGTATATCGAATATGTTCTATGATTTTCTAAACATTGATATCACAAATTATGTTGATTCGGTTATCCGCTTAGGAAAAAAAGGAACACGAAGGCGGCCGATCCTTATAGAACTAACAAACAAAAGGCTAACTAAGCACATACTAGAGCATAGTTACTGTTTTCATAAAAGCGGATATGCAATTTCAGAAGTACTAGAACGCGAAGCTTTACAAGAAAGACGCCAGCAAAGAGAATTGTTATTACAGGCGCGACGAAATGGGAAACACGCAGTTATACGTAACAACATATTATATGTGAACGGACAAGAGTTCATACCACCATCTACATCAAACCGCCAGCCGTTAGTCTCAGACACTAGTGGCGAAAGCAACGACTCCTCATCCAGACATCAACAAAATCGATCCTCCATTCAAAGCGAATTGGAGTCGCATACGTCTCACAAAGACCACTCTTACAATCGAGAGGAACATAACAATTCCTTTCGTGACTACACCCATACAGAATAATGTGAGTATACTTGTGCAAAACATTCGAAGTATAAAAAATAAAACGGAACTGCTTGAATGCTTGCTTCATGAATATAAGTATCCGATTGTATGCCTAACGGAAACCTGGATAGCTGCACACCAGAAAGACATAATACAAATTCAGGGCTACGTCTTCGGAGCGGCCAGCTACAGGACCGGGAGAAGAGGAGGCGGCACGGCGATCCTCATCAAACAAGGAACTTCATACAACGAGAGGAAAGATATATCTGAACTGTCTATAGATAACATTATGGAATGTTGTGCGATAGAATTGTCCCCTAATATTTTGCTAATAACAGTATACAGAGTAAATAACAACATACATATATTTTTTGACGCTCTAAACCAACTATTGTGTAAAATTAAATCAAATAAAAACAAAAATGTCATTGTTGTCGGAGATTTTAATCTAGATGTTTTTCAAAATTCAAATGATTACCGTAAGCTGTTAAACATAATGTTAGAATATAACCTACATCAAAAAGTTACAGAACCAACTAGGGTCACTAGTACAAGCTCAACATGTATCGATTTAGTTTTTACGAATAACAAACAAAGTACCACTTTTGTGAAAGATCTAGGCATATCGGACCATATGGCTGTGATTCATGAATTCCTAGCGGGTAAAACTCCTGAAAGTTCTAACATGTATATAAAAAGAAGGTTGTTTACTCCTCAAAATATGGAACTTTTTAGGGACGCATTAAAAAAACTGGATTGGAATAATATCGTCAAAGACTGTTGTAAAGTAAATGAAAACTATAATCGTTTTGATAGTAAAATGCAGGAACTATTAAATAAGTACATACCTTTAAAAAAAATCCAAATCAAACGCCATAGCAGGAAAACTTGGATCACAACCGGTCTCCAGCGTTCATGTAGGCACAAAAGACTGCTACAGATGTTAGTAAATCAGTCTAACGACCAAACACTAAAAAAACACTATCGCACATATAAAACTATATTAAAAAAACCATAAAAACATCTAAAAAACTAAACTATGCCCGTGAAATTCTTGGTTCAAGTAATAAAACTAAAAGTATGTGGAGCATCGTAAACAACATAATCGGGTCAAAAACAACAAATCATTGTAATATAATATTAAAACACCACAATTCCACTACCGAATGCCCTCGATCAGTCTCAAATCTATTTAATCATTACTTTTCGACCGTGGGCGCATCATCTTCCACGGAAGGCGACCCATTAACTGGCCGACCGGTTATGCAACCTGCAATAAACTCGATGTTCCTGAGCCCCGTAACTGATAACGAAGTACTCTCAATAATAAGGAAACTACCAAACAAATACAGTGCCGGCATAGACGAAATACCCACCGCCTTGATAAAAAACTGTAGTACTGAACTGTCACCTATAATTACCAAATTAATTAACCAATCCTATACGCAATCAACTTTCCCAGATAAATTAAAATTTGCAATAATAAAGCCAATTCTAAAAAATAAAGACGATCCACAAATTTCAAGCCAATATCGCCCCATAGCCCTACTACCTGTAATATCAAAACTTTTCGAAAAAACAATGGCAAATCGCATTTACAAGTTTTTAGAGAAATTTGAATTATTGGATGTAAATCAAAATGGTTTTCGAAAAAAACACTGCACCACGCTCGCAGTATATAAATACGTAAATGAAATCCTAAATCACCTCAGGGACAAACATCACGCTATTGGTTTAATGTTGGATATGACGAAAGCATACGACAAAATTTCACATACTATCTTACTAAATAAACTGTATGGAATAGGCATTCGCGGCGATGCACATAAATGGTTAAAATCATATTTAAAAGACAGGGCGCAATGCGTACAGATCCAACATCATAACAAAAACACAGGTGAAGTCTCAAACGTCCAATCAGACACCCTAATAATAAATTGTTCGATACCTCAGGGGTCAGTTTTGGGATGTATCCTATTTTTAGTGTATATTAACGATTTGCCCAAAATAACATCACACACTTGCATAATGTTCGCGGATGACGTGTCCCTCTTGTTCAAAAGTCCGAAAAATCATAATTTCCATAGCGATATCAAGAAAACTTTAACAGACATTTCGAATTGGTTAAATGAACACAGTTTGGAGCTAAATATGAAAAAAACAAAATTAATACAGTTTCATCCATATCAAAAAGATCCCTTAGACTTGTCGGAAATGATAAACGAACTTGGCATCGAAGAGGTCAACTCCTTTAAACTATTAGGATTAAATATAGACACAAATTTAAATTGGAAAACGCACATTGAAGAAGTTAGAAATAAATTATCACGTTTTATATTTGCATTGAGTGTATTGAAAAGAAACACAAACGTAAAATGTGCACTTTCGGCATATTATGCTTATGCTTATGCATGGTTACGGTACGGAGTAATCTTATGGGGGAATAGCACAGACGCCGAAGACCTATTTATAGCTCAAAAAAAATGCGTTCGCGTGATAGCTAACACCCGTCAACCAGAAAGCTGTCGACCACTTTTTGTAGACCTCAAGCTTCTTACCTTACCGTGTATATACATATTGGAGGTCGGACTATTTGTGAGAAAACACATAACTGACTTTCAGTTTGTTAAAAGCGCGCGTAGAAATAATCTTCTAGTTCTTCCAGAACCTAAATTAGCTTTATATAAAAACGGACCTTATTACCAATCAATAAAAATATATAATAATATCCCCGAATCTATCAAACAAGCCCAAACATTCAATATATTTAGAAATCAACTTAAATCGTGGTTAATTAGTAAAACATTTTATTCTTACCAGGAATTTATGACACATGAAACTTAATTGATGAACATACAATATTTATAGGTACCTTTTATGACATCTTTCAATTCTTATCTTGTAATGTAATGTAATTTAATGATAATAACTAATAATAATAATGTAATTTGATGATAATTTGATTTCTATGTAATGTAATGTATTTTTTTGTTTTTTATTTAAGTTAGTGTATATATATAATTATGTTGCTATGCCCTCTCAGGGTTCATGTTGAGACTATATTATACTTAGCCTAAGATCATTATGTGTACACATGAATTGCAATAAAGCATTGAAATTGAAAGTTATGTTCATTTCTAAAAGATGCAAATACCTATACAGCGTGTAAGCGTAATACGGGCGATAAATTAAACCAGGCATATAATTCATTAGTGTTATTATAATATTAATTGAGAGGTGTTTTTGAGTTACTCTTAATTTTTACCCCTTCATATTTTCCCCGCAGCAATGTACTGCAGACGGTGACACTAAAACAGTCGATAACAACTGTCGACGAGCTATTAACGCGAGTGTGTTTTCACATTGAGGGCCGAATTATTTCGTATGGATAAAAATTTTAATTTATTTTTAAGTAAAAGTTATCTAATCATATGCTTGTGCTCAATACCGCAAGGATGGTAATTACAAGCGGGTGTTGGTACCTTAAACTAAGCCTTCTTACTTGGCCTTAAATATGTAAAATGTAAATATGTGAGTATGCTCACGCGCAGAGTAATTAGGATGCAGACACGCTGCTCCGATGACGTCAGAGGGGTCGCGCGGTGAATTTATGCGATACTAACAAATGAACGAAAATCATACTTAGGGACTTTGTTTTAGGACACGCGACACGTATGGCAGACACAATAATAACCTGCTAGGTAGGATCGATACAATCTATCCTATAGCTGGATTTACAGCTAAAGCTATCATGCCAAACATCTCTCTTTTTTTTTGCCGGGATTCGAACTCCCGACACCTGTGATAATTCTAACAAATAAGCAGACGCTCTGAGCTACGCACCGCTAATAAAAGTTACATTTTGTAGGATTCGAACCTACGACCTCCAGGGTACGAAGCCGACCACGTACAACCGAGCCACGGTCAGACTTAAACAGCTCGCTTCTTAGCTTAACCCCTCGTATGCTTAGACTTAGGGCCAGTTGCATCAACCACATTTGACAGATGCATCATCGTCACGCAGCAGACGTCTATGGAACTTCCCATATAATAAAACTTAACGAACGCTTTAACGGTGATAGATGGTTTGATGCCACCGGTCCTTAAGACACAGATCCGTGCGTGACAATTTTAATCTATTGTTAAAATGTCAAGGTAATTTTTTCAATGTTCAAAATTGGCACTGGAAGGCCGCATACGAGGGGTTAATCGGAGTTTTTAAAAAATGACATCGAGTACCTGTCACTTTTCTTCGAATTACCTTAGATGGCAACTCTAATTCCTCGCATCTCGGTCTCTGGCAACCCTACCCCGCAATAAACTCAGGGCTCCCGATAAGGAAAATTAAAAAGTCTCTGTCAATTGAATTACTCCCGAGTCCCGAGCTTCTAGTGCCGGCGGAAAACGCCGCGATAATGTATGGGAAACTCTCTGTCGGAGATAAACAACTTTTTACGCCATCTTTTACGGTGACATTTTTTATTGTGACACGTAAAAGTAAAACCTTTGAACTTCGAGCTCGTTAAAATAAAAATAAAACGACGGACAACGCATATTGCATTGGCTCTTTGCAGCGAATGCAGCGATATAATTATGTTTTATTTCAGGTACGTGCTGCTTGCATTCAAACTTTATAAAAGGCTGCATACATTCTGAGTAGCATAGAAATGGGGAGATTGAGGAGCGCTCACAAATCTCACAATATTATAAACTATTCTTCGTATATTGTTGGTCTAAGCGCTACTAGCTAAATACTACATACTACAGCTACACTAACTCACCTAACTACTGTCCTTATCGACACGTCATGTGGAGGATAGTCAGTGTCATCAGTCATGAGGTCATGACAGAATTATGTCAGTTGCCGGAGTGGTGAAATAGGCGCCTAGGCCCTGTAGCCTGTAGCCAAGAATACAATCGCTGACTCTCCGTAGTGTATCAAAGCTATTTCTGCACGTAGCGAATTCTCTTGGCTAGGTGCCCTGTACAGAAGTGTAGGGCAGCCCTGAGCATGCAGCATGCACGCATGCGCCCAACGCCCAAGTTTTATTAGTGCGGGTCAACAAGTAGTGATTTCCTGCGCGGGCGCGACGCGAACAAGACTCAATCCTACTAATACTACTAATTCCCTTAATATCAACCGGACCAAGCTAACTCTACTTATACGTGGCCGTGGCGTGCTGGATTTGTATCATATGACACACCCCCACTTTGTCTCGTTCAAGTTTGTGTATTAAAGTTATTTTAAGTAGATGGTGCTCGATCGTAGTAGACTTGACTCGAATTTGTGAGTAGATAAGTATAATATATATATGTAGGTACAAACAATTTATATTTTCGCGATATACCCACGTTAGGTCACGATCACAAGATACAAGGCCAACTCAATATTCATAAAACGCTAAACATCATACAAGAAAATAAAGGGACTCCTGATACTTGAGTATATTGCTCAATGAACCGGTGGCTGGTAGCAAACTGGTCCTTGCCATTCGACCTTCGCTTATATCCGGAGTATCCCCTGGGACTAACCAACCTCGGCGTGGCGTGTGCTATTGATAACTGAGCTGAGATAGACCTTGTTACTTTGAAATGAGATACACGATTTGTCATTTTACAAGTAAACTTACAGTAGAAGGAAATTCACATGATAGTCTTGAACAGTTTCCAAAGAGACAAAATATGTAGATTTTCATTAGGACCATCGTATCGCCACTCGCACAGAAAACAGAAAATTGTCACGTCGCCCTTGTGCATCGTGAGATGACATGATAGCTCGTGGGCCATTCATAAATACTGTAAATAAATACATAGTTATTCATAAGTAGATGATGCGCTGTGGTTAACCGCGCACGCGCAGGCCAGCGCTGCGTCCTCGCTAAACTGTGCTATTGTCAAGTTGTCCGTTGTTAAATAGCTGTAAATTTTCACAACAAACACACTAGTTAGTTGCGTCGCAATCGGGGCATCAAAAAATAGTTAAAATGTTTTTTTCTTCATGTATAATTTTTTTAGATGTACTTTAACACGGCTTATGTTTAACTGAGCACCTAATTTAGTAACATTTCACACCAAATAAAATCCATTCTAGCACCAATTTTAGTAAATGAGCACCAAAATCAGTGTACAAATTTAATGAAAAATGATAACCAAATATTGTAACTTTTGTTAAAGAAATAATAACTAATTACCCAAAAATTGTAAAATGATCACCAACATTAAAACACCATTTTAATGTAAATGGAAACCAAAATTGTAAGATTTTGCCGTGCTATTAAAGTACATAACACCCAAAATAATCGTTGTCAACCCAAAAATAATTAATGAGCACCAATGTTGTTACCGCATTTTATTACAAAATGATACTCAAATACTATTGGCCTAAAAGTAGTCTGTGTGGGGGGGTCGCAGTTCTAACCTAACCAATCCCACTTATTGTAGCAGTTCGTCTGTATACGGGTCGCAGTTCTAAACTAACCTAACCCACTTTTTGGTAGCAGTTCGTCTGTGTATGGGTCGCAGTTCAAACCTAACCTAACCTACTTTTTGGTAGCAGTTCGTCTGTGTGGGGGTCGCAGTTCTAACCTAACCCACTTTTTGGTAGCAGTTCGTCTGTGTAGGGGTCGCAGTTCTAACCTAACCTAACCCAGTTTCTGGTAGCAGTTCGTATGAGTAGGGGTCGCAGTTCTAACCTAACCTAAACCTAACCCACTTTTTGGTAGCAGTTCGTCAGTGTGGGGGTCGCAGTTCTAACCTAACCTAACCCACTTTTTGGTAGCAGTTCGTCTGTGTAGGGGTCGCAGTTCTAACCTAACCCAACCCAGTTTTTGGTAGCAGTTCGTCTGTGTAGGGGTCGCAGTTCTAACCTAACCTAACCCACTTTTTGGTAGCAGTTCGTCTGTGTGGGGGCCGCAGTTCTAACCTAACCTAACCCACTTTTTGTTGCAGTTCTAACCTAACCCACTTTTTGTTGCAGTTCGTCTGTGTAGGGGTCGCAGTTCTGACCTAACCTTACCCAGTTTTTGGTAGCAGTTCGTCTGTATAGGGGTCGCAGTTCTAACCTAACCTAACCGACTTTTTGGTAGCAGTCCGTCTGTGTGTGGGTCACAGTTCTAACCTAACCTAACCCAGTTTTTGGTAGCAGTTCGTCTGTGTATGGATCGCAGTTCTAATCTAACCTAACCCACTTTTTGGTAGCAGTTCGTCTGTGTAGGGGTCGCAGTTCTAACCTAACCCACTTTTTGGTAGCAGTTCGTCTGTGTAGAGGTCGTAGTTCTAACCTAACCCACTTTTTAGTAGCAGTTCGTCTGTGTAGGGGTCGCAGTTCTAACCTAACCTAACCCACTTTTTGGTAGCAGTTCGTTTGTATGCTGGTCGCAGTTCTAACCTAACCTAACCCACTTTTTAGGAGCAGTTCGTCTGTTTATGGATCGCTTCGCTGTCTCATGAGACTGGTCAAAAGCGCTGTGCATGAGGTGAGGTGTGCAGGGGGTTTATCGTGAGGAGCTACTAAATTTGGTGTTATTATATTTGGTAATATACCTATGTGCATATTTTTTGGTAATCCATTATTTATTTAGGTTACAAAAGTGCATTAATTTGGGGCTCAAAATCTGGTGCTCATTTACTATTTTTGGTGCTACTTTACTATTTAATGTAAACGGTTTACTAAAACTGGTGGCAGTTGTATAATTTTAAGTAACATTATTTTGGTGCTCAACTACTTTTTTAGGTCGCAATGGTTGGGGTACCAAAACTTTTTTTGGTGCTCATTTAAATAGTTGCCCTTTAACACTTAGAGACTCTATACATCTCTAACATCTCTTATTAATAATCATAATAGCTTTGTACTTTGTATAATTTCTTGTGTTAATAATATATTTTTTTATGAATACTTTTGCTTATTAAATTGTATCTTGTTTTTTTAATGCATGTTAATTATAAGATGTAATGTTTTGAAAAGAAGTGGCCCGCCGAGTTTCTTGCCGGTCCCATAGTGGATACCCTCCTCCAACTGAGGGGGGACTGAAATCTTCTCGAGGCTGAGGCGTAGGGTTAGAGCCGGCGTAGTTTTATTTGACGTTCATAAGCGCATTGTAATATGCCTACTTGGAAAAAATAAATATTTCATTTCATTTCATTTCATATTTCATTTCATTTCATTTCACATATGGTTTGATTTAGCCCCGCCTGCTGGCTGCCACAAGTGCCACATTTGATATCTGACAAATTTTCAGCTTACTTTACGAACCTACTCCAAAATTCTGCCAGCTCTCGGTTTAGGCAAATGGTAAAGATCCATTAGTTTAGTTAGTACAATTTAAAAAATAATATTTTTAACTGAGTGTTTTGTGTTGCGTTTTAATGTTGGTAATACTATTTTTTAATAAAAACAAGAGGTAAATCCCCATTTGTGGTAATTACTGACCTAATTATTTGACAAATGTGTATGAATTAATGAATATCATTATTTTGTTATCAGTGCCTTTACCCAATTTTAATGAATGTTAGTTGATGGTGGTATTCGAAAATGAATTCGGTCATTGACGCGTAAATTATTAAAGTTATTGAGTGCGACGGTTGACCTCATCTGACCCCAAGTTTAGATGTAAACACTTAATGGTATATTAACCTTGCGTGATTGGTTAATTCTATATTTACATGCAAATACAGGCAATTGCCAGATGACGGTCTCTGATATAATTACCTAGGCACTCTGTTAAGAAAACATACTCACAGAAAAAACAACCCTCCGCTTGATTATGAGACGAAATAATTTATCTTAATCCAGGAAAAAGTCCGACAGATGAGGAATAGCAGGTTATAAATAGTTAAGGATACATACAGGACAATTATGTAATTTGTGTTGTGTCCCCACCAAGTCCCCGCTCCCCACTGTTCAATGTCCATGCTAAAATATAAACCTGAAATAGCGTCTGCGAGTTACGTCAGTGTTATGCAATGCAGTACGGAGGCACTGCACCCAAACCATTTTATTTATCTACAACTCCAGTTCTAGAAACCCAAGACGTAAGATCTAAAACATACAGCATATTCATTAGCATACGGTGAAAATTAAACTTTATTTAAAATAACCTATGTTGTGTTCCATTCCACTGCTGGGCAAAGGCCTGCGGTGTTTTCCGGCACTCATCAACTCGTCATGGTTTTGTGCTCCCGTCCGTGGCAGTCGTCATCACATTTTTGTCTCATCTGTGATGCCCATTAGGCCGCCAATATTAAAGTTTAAGTCCATGACGGTCAATACCTGACGACAATGCCAGATGGTTATCTTCTTTGAAAGAGAAACGCATGAGGCTTGTGACGCAGGCCTTCAACCCCCGCCCACCTGGGGAGCATACACCCGCCGTCTGTGTGGACGCGGGATCCTCTCTCACATTGGTCTATACAACCATGACCGCAAGTGTCGTTCGGATGCTGCTTCTCATACGATCATCTGTCATACGAGTAGCAGCCCTCGTATATACAAAGACCTATTAACTAGTTAGTTATATAGGTAAGAGGGTAAGAGTAATATAATATATGTAGGACTTACCTATTTTTGTTTTTATATCTAAGCATTGTGATATGTGAGGGAACTGGAGGATCTTGCGCCACTTCTTGCTCTTGCCCTTGTTGCTATCGGAGCCACCTGCAACAAACACGCACCCGGTTAAACACCTCAACATAACTCTGTGGAGAGTATAATAAGCTGAAAACACACACATTCATTAAATATGCCATATGGTGTTGTAAAAATGACAAGAAACATATTGAGAATGAATGTGGAAATAATAACACACAGACATATAAAGTATGAGAGTTGGAAGTTATTTGAGGTCAAATGTCACAATAATCACTTTTTCGCGGATATCAAATTCCCGCGCTAAGTGGCCGGAAAGCAAGAAAACGCTAGTCTTCTACGGAGTAATGCTACGAAAACGCTGGCAATTGGCATACAGCAGCGGGTCGCGCCAATATCGAAGAGCGATAGAAAGATAAAACTACGATAAGCTACGGACCGTCAACGAACGATTGCTGTCTTGGCTAGACATATTTTCCTCCTTTCTATAAATTTACTGATTTCTAAAATATTTCCTAGGTACACTACACGTACATACTTTGCCAATTAAAATTCGCTGTATTATTATTTAGGTATTTATAAACCGACAAGCACATACTTATATGCTTTCTCAATGAGAATGATGATGTGTGTATTCGTATGAACAATCAAGTAATCTGTATCAAACTCTCTGTCTCGTATATTATCGCTTCGTTATCCAAGATAACATTACAAGTGCATAATACAAGGCTATTAGTTCAACTATTTCTGAACTCATTAGCTGCCATAGAAACTGGTTACTAACGATGACAATACTCATTAAAGGTCTGATAAACACATTACCCTCTTTCGCGTCGTTGTAGGATAAAAATAGACGCAAATAAAAGTAACCAGACATTTAAAACTAAACCATTTGTAACTGGAAAAATTGTTTAATCGCTAGGAAACCAGTTCAAAAGCTACGGTGGTACTCTAGCTAGACACTTACACTCAGCGGTCAGACTTAAAAGCTCCTTCCACCCCTCTTTTTGACATTTATGCAGTCTTCCTTTTGTGCGTGTAGCCGGTAACTGGATAACGCTTCAAGAGGCCCACTGATAAAAATAAAAAGTGACAGAGCCGAAGAACTGACAAGCCCCTGCCGTCTGTCGGGCTGATAGTGAGTGGGCCCCTTTAGTTTGGGTCGCGTCCCGCTCCGCGGTCTCCCCGGGCCGGGCATGCTAATTCTGCGAGTGTTGCGTTTTGCTCATTCTGCTGTCGTTCTCATTACGTTGAGGGTTCGTTTCGTTGCGGTTTCGGCTACAAATTATCGTAATGTCTTTCAGCAGGGTATTTAAATGTCTGAAGCAATGTGCTACAGTTTTTGATTAAAGTCAGATCAAGCTACGTTCAACTGGCAACATTCGTCTTAAATCAGAAACAAAAGATGCCTTCCTAAAGCCTTCCATTTTGACCAAGTATAGACTGTTTTCCGCTAAACTATATAAAATCACCCTAAATCTGAAACCAACCGATAAAAGCGAACTAATGGTCTTTACACCCGACAAATGTGTCTTCCCTCACTCAAACAAACCTCGTTTACTCGTAAGAGTGACAGGGATAGGTAAGTTTAGTTTTCCCGGGTTAATAGACCAAGAGATAGCCCCGGAAAAATACAGATTCCCCCGTTTTCAGCAATTTGGGAACCAGTGATGCACAGCTAACTGCGTTCCCATCAGATACTTATGTGCCTAGATGCTTGGAAACCAATCTGTTGAGAACCTCAAAAAACGCATAGCTCGCACCGCACGCAACGTATGGTAGTTAAGGTAAGTAACAAGAAAATTACGTGCACAAAAAAATAATTATGGTTTTAATTTTTATCGTTTGATCTTGCGCGAATTGGACTGAATTTGAAACTTCTGAGCAGCGCTTCAACGATGCCTCAAATCATTCTGCTTTAAATTATTTAAGTGGCCACAGTATTTTTAGATCATATTTAGCTATCGTTAATCGTTACTGACATTCACTTTAACCTGCACCACCAAGAACCAATTCGCTCTAAAAGTAAAATCTTTTTCCGTCGCCAGCTCTCGGCGTACAGGGAACAGGCCGGTAACCGTGTTAGGGATTATTGGGTCCTTATTTGATTAGGATCCCGCGGGAGCAGGCGGACGTAATCCCACCTCTGAAACAATCACCATTCACGCTACCAAACTGTGAAACCGCGCCGCGCGCAATCAAATTATAATTTCAGTATAGATGGTACTTTTTGAAACTTCAGCAGAATACCATCTGTACTGAAAGCGTCGTGCCTCTCCCTTGGCTCATGTTTTAATTTATCGCCACTTGTTTCGAATCGAACTTCCTTTTTACCGCACTTGAATCGTAATGTACCTTAGTAGGTTAACTTCGCAGTCGCAGCTGATTGGCACAACGGCGACGATATATTACGAGCTGGGCAAAGGGCTCACCCGATCCTACTATTTTTGAAAGCAGAACCTCTAGTGCGTTTACCATTTCTCGGCACCGGCAGCATAAACGTCAATCGTAGATAATTATGTATTTTTTTAGTTTTACCACGTAACCGTTCGTTATCGTTGCTGTTCATTACTCCATACAATGAACATCATTTTCCATGACGTTTATCGCTTATAGAGTAATAATGTATTCTAAAACGTTTAAATTTATGGTAGAGGATTAAGAAATTATAAATTTAAGCACTGCTCTTTTTACTTATTTTAATAATCACCATATTTTAATAACGACTGTACCTCTTTATTTACCATGCCCTTATTATAATCACCGTGGCATAAGACATCTTTTAATTACAGTCCGAACCCGGCGATAACCTGCCGCTGCCACTCCTGCTCCTGCTCCTGCCAGCTGGTTGAATGCAAATGAAGACGCTCTGCGAGTCATTCATTATCGAGTCGGCTCCTTTAACGATTATGCGGCGGCTATTGCTATCATTTATAATCTAGAGGTTTAATAAAATTATATTTGCTACTGTAAGCAACTGTCAGTGACTAATCCATCCATACTAATATTATAAATGCGAAAGTAACTCTGTCTGTCTGTCTGTCTGTCTGTCTGTCTGTCTGTCTGTCTGTCTGTCTGTCTGTTACGCTTTCCCGCTTAAACCACGCAGCCGATTTTGATGAAATTTGGAACAGACAATCTTTAGACCCTGAGACAGAACATAGGCTACTTTTTATTTCGAAAAAAAGGGATGAAGGGGTTGAAAAAGAGGTTGAAAGTTTGTATGGGATTTCTTAATTTTAAAAGATAAAACCATGAAACTTTATATTTTAGCACTTGATAAGAAATCATTAAACATAAATTTAACATGTATGTGAATACAGGTCGAACGCGATTAATTAACATTATTTTTACCTTTAAAATAAACATGGTGGGAAATAAACATTAACTAAAAGCGGGTAGATTATATTTATTTGTCTACCCCGAACATTTATATAAATTAATATCGGGTATTTTTGTGTTGTTTACATCTCCGGTGACATTTTGCTGGGACGTCAGTCTTCCGCGACCACGGCCAGTGCAACCTGGCCGAAACGTTGGGGAAAAAGGTAAAAATAATATTAATTAATCGCGTTCGACCTGTATGTGACTTTAAATATGTTACAAAGCGCGAGAACTTAGTGTTATATCATTAAACATCTTGATAAGGGATAAGGATAGCGATAGGAACAGGGATAGGGATAGCGATAGGGATAGCGATAGGGATAGCGATAGGGATAGCGATAGGGATAGCGATAGGGATAGCGATAGGGATAGCGATAGGGATAGCGATAGCGATAGCTATAGCGATAGCGATAGCGATAGCTATAGCGATAGCGATAGCGATATCGTTAGCGTTAGCGATAGCGATAGCGTTAGCGTTAGCGATAGCGTTAGCAATAGCGATAGCGATAGCGATTGCGATAGGGATAGGGATACGGATAATCGGTCGGCGGTCTCTTACAATCAATGTGCTCTAAGACGATCATTGTTTGCTTGCTTGAAGATTACGTTTGCGATAAGTATAAGCAAAATGTAAAAAATTGTAAGGGATAATAGAAAAAAGTACTTTTTACCCACCGATCATAGTGTCGAAATACGGGCTATGTGGGATGTTTATAAAGGTTTCCCCAGCGTATATAGAATTACCTACGCCGTGGTCGATGTGTAATATTTCTACGATCATTGCAAGCAAAAGTATTATGTGCAATCGAAATAATCGCAGATAAACCTAAGGATCCAAATGAAAATCTTAATGAATACTTTTATTACGCGGGCGAAGCCGCGGGTAAAAGCTAGTGTGACTATAAATAGAAGCACTAAGCTTTTTTTTTTTTACGAAAAAGCTAGAATGCGACGATTTTGATACTTTTAGGGTTCCGTAGTCAACTAGGAACCCATAAAGTTTCGCCATGTCTGTCTGTCTGTCCGTCCGTCCGTCCGTCCGCGGATAATCTCAGTAACCGTAAGCACTAGAAAGCTGAAATTTGGTACCAATATGTAAATCAATTACGCCAACAAAGTGCAAAAATAAAAAATAGAAAAAAATGTTTTATTACGGTTCCCCCTACATGTAAAGTGGGGGCTGATATTTTTTTCCATTCCAACCCCAACGTGTGATATATTGTTGGATAGGTATTTAAAAATGAATAAGGGTTTACTAAGATCGTTTTTTGATAATATTAATATTTTCGGAAATAATCGCTCCTAAAGGAAAAAAAAGTGCGTCCCCCCCCTCTAACTTATATTTATATTTTATATTTATTTATTTCCCATATAGGTATGCAAGATACACTTATGTCCGTCAGGTTTTTCCATACAACTAAAACAACTGTTATTACTTACTAATAACTAATAACTACTACACTTATTATAAATAAATATAAAATATAAATATAAGTTAGAGGGGGGGGACGCACTTTTTTTTCCTTTAGGAGCGATTATTTCCGAAAATATTAATATTATCAAAAAACGATCTTAGTAAACCCTTATTCATTTTTAAATACCTATCCAACAATATATCACACGTTGGGGTTGGAATGGAAAAAAATATCAGCCCCCACTTTACATGTAGGGGGAACCGTAATAAAACATTTTTTTCTATTTTTTATTTTTGCACTTTGTTGGCGTAATTGATTTACATATTGGTACCAAATTTCAGCTTTCTAGTGCTTACGGTTACTGAGATTATCCGCGGACGGACGGACGGACGGACAGACAGACAGACATGGCGAAACTTTATGGGTTCCTAGTTGACTACGGAACCCTAAAAGTATCAAAATCGTCGCATTCTAGCTTTTTCGTAAAAAAAAAAAAGCTTAGTGCTTCTATTTATAGTCACACTAGCTTTTACCCGCGGCTTCGCCCGCGTAATAAAAGTATTCATTAAGATTTTCATTTGGATCCTTAGGTTTATCTGCGATTATTTCGATTGCACATAATACTTTTGCTTGCAATGATCGTAGAAATATTACACATCGACCACGGCGTAGGTAATTCTATATACGCTGGGGAAACCTTTATAAACATCCCACATAGCCCGTATTTCGACACTATGATCGGTGGGTAAAAAGTACTTTTTTCTATTATCCCTTACAATTTTTTACATTTTGCTTATACTTATCGCAAACGTAATCTTCAAGCAAGCAAACAATGATCGTCTTAGAGCACATTGATTGTAAGAGACCGCCGACCGATTATCCGTATCCCTCTAACGATACCCATATTATCCGTTCCGTATCCGTATCCCTATCCCTATCGCAATCGCTATCGCTATCGCTATTGCTAACGCTATCGCTAACGCTAACGCTATCGCTATCGCTAACGCTAACGATATCGCTATCGCTATCGCTATCGCTATAGCTATCGCTATCGCTATAGCTATCGCTATCGCTATCCCTATCGCTATCCCTATCGCTATCCCTATCGCTATCCCTATCGCTATCCCTATCGCTATCCCTATCGCTATCCCTATCGCTATCCCTATCCCTATCGCTATCCCTATCCCTGTTCCTATCGCTATCCTTATCCCTTATCAAGATGTTTAATGATATAACACTAAGTTCTCGCGCTTTGTAACATATTTAAAGTCACATACAGGTCGAACGCGATTAATTAATATTATTTTTACCTTTTTCCCCAACGTTTCGGCCAGGTTGCACTGGCCGTGGTCGCGGAAGACTGACGTCCCAGCAAAATGTCACCGGAGATGTAAACAACACAAAACTACCCGATATTAATTTATATAAATGTTCGGGGTAGACAAATAAATATAATCTACCCGCTTTTAGTTAATGTTTATTTCCCACCATGTTTATTTTAAAGGTAAAAATAATGTTAATTAATCGCGTTCGACCTGTATTCACATACATGTTAAATTTATGTTTAATGATTTCTTATCAAGTGCTAAAATATAAAGTTTCATGGTTTTATCTTTTAAAATTAAGAAATCCCATACAAACTTTCAACCTCTTTTTCAACCCCTTCATCCCTTTTTTTCGAAATAAAAAGTAGCCTATGTTCTGTCTCAGGGTCTAAAGATTGTCTGTTCCAAATTTCATCAAAATCGGCTGCGTGGTTTAAGCGGGAAAGCGTAACAGACAGACAGACAGACAGACAGACAGACAGACAGACAGACAGACAGACAGACAGAGTTACTTTCGCATTTATAATATTAGTATGGACACTAATGCCTATTTATTCTAAAGTTACAATTTTGCAATTCACCCAAACAAGTTTGTCCTTCAAATAGTCTGACACATTATAGTAAGATCTTTCAGTTAATCGTGCTTTTACAACTGTTTTGAAAGTTTTGTCTGGTAAGTCTGTAATGTGACTAGGTATCTTATTGTAATAATGTATCGATTGGCCTATAAACGACTTCCTCACTTTGGCCAACCGTATGCGGCGCACTGCAAGTTTAAGTATAAACCCTATGTTTAAAAAATATAAAAAAAAATCACAAAAGTAGAACTTTATAAAGACTTTCTAGGAAAATTATTTTAAACTTGATAGGTTCAGTAGTTTTTGAGAAAAATACGGGAAACTACGGATCCCTACACTGAGCGTGGCCCGACACGCTCTTGGCCGGTTTTTTAAAGAGGGATATAATTTCCTAACCTCAATTTCTAGCTTGTAATAATGCCCCACTGCTGGGCTTTTGCCTACCCTCTTTCCCACTATTTGGTCGTATCAAAGAGGATACAGTATTAAAGAGAGTTACTGTCAAAGTAAAATGTGTAATCACAGTGCATAGACTGCCATCTCTCGACACAGGCTTAAAACTTTTGAACCTCATTTTTGACAATTTGTCCCATATTCTTAGCTCGATATGTTTTAAAATGACAAATATTAATATTAGCGCCATCTAGCCGAGCGTACCCCAAAGGTGTTTCGCCTTCTAGCTCACCGTACCTTTTTCTGTATGGTTTTGGGGTACGTTTTTTTCTTAGACTTTATCTGTCTATACGAAGTTATATAGG
The DNA here is from genome assembly GCF_023078275.1 of Leguminivora glycinivorella. NCBI lineage: Eukaryota > Metazoa > Arthropoda > Insecta > Lepidoptera > Tortricidae > Leguminivora > Leguminivora glycinivorella. Next base: position 226,167 of record NC_062993.1, on the reverse strand, counting down.
TCTTTGGTCGTATCAATGCACAATGGCACACTCCCGCCACTCTTTACAAAATGTATCAATGTCATGCAGCATTTCCGTTTTGGTCTGCCCAGGGTTTATCCTGTAGGACCCAGTCTCAGGCTGGGCTAGAGCCAGTTCCGCTTAATGACATTCATGCCTACATCCATAGGTAGTGCCACTTTTGGAATGCATTGTCGGAATGTTTGCCACCAACATATGGTGCCCGAGCCCATAATTAATTCTAATGAATGCGTCAAGGTTTTGTTTTGGGATTATTGGGTTCTTTTCGTATTAGGTAACTGTAATCCTCCGATGAAATAATGTTATTAATATGTTATTTGCTAATACCAAAGACACAGGTGAATAACGTCATATTCATGATGTCTGATGGAAAACATCGCGCGTCAGACAAGTCGCAAGTTGACTTAACGCTAGAGCCTCTACCATAAGATTTTGACGTTTTACAATACGTTAAGTACTTACTCTATACCTACTCCGTTTACATGTTTGGCAGTTATAAAATTGCTAGTCGGAGATGTAACTCGGTCTCGGTGTGGGCGGGGATTAGACTCGTGTCGTGTTCGGTTCGTTATGACGGACATGTGCGGCCGCTTTCCTATTCGGCTAGCGATTACTCAAGACAAACTAACATGACCGGACCGATCTGACCTAGCGCGTAGTGACCCTGCCTGCTAAGCTGCGGTCCCGGCCGTCCCGGGTTCGAATCCCGGTAAGGGCATTTATTTGTGTGATGAGCACATATATATTTGTTCCTGAGTCATGGATATTTTCTATGTATATACGTACTTGTATATGAGTATTATTATACTTGTATACGAGTATATATCGTTGTCTGAGTACCCACATCACAAGAAAGAAATGAAAGGCTTGTAGCGCGGAAGGGGTTGTCCGGTCCCTGGTTCAAGCTTCCTTGAAAATCGAAAAGCCGGAGCAAGCGCGAGGAAGATGTTCAAGAGAGATTCCAAGAATAATGTAGTGAATCGAACACCAAACCGTAACACTCGTACGTTTTGTCATCTTTAGCACTCGGCCGAGGCTCGGACTCGGAACAGTCGGAACGAAAGCGAAAGTAAACAGGCAAAGCCGCCGAGTACACAAACATGCGGCCGCTCTCGCCGGGCCGCCGGCCGGAAATAATGCCGGAATAAAGGTAAACCGAGATCAAACATATTTGACCCCTAATGGCTACACAAAGGAGACCCTTGTATGTTTTACATTTAGTTGCCCCATTTTTTCGTTGAAGTGGTGGTTACAACCTATTATTTAACTGAATTGAAGGTGATTCACCTCTATGGCTTTTTTTTATAAAAGCGGTTGATTTATATATGTACTTATGTACCTGTAATTCTCGCGACAAACTTGTTTGAACTCCTTTTATAGCGAATATGACAGCAGTAAGTACATCGACAAATGCAAATAAAGTGTATCGGTATGACGGGTGCGGCGAAGTCAGTAGGTATTTCGACACCTACATGAATAACATGATTTATTTTCTATTTCGAGCCGTTTAGCTTATTAACAAGGGTTGTTAAAATGTCATCTTAAACCCCCTATTTTCTTGAAACATGTCACAAATATGAAAACAAAAGCACTTAGCATTCAGGTTCGGTTAACACCCTATAAAGTGGGCAAAAAGGGAGTTGCATCGTAAACGACAAGCTTTACGCCTCTCGCAGCAAACGGCGCCATTCCAGCAGAATGTGGCTGTTAACTCCAGCTCAACCGCTCTGCAAATATGTGAGCGCGTTGAGAGCTGGCTACTAACTCAGACACAGTAGGTCTCCAACTCTGCACTCTGATGCAGGGACATTCATACTACAACGTCAGCGTCATCATTTTGTGTTGCGTCCCGTCCGACATTTCATTTACATGCACGAGCTTCGAGAACTTCTTCGTCTTGTGCATCTTTGACCTCGCAATCGAGGGCAATGAAAGGCAGGACAATTCAAACAATTCCAGATTGATAACTAGTTGAATTATCGAACATAACTTACAGGATCAAATATGACTTTGATGGCAGTATACTTTGTTCGATGGGCCTGATACCCATAATAGTTGTGCTAAATCAGTTGTGTTCGAACGGGCAAATATTTTTAAGGCTTTCTCAATTTGATTAAATTGAGAATTCACGGAACTTCGCGATCGAATTGTTATCCTATCTATCCTTTCAAACTTAACAAAATTACATCCAGCCTGTTAAAATAATTGGAGATTAAAGAGGACACGTAAAGGTACTTCCGAAATTGGCTTTTATCGCCGTGGGTTGGGCGGAAGATTAAAGCCACTTCACCCTATAACGTATCATAGATGGAATATTTGTAGCACTTTCCCTATTATTGTACTACTAGGTCTACTACAGTTTTATCAACATTTACCATCGTTATGTTACGTTGTCATTTTCTTTTCTAGTTAAAGTAGGATTTTGCTTTTATTGGAAATTAGAAATATCATACATATAACTCAAAGTTCGGGACTACTTTAGTAAGCCTTTGGCCTCATTTCAAGAGTAGCTTGTAGAGTTTTTGGTGAAGGGATCTTAATGTTTTGTCGGATTTCGGAATAAAAGTTACAAACGGGACTTACTGTGAGCATTTTCGCTGTATATTCAGAGAAAGTCTTCAATTTAGTAGTTATTCCATAATGGACTTACTCAACAACGATATTCGGCTATTTCTAGTTGTGGACCTTCTGTCCGCGCGTCCGCTGTGCGCGGCTATCTTAAGAGCGTTGTATATTCAGAAAGGCCCTTCAATTTGGTAGGTATTCCGCAATAGGCTCCGGCTTTTTCTAGCCTGGACGTTCCCACACTTACCGACTTTTGGCCTAGCACAACCTTCCTTGGAATTTCTTACATAATGAGCAGCTTCCTTCAGCATTCTAATGCGTAATACGTATCTTACTAGTAATACATACTAATGAGTGGTTTCTCATACACAAATCCGGCTAATAGCTGATCGATGTGTCTCGGACTCATGTTTGTATTTGCCTTAGCCAGCGTTCCCACTTAAGCGTTGCGTGTCTCGGGGCGCGCAACGGACGTCCGCGCCACGCCTGGCGGCGCGTCTTACGTCCTTCCTATACAAAATGTACTGAGGAGACGTTTTTAGGGTTCCGTAGTCAACTAGGAACCCTTATAGTTTCGCCATGTCTGTCTGTCCGTCCGTCCGTCCGTCCGTCCGTCCGTCCGTCCGCGGATAATCTCAGTAACCGTTAGCACTATAAAGCTGAAATTTGGTACCAATATGTATATTAATCACGCCAACAAAGTGCAAAAATAAAAAATGGAAAAAAATGTTTTATTAGGGTACCCCCCCAACATGTAAAGTGGGGGCTGATATTTTTTTCATTCCAACCCCAACGTGTGACATATTGTTGGATAGGTATTGAAAAATGAATAAGGGTTTACTAAGATCGTTTTTTGATAATATTAATAGTTTCGGAAATAATCGCTCCTAAAGGAAAAAAAGTGCGTCCCCCCTCTAACTTTTGAACCATATATTTAAAAATTATGAAAAAAATCACAAAAGTAGAACTCTATAAAGACTTTCTAGGAAAATTGTTTTGAACTTGATAGGTTTAGTAGTTTTTGAGAAAAATAAGGAAAACTACGGAACCCTACACTGAGCGTGGCCCGACACGCTCTTGGCCGGTTTTTTTGAATTACACTCAGGTGGCGTGGCGCGGACGTCCGTTGCGCGCCCCGAGACACGCGACGCTCTGATGTGGCCGGTCCCTTACGAGTACAGAACAGGGACACCGCGCTCACGCATCTACTCAAACCGCACATGTCAGAATCTTGACCGGCGTTCAGTTATTCTGTCACTCGAGGCTAATGTTCGGTAAGCAATGAAGTCAGCAGGCGTATATATTGTGAAGGAGGGTTTTGTGATGGTAATCGCGGGTTTCGCTCAAGAATAATGCTCCAGCAGACATTGTATAGGTCTCGGGGGTAAACTAGATTCGCTCTTCTGAATGCGCCTGGCACGTGCCTAGTTTGATAGAACGACACTGGGTACAAAGTGGGTGAAAATTAGTTTTAGAATAATATTTGGCAAGCTGAGAAAGGAAACAGGTTCAGGACAAATATTAAATAAATAAGTACGTAGTAAATAAAAGTCGTAAACCTTAAAATGTAAAAGCAAACTGTGAAGCTGGTGAAGGGTCACATTCCCATAAAGGAATGACTACATATATTTGTTTCTGGATGTACAAATCTCACACTATTACTCTACTCGTACTTTATCAAGCTTAATATTGAATCTTGATCGATTTGTATACTACTGTCTCATCACTTTTATACATATAAAAGAATACGGCGGGAGCATGCACTAAGCAATAACGAGCGGCGAAGAACAGGAGAACAGGCCATAAATAATAAAAAAAAGTAACAAAAGTTACAGATCCGATTGAATTTTATTAGAGGTAGGTATTAGAGTTTCATGGTAGGTGTTAAGGATTGTAGCTTTAAAAATATATTAAAAATAATTTCGCCTGGCAACATTATGCAAAAAAGTAAAAAAAAAAATATAACCGTCGATTCACTTCCTCTTTTCCCGTGTCGTCTCGAGGAGCATGTCGCGCTAACCTTTTCGAAATTAAAGTAAAATATAATATACTCGTGAAAAATCGTGTGTGAGTTTGTGGAAGGCTGATCGATTGAAGAAGCACGTCGCCTGTTCCATTTTCGGTGTCTGAGCTGGTTAAGGTAACTCGGATTCAAGGTAAGTCTGGACGAGCCATTGAGTAATTATTACTTCGTATAGAGGAGCTATAGCAAACAACGAACGTGTCACAGCCTGTAAGCTGAAGGCGGGGCGAGGGGGCGGGGTGTGAACCAATGGCCTGCTTCCGTAACGTCGCAAGCGCTACGATTTTACTCGGCGCTTACGACCTTTCGGTCGCGATGATGAGCCCTGCATAGAGTGCATAGATTAGAAGTCGTAGTATAGAAGTGACATGGGTTTACATGGGCATTTTTTAATTTATGACTTTCAATTAGCGTGAGTTGTTAACAAAAAACATAAATCGCTGTTAGTTTTGTAATGATAATCAAGCTTGAAATCTGTATTTAAAACTTAACCTTTTTTCACGTTCTGAATTTAGATTATAGCTTAGTATAATTCACGATGTTTTTATTGAAATTCCATGCTTAATTATCGTTGCAAAACCGACAGCGATTTAACTTTTTTTTAACAACTCTGTGAGTTCCAATTTTTTCAAATGCCCACATTTTTTAAAGCTGTATACGGACTGAGCGTACATGTGTACACGTAGCCGCAACTGGATATTAGTTATTTATGTGACATTTGCATAATGGTAGGCATTAAAAGATGAGTGTTGTTTTTGTTGTGTTAATAAGATAACATGAGTGTTTTTATGCCTAATTATCCACATATAACTTTATCTACATCCATGTATGTATGGGCGCGGGTTTATCGTCCCATAGAAAATTTGAATTTCGCGCGTTTTTATACTCTCATAATTTGCTTGACCGTCTACCTACCCAAATTCATTCAGGCAGGTTAGGTACTGCACTTACATTTACATACTCACATGAAATTCGACACGCGTACTTATTGAGAATCTGTTATAGACCGACATGTCGGAAAACTGTGCAATTCTGACAATAATAATTAAATAACCTTTTTTGCGTCGATAAATATATATAATTTAATGTATGATAGGAAACTTGAACTAACTTGCGATATTGTCACGTCTGCTTTTGTTGCATTTTTTACTCTTTGGTTTCAACGAAACATGGCCGCCGCAACATGGCGCTTCGGCATGAGTTTATATTGATACATTTTTTTAAAAGTAAGCGTGTTTAAACAAAAATGCAGTAAACCTACGTATGAAAAGTCACTCCATATGATGCACAAGAATATGAATAACGGCAATACTACTAGGGCGTACCCCGTAAGCGACGCAGATGCGAAGAATGCGATATACAAAAATACTAGGGCGTACCCCCCAAGCGACGGATCTACCGACAAGAACAAACATTCGCATTCGAACTTAGGAAGAGTAAGACTCGCAACTTGGAACTTGGGGTCTCTTACTGGAAGAAGCCAGGAACTAAGTAACATCTTAAAAAGAAGGAATATACACATATGCTGCCTTCAAGAAACGAAATGGAAAGGCTTAAAATCCAAGGAAATTGGTAATGGCTACCAGGTCATATACTATGGAATAGATAGCAAAAGGAACGGTGTGGCAATAGTTTTAGATAAGCATTTTAAGCCTCGCATAATAAATGTCACCCGGAAGAGCGACCGCCTCATTTCGGTAAAATTAGCCATGGAAAACCAACAAGTACTGAACATCATATCGGCCTATGCACCCCAGACAGGTTGTAGTGAAGCTGAAAAGATCGCCTTCTGGGACGACTTCGACGACCTAATAGTCAATGGCATACCCACTAATGAATACAAAATTATTGGAGGTGATCTAAACGGCCATGTTGGGACCAAAAGTTGTACTCACGATGCTGCACACGGTGGGTTTGGGATGGGTGAAGTAAACAAGCAGGGTGAGTCAATCCTGGACTTTGCAACAAGACACTCTTTGACCTTGATAAACACAAATTTCAAGAAGAAATTAGAACACCTCATTACCTATAAGTGCGCGGGCCGAATGTCTCAAATAGATTTCATCATTTCGGACATGTCCGTTAAACAAAGGTTCAAAGACTGCAAAGTCATACCGGGCGAAGATCTTACCGCACAACATCGCATACTTGTCGCCGTCTTTGATTTGCCCGCCCGAATAAAAACCGCCGTGGATAGAACACCCAGGACTAAGTGGAAGGAGTTATATGGTCCAAAAGGAGACTCACTCGTAACCAATCTAACAGAGTATCTCAAAGCTGACACTGGAGTAGAGTATGAAGACGCGGAAACCATGTGGTCTAAGTTCGAAAAAGAGTGCCGAGCAAGGTCAGTCGAAATTCTCGGAGTTTCCAAAGGATTACTTAGTAACGAAAAGGACCCCAGCTGGTGGAACGAAAAAGTAAAAGCGACTTTGGCAAACAAAAAGAAAGAGTTCAAAGAATGGCAGCACTCGCAATCGAATGAAGACAAAGATAAATACCTAGAGGCAAAGAAGCAAGCCAAAAGGTGTGTGGCACTAGAGAGAGCAGAGGCAAATCAAACCTTTTATAGTAATTTAGAAAACGCTAAAAATGAACAGGAAGTCCTAAAAATAGCAAAATACAGAGACAGAACTACTAAGGATATCAAAACTAATAAATATATAAAGAGTAGCGACCATAAATTGCTAACAGATAACTTAGAAATTAGAAACAGATGGCACCAATACTACAAACAGCTCTTAAATGAGGAATTCCCGAGCGAAAATCTTCTATCTTTAGAACCTATCCACGGTCCTATATTGAATATTCATCCGGAAGAAGTTAAAGAAGCGATCGATAAAATGAAGAATCGGAAAGCACTTGGACCAGATGAAATTCCAGCCGACCTTTGGAAACGCCTGGGCTCATTAGGAGTAGTGTGGCTTACAAAATTATTCAACATTATTTTAAGAGCAGAGTCCATCCCCGAGTCATGGCGGCAAAGCTACCTACTCCCTTTTTATAAGAATAAAGGTGATGTAGCAATGTGTGAAAATTACAGGGGCATAAAGTTAACCTCACACACCCTTAAGGTTTGGGAACGACTTATAAATAAACGTCTCACAAGTCTCTCCAGTATATCAGCAAATCAGTTTGGTTTTACGACATCCAAATCCACCACTGATGCCATACAGGCGATAAGAATCCTGATGGAAAAGCATATGATAAACAAGGAAGACCTACATTTAACATTCATTGACCTCGAAAAAGCCTTCGATCGTGTACCACGAAGGCTAGTGTGGCAGGCTCTTCGCGCTCAGGGAATACCAGAACAGTACATACGGCTGATTCAAGACATGTATAAGAATGCCAGCACAAGAGTTCGCAGTCTTGCGGGTCTAAGCGAAGCATTCGAGGTCAAAGTAGGCGTCCATCAGGGTTCCGCACTGAGTCCCCTGTTGTTTAACATAGTCATGGACTATCTTACCAAAGATATACCATCGCCGTTGCCATGGACTATTCTTTATGCTGACGATATTATCTTGGCAGCGAACACTTCAGTTGACCTACAGGAAAAACTAAACACCTGGACATCCGCGCTCGAAAAATTTGGCCTACGAGTGAGTAGAAGCAAGACCGAGTACCTGAAATGTCCTTTTGGGGGAGATACGACGCCGGAAACACTTACAGTGGGATCAGCGCCTATCCCCAGTGTGAGCAAATTCAAGTACTTAGGCTCAATGCTCACAACTGATGCCAAAATAGATGCAGATGTATCACACCGCATAAACGTCGCCTGGCAAAAATGGCGGTCACTTACGGGAGTGCTTTGCGATCCGCGAGTACCAATAAAGATCAAAGGGAAAGTGTATAAGACAGCGGTTCGTCCTGCGCTACTGTATGGTTCCGAGTGTTGGACAACTAAAAAGACACACGAACAGAAGATCCACGTAAACGAGATGAAGATGCTGAGGTGGGCGGGAGGTGTAACACGGCTTGACAAAATTCGAAACGAATTTATTCGAGGGACCTTTAAAGTTGCACCAATTACTGAAAAAATCACCGAAGCCCGCTTGAGATGGTACGGACATGTTAAAAGACGCAACAACGAGCACGTCGTTCAAATCGCGCTAAACCTGCCGGAACAAAACAGAGGCAACGGCCGCAAACCATCGACCTGGTGGTCTAAGATAAAAGGAGACCTCAAGAAAGCCCAATTGCCGGAATCGACAACCCAAGATAGAATCTCTTGGCGCAAATATGTGAGGAGGCCCGACCCCAAATAACGGGAACAGGGATGGAAGAAGAAGATGAAAAGTCACTCCTTAGCTTTTGTTAGATTTTCCTGAGCAGTCTGTGCAGTACCTCACTACACATGACGGCATTATTTAGACGAAATATTTTTCATTGCGATACGTCAATCTACCACAGCCGTTCGGCACAGACTAAGCGCGTGTGTGCTGATCAGCTCTAAGTGTTGTTACACAAAATCAAGTTGAGGTGCCCTCTCTAGTTAACATAATTACTCAAAGGGACGAGCCGAGATTCGAGGAGCCTGGCCAGCCACCGCCGACTGCTGCATCGTCGCCTACAGCCGAACAAGGTGAGTGCTTCCCACAATTGACCCAGCCTATCTTAAATTCCCTAATTTCTTGTCGTGTCGTTCGTGTCGTTAAGCTATAAAATTAATCGAATACAGTCCACATATATAATTTAAAGATATCGAAGTAAAATAATCCCCTACAGTAGGTATGTATGTTCAAATTGTATTTGGAGAGACTTGCAACAGTTCCATGCAGCTGGTTTACGGAGTAGGTAAAGTTTTAAAACTCGAGACAAGTATGTTTTGAGAGTACGAGCTGTGTCGCGCTGCAAGTGCGCATAAAAGTTTACTGCTTCAGCTATAAACTGCTGACAACCTGAACAACAACCATTATTCAATAAAGAATCATTCATTTTACCATGAACTACCATTTATTTTTGAGTAGGTACTTCTGCAGCTTTGATATATACACCGTGTTTATATTGTTTTCTGTTAAATTCGACACGAAGTTAGGTTCATCACCAGGACCACCGCTTTCTGTTAAATTCGAAAAAAAATTTTTTTCGTTCCCTTACATTATAAATGCATTAATTAGTGTGAGAGGACCTTAATCATAACATCAAAGTCATTGTCAAGTGTTTGACGGCACATGTCAAAACAAATAACATTAGGAAGTGGTAAGGTATGCCACACACGTGTTCAGTACTTAAATTAATTTTTTTGATAATTCGATAACCGTGAGAGTTAAGAGGTTAGTTTTTTAGAGAAATTGATTGTATTTGAACTAAAGAATCTTCCCTTTAAGTTAACGGAATTCAATAAAAACAGGGTGTATGTTGGCAACTGTAAAACTGATTTTTGATAACCTAACCACAAAATTAAAATTTTGAAAAAACCCCCGACTGCGACATAGTAGACCGATTTTCATGAAACATGGCTAAGAACACTCCCGACTAACTCAGTTTTCAGACAAAAAAAACTAAATCTAAATCGGTTCATCCGTTCGGGAGCTACGATGCCACAGACAGACACACACACAGACAGACAGACAAACAGACAGACAGACGGACAGACAGACAGAAACGTCAAACTTATTGGAAACGCCCCTTCGTTTTTGCGTCGGAGGTTAAAAACAAAAATAGCCATGCCACGATGTCTGCAGTTCCCCTCCCAGTTCAGTAGAGCTCGTCGCAACGGCTACTCGAGCTTCTGAGGAATCTCACAGTCGGGATACTTCGGATGCGTGCAAGTGTAAGAAGACCGTTTGCCAATAAATAAGGATAGCTGGCGGCAGTATTAATGGCATCATTGGCACCCAGTACCTAATGCGAGGACCCTTCGCCTGTGACCCGGTTGCGCCACACGCGCGCATCCTCTCGCGACCGTTCACCTTGATGATCACCGGCGAAACTGTTCGCACCAATAATGATGTTAGTCAAATTGGCCATGCAGTGCCACGCTGGGTGTACAATTGTAAAGCATAGTTAACATAGTATTGGCACGCGTTTAGCGACGAATAAAAAAAATATATTTAAAAATTAAAAAAAAACTGATAATCACATCTTAATTTTAATACGTTGATAACTCTATATTAGAAATTTGGTTGATCTAACTTTTTGCGTTTGTAAGTTATTGATGATGGACGTTGACCGGCGAAAATGCACTGTGAACAAATACGTGAAAAATCCTCTTGGTCTGGGTCAATGATTGCTAAATTGTTGAATTTCCAGAAAACTACTAGGCAATAATTATTGCCCAAATCATTATTTCATTAAAGGACAATTAAATAATAGTGGCAAAATAATTCAAAATATCCACTCCTTGCGGTCCACACGGAATCAACAGACAAAAAAGATGGATGAAAATCTTGTTCAGAGGATGATGAATACTATTTTCAGAAAAGTCCGTAATTTTGTGCATAAACATACTGAATTATTGAAATATATATGACACGCTATAAATTAATAAACGATCTTTTATATTCTGCAATAAAAAATATTGTTTACTTTTTCTTTTCATTTAAAAATTAAATTCCTCCCATCGCGTACCAATTCTAAATTAACTATGCTTTACATTCCTAAAGCTTGACGGCAAACAATTGCCATGTGTCCTTTCAACTCAAAGAGGGATAAGGCTTTAATGGCATTAATCCATGCAGCGAAACAATCAAAACGAGATATGCCGTGACGTCTTACAATATTATTGGGTGAAGTTTACTGTGGTTCAAATCCTTCGGGTCGCATTTTTTACCGCTAGCTTACCGACGTTCTCATGTATTATTTTAATTAAAGTAAATATATTTTCTAATCCTCCGTAACCTTTGGCCCGATTGCGCCATTTGCGATCCACTCACGAACTGAAAGGTCGTGAGTAGCAAATAGTAGTCGAATCGTGCACGCAAACTAATAAATATTTGTATATTTGCTGTCAATATTACTAAACACAGTCCGATAAACAAACCTCCCTTAGTTACCAAACACTCGCAGTCATAGCCACTTTTCTGTATGCATGACATTTACCCATCATTATTGTTTTCCGTACAATTTTTATTTTCTTATTATGAATTTCAAACCTGACATTGCGATATTTACTTTTATATTTAATTAGTTTATAGACATGCATATTGAGAGTCAAGAGTATTGTGCATTGCAATTCGCCAAATACTGGCAGATTGCGATGTCACAAAATACTAACCCTACCATCATTATAACCGTAACCCATGCACTCACATTCAAACAATAAGTAAATAAATTGTATTAGATTCATAGCGAAACGTGGCGGATTGGAAACATGACAATGCGAGGAATATTACGAGTATATTGTCTTTTTTATGAACACACCATAGGTGGCATAACTGGCATAGGTACATACTTATTCGACAGATCTTTTATTCCATTCCCATTACGATTGCGGAAAGATAGTAAAGTAATCGCGATAAACAGTTTTATGTGAGTTACTAAAATAAGCATCAGATACGCGAAATAGTAATTGCACTTAAAATAGAATACGGTTGTTCGAACGCCCGCTTTTACGAGACCAAACCGCGCTATAAAAATGTTATGGCCTAGTCCGCGCCCAATCAAAGTCCACCAAAGCCGTTATACGTCGACTCTTGGCTTCTTGTACGTGTTAGGAGCGTAGGGGTCAGGGTGGAGGCTGGTTCATGTGGCGGAGTGGAGCGGGGTCGGCGGCCGCGCGAGTAGTGGTCACTGACGTATAAACATGACGGTAACGTATTGATGACGTTTTCAGTGGCAGAGCTTGGGCAGAGCTTATTCAGTGTAAAGATCCGACTACATCGCTGCTTCAGAAAACGATGGCATTACGAAATCAAACTGGGGACCGATTTTAGAATTTCGAGCGCTCGAATTCGCCGTTCGAAAGTCTGTGGAAAACGACGTAATAGACGGAGAGCTGGCAGGATTTTGGAGTAGGTCCTTGAGGCAACCTGGAAAGGTGCTCAGATGCTTCTCTGATCATAGCCAACATCAGGTCTGCAAGTCTGGCAGCTGGGGAGCGGGGCTTTATCGAGCTATGAATTTTTAAAGATTTAATTTTTTGAGGCCCAAAAAAGGTGTTTGAGGCAACCTGGAATTATTAAAAAGTGAAAATAGAGTTCCTTAGAAGTCGCATAGTATTTATGCCAGATCATTTGGCCGGGTCCTTCACCGTGCCAGAACGGTACAAAGTGGTAAAAAAAATAATTCCAAAAAAGGTTCTTGAGGCAGTCTGTCATTTTTACCAGTGAAAGATGAGGGTCTAAATAGCCATGGAAAAATAATGCCATGACATGAGGTGGGGTCCGTACCCTGTCATTCGATCTTGAAAGTCAATTTTTTAGTTTTTCGTAAATAACTCGTAAACGGTGGCCCACAGCAAAAAAATATGTTAAACAGAAAATATCTACATAAAATTTCCTACAAGAAAGGTTATGTACGTTTTTTCGGTAGGATCAATATATAAATGGATAATTTAGTAAGAAAGTTTTTTTTAATCGATTACATGCTCCGTTTTTCGTCAATACCTCGTAAACGGTGGCCCACAGCAAAAAATTATGTTAAACAGAAAATATCTACATAAAATTTCCTATAAGAAAGGTTATATAACTTTTTTCGCTAGGATCAATTTTTTAGTTGGAAAGTATTTTTAAATAGATATTTGGGCCGTTTTTTGTTGATAACTCAAAAACGGTGGCTCACAGCCAAAAATAATGTTAGACAGAATTAATCTCCATAATATTTCCTACAAGAAAGGTTCTATACGTTTTTTCGCTAGAATCAATATTTTAGTTGGAAAGTATTTTTAAATACATTTCATGGGCAGTTTTTTGTTTATAACTCGAATTCGGTGGCTCACAGCCAAAAATAATGTTAAACAGAATTAATCTACATAATATTTCCCACAAGAAAGGTTCTATAACATTTTTCGCTAGAATCAATATTTTAGTTGGAAAGTATTTTTAAATAGATTACATGGGCCGTTTTTTGTTAATAACTCGAAATCGGTGGCTCACAGACAAAACTAATGTTAGACAGAATTAATCTCCATAATATTTCCTACAAGAAAGGTTCTATACGTTTTTTCGCTAGAATCAATATTTTAGTTGGAAAGTATTTTTAAATACATTTCATGGGCAGTTTTTTGTTTATAACTCGAATTCGGTGGCTCACAGCCAAAAATAATGTTAAACAGAATTAATCTACATAATATTTCCCACAAGAAAGGTTCTATAACATTTTTCGCTAGAATCAATATTTTAGTTGGAAAGTATTTTTAAATAGATTACATGGGCCGTTTTTTGTTAATAACTCGAAATCGGTGGCTCACAGACAAAACTAATGTTACACAAAATTAATCTACATAATATTTCCTACAAGAAGGGTTCTATAACATTTTTCGCTAGAATCAATATTTTAGTTGGAAATTATTTTTAAATAGATTTCATGGGCCGTTTTTTGTTAATAACTCGAAATCGGTGGCTCACAGCCAAAACTAATGTTACACAGAATTAATCTTCATAATATTTCCTACAAGAAAGGTTCTATAATATTTTTCGCTAGGATCAATTTTTTAGTTGGAAAGTATTTTTAAATAGATATTTGAGCCGTTTCTTGTTGATAACTCAAAAACGGTGGCTCACAGCCAAAAATAATGTTAGACAGAATTAATCTACATAATATTTTCTACAAGAAAGGTTCTATAAGATTTTTCGCTAGGATCAATATTTTAGTTATACAATACTTTTAGCCCCAAAGCGTTAAAAAGGGAATGTACAAGTTTCTAATGGGGTGGCAACGCGCATGTGACACTGTTTGAGTTGCAGGCGTCCATAGGTTACGGTGACCGCTTTACATCAGGCGGGCCGTATGCTTGTTTGCCACCGACGTAGTATATAAAAAAAAATCGTGAATATTTATACTGTTTATCGTCCCATACAACATTTTAATTTCGCGCCATTTTCTATAAATTTATCCTTAGTTTCAAAATCATTGAACATAGTATGACGTTGGTAAGAGAGACCGGCCCCCTAGTAAATCAAGGTCGCGGTATAAAAACAAGGTTTTCCTAGCCGATTAGACATTACACGCGATTTATAAACTAACTAGATTTTCCTGACAGTGCAATAATTAAAAACAAGCAATAGTTATTTGTTATACAAGGGAGCAAAGTTGTATTTTAACCGAGTGTGGAATTGCAACACGAACTAGCGAATGGATTCTAGGGTTAAAATAAAAGAGTCGATATTTCCTACAAGAAAGGTTCTATAAGATTTTTCGCCAGGATCAATATTTTAGTTGGAAAGTATTTTTAAATAGATTTCATGGGCAGTTTTTTGTTAATAACTCGAAATCGGTGGCTCACAGCCAAAAATAATGTTATACAGAATTAATCTAAATAATATTTCCTACAAGAAAGGTTCTATAACATTTTTCGCTAGAATCAATATTTTAGTTGGAAAGTATTTTTGAATAGATTTGGCATGGGCCGTTTTTTGTTAATAACTCGAAATCGGTGGCTCACAGCCAAAACTAATGTTTCACAGAATTAATCTTCATAATATTTCCTACAAGAAAGGTTCTTTAATATTTTTCGCTAGGATCAATATTTTAGTTGGAAAGTATTTTTCCAACTTCCCGGACCGCCGGCGAGTCCATCAGGGACGCTCCGGGCCTTAGGCCCTACGCGGAGCTCTGCCTTAGGCCTTCGCTCGGCTCCGAAGCTCTACCGTTGGGCCTTCGGCCCGCCGGTTACGCTTGTTTAAGACACTTTTGTAAGGAAATTGTATGGGAGCACTTTATGCCCGCAGTGAAATTACTTGGATTTGGCCCGGGTGGGAGCCTAAAGGTGAGCCCCGTTCCTGCGGCCCTCCGCGGGGTCGGCCTTCGGCCTCCCACCCTGAAGCTCGCCCTTTGGGCTCGCGAAAATACTTGAAAAAATTATTTTGCCATAACGGCGGCCATCTTGGATTTTCGAAAAAATTTTTTTGACATTTGTATTCTAAGGGCCCATACCTCTCCGCATGTAAAATTTCAGCGCGCTCGGACCAACTTGAAAAAAAAAGTCGGCCATTTTGAATTTTTTGATGCAACTTTTTTCTACTCGGGCTCCTGTATGACATTTGATCGAGCACCCCCCGGCTATCTCTTACGGTTTAAAAGTTGCCATACAAAAAAAGTGGAATTTTTTTTCCCATTTGTAGCATTTTTCAAATTTTTTTATATCATTCTAATCTAGACCCTAGAGAGATTCTATGACCAAAATTTGAGCACTCTAGGATAAACTTGAAAAATCGACAAAAAACAAGTCGGCCATTTTGAAAAAAAAATGGCGGCCTCAAAAACTGCCCAGGGTCCTCTATGACATTTGGTCGAGCACCCCCCAATATCTCCCCCCGTTTAGCCAGGCCGTCCAACATTTTTTGACCCAAGAGTCGCAGACCAGATTCCATATTTTTCCCACACGTCTCTCCGCTCCCTCTATACAAAGACACTTCGACCGTCGAAATCGGTTTAGCCGTTCTCCAGATATAGGGAGAGGTTAGAAATCAGTGGGGTTGCAGCTATAGACCGTCAACCAAATCTTGTCACTAGAAAAAGGCGGCAAATTAGAAAATTCGCGGGCTAGCAACACTAGTTTTGAAAAACGGTGGAAGTTCGCGTGTCATTTGTATCTTATCTGTGGAAATCTCCGACCTACCAAAAAGAGAAATAACTAGCACATATCCGTCCCTTTTCAATACATTATCTAATTCGTAAGGAAGGAGCGAGCCCCTTGAAAAAAAAAATCTGTTGCTGTTCGACGTACATTGCTGGTTTTTGTTCGTTTCATAGGGATACCATACTTTAGTTTGATGTACATTGCTACTGCCAAAATTTGGTTGACAGGCTATATATATAAGACCGTATGCCTGTTTGCCACCCACGGGATCAAGATTTGTTAAGTCGCAGTATACAGCATTTCTCGGAACTATCTATATAGCTACTTACGAAAGCAAGGAGCGCCGGACGATCGAACGCAAGTCCGTTGTCTACGACCTACGAGCGCTCGGCGCAGACTGAGCGGGCCCACAGTGTATTTTATTCGAATTTTAGGTGCTTTAAAAAAATGTCTGTCGACAGAAAGGTATGTCCTATATGTATAATTTTTTTCTTATATGTCAACAAGAAGTTCTAGTTTAGGATAATATTATTTAAGAGTTACAATAAATGCAGGAATCCCAGGAAAAATACATAATGTAAACCTCTTTTTATCGAAAAAATGGGGAAGATACGGAAGGTTATTTATTAAATCCACCATTTCAAATAAATCTTAAAATGTCAAACTATGATTACCTCGTACAGCACGGGGAGCATGGTCGCGCGATAGACGATAAAATAGCAGGCCGTCCCTATCGCACTATTTGTAAGTGCGATATCCGGACGGCCTGATATTTTATCGTCTATCGCGCGACCATGCTTCCCGTGCTGGATATACAAATAGGATTGTGATCATTTATTACCCCAAATAACATATTTAACAGCACAATCACGATTCTAAACGAGTGATCCCACTACGAAATTTGAAAACGTCTACCGAAAAAACTGATTTGTTTTAAGTATAAAAAGACATATTTTAAAATATTATATTATGATTAACTAGCTTAAGATATGTTCTTTTAGGAACATTATCAGTTTTTTAATAATCACTTAAGTATAGTTTCTTTATAGTTTTGAATGAAAAATGTTACATTTTGCAAAAAACGCTCTTCTTTAGGAATAATGCCTCTTAACCTTGGTTGATTCCGTTTCGCGCTACTTAGATAGAGGGATGCAGGTGGACGTGCTGTACTTTGATTTAAAAAAAGCCTTTGATCGCGTAGATAACGACGTACTCTTAAGCAAATTATGCAGCATTGGTTTCTCGCCTAAACTGTTTTGCCTTTTTGCTAGTTATCTACGTGATAGACGGCAATATGAGCACGGATGCTATGTGTCGAGTGCCTACCCCACCCGTTCCGGGGTCAGTCAGGGCTCTATTCTGGGTCCTCTTTGGTGTTATGGTCAATGATCTGGCCTTGGTGCCTAAGCATGCGCAATGCCTACTCTATGCTGACGACCTGAAACTAATTTACAGGGTCCAGGAAGATTCTGACTTACAATCTTTACAAAGTGATATTGATCGGGTTTATGAATTGAGTCTTGTAAACAAACTTCTGAAACTTCAGTTCAATGTTGACAACTGTGCGGTTATTACTTTTTGTAAAGCGCGTAGTCCCCTGTGTAGGCAGTATCTCCTGGGGTGGAAACCCATCGCCCGTGTCACATTGATACGGGACTTGGGGGTTGTTTTAGATTCCCACCTTAACTTTCATGAGCACATGACAATGCTTGCTGCAGACTGTTACCGCAGGCTTGGGTTTGTTGTCCGCAACGCCAAAGAATTTGACAATCCCAGGGACATAAAGCTTCCTTATACTGCCCTCATGAGAAGTAAGCTTGAGACAGCCTCAGCCGTTTGGAATCCCCATGAAGCGCCCTACATCCTGCTGCTCGAAAAGGTCCAAAAAAACATTTTTGCGTTTCTTTTATAAAAAAATGTACGGGTATTACCGATTCTTGTACCCAACAAAATTCCTTTTGGGGACGTTGGGTTTCTTCTCGTTAGAAGTTAGGCGTAATGTCGTGCTGATGTCTGTTGCATGTGGTATTTTGAAGGGGAGTCAGATTGCCCGGTTTTAGTATCCCAGCTGGTCCGTCTATTTGTTCCCTCTGTGACGAAATATGCTTTTCGTGATGCCTACATTCACGAAAAGCATATAACCCCTACTGGCGGTGCCGGCCGCTCGAACCGTGTTTTGCCGCAAGTAACCGCTAGTTCGTGCACTGCAAATAGTGAATGAGTTTTTAGACGTGGCACCTAATGTTGATATTCTTGCGAGCAGATGGGCGTTTATACGTGACGAATGCATGAGGTTTTGTGTGGGATTGGATGCTAGGCCTTCATCTGTTATTTATTAGTTATGTTATGGTATGTAGTGTTTTGATTTTGCTGTTTATTTAATATTTAATTATGTGTTATAACTAAATTACATAACGTTTCTTGTAGCAAATATTATATAGATTATTTCTGTTTAATATTATTTCTGGTAATGGGGCACCGTTTTTAATGTTATTAACAAAAAGCGGCCCATGTAATCTATTTCAAAATACTTTCCAACTAAAATATTGATCCTAGCGAAAAAACGTATAGAACCTTTCTTATAGGAAATTTTATGTAGATTTTATTCTCGTGAACATTTTATTTAGCTGTGGGCCACCGTTTACGAGGTATTTACAAAAAACGGCCCATGAAATCTATTTAAAAATATTTTCCAACTAAAATATTGATCCTAGCGAAAAATCTTATAGAACCTTTCTTGTAGGAAATATTATGACGATTAATTCTGTATACCATTATTTTTGCTGTGAGCCACCGTTTTTGAGTTATCAACAAAAAGCGGCCCATTTAAAAATACTTTCCAACTAAAATATTGATTCTAGCGAAAAAACGTATAGAAACTTTCTTGTAGGAAATCTTATGTAGATTTTTTTCTCGTGAACATTTTATTTAGCTGTAGGCCACCGTTTACGAGGTATTTACAAAAAACGGCCCATGAAATCTATTTAAAAATACTTCCCAACTAAAATATTGATCCTAGCGAAAAATGTTATAGAACCCTTCTTGTAGGAAATATTATGTAGATTAATTTTGTGTAACATTAGTTTTGGCTGTGAGCCACCGATTTCGAGTTATTAACAAAAAACGGCCCATGTAATCTATTTAAAAATACTTTCCAACTAAAATATTGATTCTAGCGAAAAATGTTATAGAACCTTAATTTCTTGTGGGAAATATTATGTAGATTAATTCTGTTTAACATTATTTTTGGCTGTGAGCCACCGAATTCGAGTTATTAACAAAAAACCGGCCAAGAGCGTGTCGGGCCACGCTCAGTTTAGGGTTCCGTAGTTTTCCGTATTTTTCTCAAAAACTACTGAACCTATCAAGTTCAAAACAATTTTCCTAGAAAGTCTTTATAAAGTTCTACTTTCGTGATTTTTTTCATATTTTTTAAACTTATGGTTCAAAAGTTAGAGGGGGGGGGACGCACTTTTTTTCCTTTAGGAGCGATTATTTCCGAAAATACTAATATTATCAAAAAACTATCTTAAAAAACCCTTATTCATTTTGAAATACCTATCTAACAATATATCACACGTTGGGGTTGGAATGAAAAAAAATATCAGCCCCCACTTTACATGTAGGGGGGGTACCCTAATTAAACATTTTTTTCCATTTTTTATTTTTGCACTTTGTCGGCGTGATTGAAATACATATTGGTACCAAATTTCAGATTTCTAGTGCTAACGGTTACTGAGATTATCCGCGGACGGACGGACGGACGGACGGACGGACGGACGGACGGACGGACGGACGGACGGACGGACGGACGGACGGACGGACAGACAGACATGGCGAAACTATAAGGGTTCCTAGTTGACTACGGAACCCTAAAAACTGCCCGTGAAATGTATTTAAAAATACTTTCCAACTAAAATATTGATTCTAGCGAAAAAACGTATAGAACCTTTCTTGTAGGAAATATTATGTAGATTAATTCTGTCTAACATTATTTTTGGCTGTGAGCCACCGTTTTTGAGTTATCAACAAAAAACGGCCCAAATATCTATTTAAAAATACTTTCCAACTAAAAAATTGATCCTAGCGAAAAAAGTTATATAACCTTTCTTATAGGAAATTTTATGTAGATATTTTCTGTTTAACATAATTTTTTGCTGTGGGCCACCATTTACGAGGTATTGACGAAAAACAGAGCATGTAATCGATTAAAAAAAACTTTCTTACTAAATTATCCATTTATATATTGATCCTTTCGAAAAAACGTACATAACCTTTCTTGTAGGAAATTTTATGTAGATATTTTCTGTTTAACATATTTTTTTGCTGTGGGCCACCGTTTACGAGTTATTTACGAAAAACTAAAAAATTGACTTTCAAGATCGAATGGCAGGGTACGGACCCCACCTCATGTCATGGCATTATTTTTCCATGGCTATTTAGACCCTCATCTTTCACTGGTAAAAATGACAGACTGCCTCAAGAACCTTTTTGGAATTTTTTTTTACCACTTTGTACCGTTCTGGCACGGTGAAGGACCCGGCCAAATGATCTGGCATAAATACTATGCGACTTCTGAGGAACTCTATTTTCACTTTTTAATAATTCCAGGTTGCCTCAAACACCTTTTTTGGGCCTCAAAAAATTAAATCTTTAAAAATTCATAGCTCGATAAAGCCCCGCTCCCCAGCTGCCAGACTTGCAGACCTGATGTTGGCTATGATCAGAGAAGCATCTGAGCACCTTTCCAGGTTGCCTCAAGGACCTACTCCAAAATCCTGCCAGCTCTTGGACCATAATGCTATTTTTGAAAAAGGACGGCTAGTAATTTTGTAACTAGTGGTAATGACCACTCGTTTTCGATTGTCTGTCTGTGGAGATATTGTTAAACGAATTTCACGAAATCGAATGGCCGAGATTCAAAAATCGACCCCCTGGTGCTGGTGGTGGTGACACCAGTCTGGTGTATATTGTCTGTAAATTCTAGGTGTTTTTCAAATCGCAAAACGTCATCGGGTGAGACTTGTGAGAGTTCCATGCAACCGGTTTATGAAATAAAGTTTTAAAACTCTAGTTTCGAGTACAAGTATGTTTCCAGTCCGTGAGCTGTGTGGCCGTCAGCCGAATGCGTACCATGCGTACGTTTCTATTGCATGCGGTGCGGTTCGGAATCGTAGTGACTACCGTAAATTTTACGGCTTCTACATAAGCTTTTACTACGAGGACTTGCGTGAAAATCGAGACATTTCATATGCATATGGAGCAAGCTATAAAAAAATACCCTTACGATTCGTCACTGGGACTCACTGCGTGTCCGTAGCGTCAACATTTTTAAGACGCTACAGTTTGGGAATTTTAGTTAAATATACTAGTGTTATTAACTAGATTTATCGAAAAAAAAATGTCCATTAAGAACAACTCAGTTAAAAGATATCGCGAAAAAATCTTTAAAATCGAGGTTCCGCTCTCGACTGTTTCCTCCTTCAAAACTTAATCAATCGGAAATCGGAATCGGGTTTTTTTGGCTAATTGTTACCAATCTTTTTTTGCGCTATAATGAAAAAGGCCGTTTTAGCAGCGGTGTGGTCTGACCTTTAGGCGGCGTTGGGGTAGCATCCGCTCCGAACCGAACGCTATGGCATGTTCACCACTCACCAGTATACGAGTAGTACCAGTACTCATCAAGTAGTATAGTATAGGGGTACTGTTTATAGTCGCTCCTTCGCGAATGTTAATGACACGACCTTGACTCACGGTGCTATTCGCGCGCACCAATTAAATACACTACCTGTACCTAGAGTACCTAGCAGCAACACCTTCCAATCGAAATACAATAAATAGCATTAATATTATGTGCGTAATTGTTTTTGTTTAGCGGGATTTGTAATCGTAATCAGCTCGCGGGCTCGCGGGGGCAGCATCCGGAGCTGTTGTAATTATCGCGCTTCCGGCCGCTTGTGCCGATGTCGATCAGGCGATTTGTATTCATCGCCTCCTTGTATGGAGCCGTTTTGATTGAAATTAGAGATGCCCGTCGGATGCTGCGGAAAAGTAGTCCCGGACTGGATATCAGTTGTCCTATACAGGGTGTCCGGGCGGTAGTTAATAGAGAACCTTCTAATCATCGACACTCTCGACCGTTCCAGAAAATAGCCCCATAGCTTGTGTTTACGTTTAGGTACAGTCATCTGCAATAAGATGTTACTCTTCAAAAACCGCAATAACACCTGAAACGTTCTTATTTGTAGATCCATAAGAGCGTATCAAATGTTATTGAAGCCTTCCAGGACTGTGAAGTGAACGTGGTAGAGTAGAAATAAGGACTAAGTACTAGATCTTTTAAAGTACCTACATATAACATATTATACTGATCGCTGTCATTTAGAAAACTGATTAAAGATACGCTAAGTAAAAGTTTGAGAAACCCTGCCTTGGAAGCAATGTAATAGTCATAATAGAAAAGAATAATCATTGTTTAAAAACATTAGCTACCGTAAGTTTAAGTGCCGGCGCCTTATCTCCGCGGCGCTGCGCTGCTTGCGTTTATCTTCACTGTTATCTAATACTTAGGGTTCCTTAATACAAACTTTAAAGATGAATACTTATGTTCTTAAATTATAGATTGCACATATCTATATGTGGCATGCAAAATGACAAGTCTACGCTACGATCGAATACGAAAGCTACGATCTTCTGAAAAGTAACTTTTTTGACAAAAAATAGACTTCGCAAAACTGAATCACTCTTAATATGAATTTAACTAAAACTTCCGTTTTCTTCATCAAATGATACTCTGGTTAACTTATTTTTATGTTCATAACATACTTAAGCATATTCGTAATGAAGACACGAGTAACACCAAGCGGTTTGATTCGCCTGAACAACATGAAGAGTTGATATTCCATTTGTTATTTTTTATCAGGTTTTAATTTAAAAAGGAATACATATATTTTAGGTTTTCCATAACTCCCATTCGATGTATTAATGAAAACAGTAGGTAAGCACTCCGGTCAAGCCTAGTTATTTCTCCATGCTGGACGGAACGGAACACGGAACCCTGGCGGTGGCGCCCGAGGCTCTCGTTACGAAAGCCACTTTAGATAGCAGCCAGCGCGGCGGTGACATGTCGAAGGATAGCCGGTATCTCGGCCTAATCTCTCCGCGAGACAACTGTCCTCAAGATACCGACTACTTCTCAATTTAACTTATCGGGAAAGGAAATTCCCTTTCATTCATTTTGTATGACAACACGGACGTGTAGCTACTTGTAGCAGGAGTATAAAGCAATAGGTTAAAGTTGCTCTCAATATCTGATTGTACCTACTATTCAATTGGATATTAAGTTTGATCTTTATTTATGACCACTATAGAGACGGAGTAGGAAGGGATTGCACGCCGAAGTTGCAGTCGGCGTTCCATACAGTCTGCTTCGGCCCTTAGTTGTCACTTTGTCAGTCCTTGTTATAAATAACAACGTTATGATTGATGTTTGCAATTATGTGATGCATATGTAAGACCGCGGAGGAAGGGTGGCGGAGCCAGGCCTGTCATATATCACGCGCTAAACAGGTATCATTGGCCCGAGTTCAGCGGATTGGTCTGGAAGCTCTGGCTGAAGCTGTCGGAAGTCAGATGTCGCATCTTATTGGCAGAGAAGTGCTGGCTGTGGAAGTGCGAGTGCGACATATGGAATCAAGTTCCCGTTATTGCGTCACCAATAGATTTTTTTGTTCAGGGCCAATTTGTTAAGTTTTTGTGTAACCCGGACACAGCCGGGCGGGTCGCTCTCGCTCATAAATCCCATTAAGTCCAAAGTGTTTTATTTGTAGGTAAGTATATGTCAAACTGACATCAATTTGTTCTTCCCGACATTCAACCGAAAAACAACATCAGCAATTGAGCATTGAGCAATTTGAAATCCTAACTGATGTGGACGCGTGTGAAAGCGATCGTCTTAACATGTTGACAAACAGTTTGTGAGAACCGGTCCTAAGTGTTATGATTAGCAAATAGGCCCCTTGCCATGTGCATGATGTGATCGCGACTCGTGTCAGATAGAAATAACCCGAGGGCAGGATGCGGGCAATGAGACCCCTCGTGGACCGGCCCAGGCTCTGCGATTATTGGCAGACATTTACATACTAACTGTAGACCTTATACTGTAATATAAAGAACTGTGTTTTGTATTTATATGCAGAATACGATGGTTTTCCATTCTACAACTAGAAGATGCATCCATACCATACCACAGTTAGTGCATAACTGCATGAGTGCTTAGACGCGGATAGACTACTCTAGGTACATACAATTGTCCCATATAACTACTATACTAACAAGACGACTTAAACGTCGCATGCGATACCCGGATCGTGTCGTGTGACAGCCGCCTAACAATGAGAGTTAAATAAAAGCTCGTAAATGTAGATCATAAATGACAACAGCCCTTATTTCTGACCTCCCCGAGCGAGGCGAGGGTAGTCGTCGCTTGGCGTCGCGCCCCGAGATGAAACTATTCCGTGTAGTGTACACAATTCAGCTTTACGGCCGATTCATGTAAATGTGGCTTTATTCAGTCGCTATTGCGCGATTTATGCGATGACGTTTGCATTGTTTGCACTCGTGTGCGGAGCGCGCAGCTTTTACTATCGAATGATATCCTTCACTGCAAAATACAGAACATCTCTTTTAAATTAGACGCTGTGGAACTTTTAAAACTGATTAAAATCCAAGGACCATTTTATTTTATGTTAAGACTGGGCTTACGGTGAACTTATTCTAACTAAAATGACGGTTTGGCGAAATAAGCTTTTGATAATGTTGTCCAAAAAGTATTGAAAAAAAAACCTTTGCTTAAGGGGCTCCACACGGCTTCCATCGATTTTTGACACGTTTTGAGTTCAAACTCCTAATATTGCACTACAGATAGAATTATAAGACCAATGGCCATCGGTTCTTCAATCTTTTATCTCTATTTATTGCTGCAGATAGGTCATCTTGGCGATCAACAATCTTTAAGAATATCAAAGTATTCGAGGAAAGACGCCTCAATACTTTAGATGCCAAACGCCAGCAACGCAAAGACAGACCGAAGCCCTCCTACGTATATACATACAATACCTCTGGCCAACTCTATTGTAGCACTTGCCAAAGAGTCTTTAAGACGAAGTTCGGCCTGGCCAGCCATATTAGAGCCCATAACAGGCGTAATCCATAGTTGCTGGGGTCGCCATCGCCGAAATCGGTGAGGAGGACTATATATATATATATATATATATATATATATATATATATATATATATATATATATATCTATTAAAACACTTTTATTGAAATTTGACTTTAGTGAAGGGTACATACATGAAAGCGACATGTTTGGATTTACCTTTGACTTTTCTAAAACTTCAAGAGAGATTTCAATTTTAAAGTACATAATTAAAACAAACTTTGATGGCAAATATCACAGAAACAATGAGCTGTAAAGTAATTATGAGATACTATTTTGTTAAAAGACTATGATAGGCTTTTCTTAAGATTGCGTTGCGTCCTCCTGCCAGTGGCGCCCTCATTGGGGGATTTTCTATTGTTATAAATCAATTATTTATGTATAAATCACTATATTATGTTTATCTATTACTATTTTGATCCTACTGATTCCCCAACTTTATTTGCACATGTAAAGATAGTATGGGAATCCATAACGGCATGTACACATAAAAAAATATTCTTTCTATAAGTTGTACATACAGGTTCCTGTTATATTTTTCCTCAAAAATGTTAGTGGCAAATACCAAACGTGCATTAGATTAACATTGTTAACTCCAGTTCCAAGAAGCGGCCACAAACACCAGTATTCATTAGTCATGATAAGCTATCACTGTACCATACCTACGCACCCAACCTATTCACTTCATTTTACACAACATTCCTACATAGTTGGGAAAAAAATATTCAATACCTATAAAATCACAATAAATGTGGTTGTTTGCCTCAACTAACAAAGTTTTAACCTTTTCCTAATCTAAACATGTGAAAAAATGTATACATAATTATGAACTCAACTGTACAATTGATGTCAATGTAAATAATAATACTTTTGCATCTTGTTATTTTCATAATGAAGCAAACAATGTAACATTAATCAACATTCACTATACAAAAAGCTTACTAGTCCTATCCTACTAATAAGAGATTCAAGATAAAATATCTACAACTTTATTTGTTTAGCTCTGCAAAATATTACATTCTTCAAGAAATTACAAATACAGCAACTTATAAGAAAAACATTCACAACAACATATTAATAGACATCTATACTTTCACCAGTTTCTGAGCTTCAACATAATAATTACCTAATTTGGCAACTTTGCTCAACTTATAGATAAAGGGATAATTTAGCACAAAATAGAATTAAATAATGTTGATGGTTTCAATGTGACATGGGCTATGGCCAAACCAACACCAAACTAACAATGGAATACAAAAAGAACTGGAGAAACAAGGAAATTACATAAATTAGGTAACAGAAATGAAGTTATGCTGTAATAGATTATTAATAGATTGCTCCAAAAGTCTAAAGTTTCTGTCAGTCAATAAACCAATTAATGATTCAATAAAACTGTTCCATGATAAGCATACATTACATGCCTGTTCTAACACTGACACACAGTACTGACCTACAGTATATCTTACTACATTGTGTTAGAGTTCACAAACAGTAAATATTAGTAAACTGTCTGTGGCCTGGCTGTCAACCACAACTCATTGAGTTGTAAAGTGATACTTGAGGCGCGCGGCGCCAGAAGGAAGTAAGTGCAGGAGTTATGTACAGTGTTAGTGCGTTCACGCTCCTTCACAGAGAGAAGTGTCCTTATTTAGATCAGTGGAGCAGTTTGCCTGTCACAGGTGATTGAATCAGTGGAGACACACATGTTTGTTGGATGCAGTTCTTGTTGTAAATAACAACCTTATCATTGATGTTTGTTATTTTCAGATGCATATTCTGCAGTTACTCAATAAATGTTATTATTCTAAATCTGTCTGAAAGGGCCCTCTAAGGAAAAATGCCATAAATTATGAATACGTTTTGCCCATTTTCCTGTAAAATAAGGTGTAAATAAAATAAAACTTAGATAATTAGGGTATTCAGTGTTGCTGACCTGCCGGCGTATTATGATTCCAATTTTATCACTTATCCACGTGGATAAAGCATCCGTCACGCTTTATTATTATTATTATTATTATTTATATAATTCAGGCAGGCAGTTGAAAAAACAACTGATATGGCCTGTATCCTGGTATCTTTTTCTAGGTTTATCTCATATTATTATGTTTGTCTAATTTGTTCTTAAAACTGTTGATGTTGGGTGCTGAGGACTACTTCCTCTGGTAGCTTGTTCCAAGGCGTGACTTTGCCAAGTATGTCAGTGTGAGAGAGACAGTTGTCTTATCCACGTGGTGGACAAGTGATAAAATTGGAAGCCGGCAGGGTTCCCCTTGTTTTGGCATAATTTTACAATCGAGAATTCTTTTGGCATAATTCACCTTTCGCATAATCTGTTATGGCATAGTATAGTTACACATAATTTGTCTAGGCATATTTTTGTTTTTCCGAATATATTTCATGCATAAAGGTTATTCGCCGAATGGTTTTTATGCATAAATTATTTCTGCATAACATGGTTTAGTGGAAATTTACTACGCAGAATTTTTATCATAGGTAATACTACTATATTAATGTTGCAGTTCTAACCTAACCTAACCGAAATTCTTGACAAAATGTTTTATTTGTTGAGGTTGCAGTTCTAACCTAACCAAACCGACTCTCTTAACAGCATTTAGTATGGGTGGATATTCTGATTTTAAGAAATATGCCAAATACAATTATGCGAATTAATTTTATTCATAAAAACAATCGGCGTAAACAGAATTATGCGAACTTATTTTCGGACAATGTGTTATTCGTATTATTTTCGATTATGACAAATAAGTTTTCTGCCAAATTAACATTCGGCGAAAATCGATTATGCGAAGTCTGTTATGCGAAAATCGTTTCGGACAATTAAAGTTATGCCAAATAGAGGGAACCCACGCCGGCAGATGTTGATAATCCTGACTGACTTGATCACATAATATTGTATTGAACTTGAACCTTGGCTCATAATCATCCTAACTATACTCCTCCTGCCACTTTCATTTGATTTGGGATGGGTCATCAGTATAAGCTATGTGGGCCATTTTTTGAAGTTGTCCACCTCACTTTTTTTTATTTGGAAATTTTGATCAGAATCGCGAGCTCTTTCCATTCTAATAGGACAAAAAAAGTGTCCCAAGGTTTTTTTCCCATTCCATTGCCATTTTTTCATACATTATGTATGGCGGTAATAGAATGGAAGGTTCAAAAAAATGTATGGAAATCTTGGGACATTTTTTCTCCTATCAGGATGGAAAGACCTCGCGATTCTGAGTATTAATCGAGTAAGAAATATCCATTTACAAAAAAAGTGGGGTGGACAACTTTGAAAAAAATGGCCCATGTCAGCATTAACTACAATCTGGACTTTCAAACTGTCCGGAGTGTTACTTCATGGCTTTTGCTAATCTTCACTCTCCGTGTGTAATCTTGATAGTCATTATTATTGTCTTGCATAGTAAGGGTGAAAGCATGCTTCATGGGAATCTCGAGTGTAATCAAACACGGACCGAAGAAACACAGATCTCATCTTTAATAACTTTGAGAACTGCTTAACATTACTGATCATCAAACACGGAAGGATGCAATGTGATCTTTATTTCTTTTTTCGATTGTCAATGAGGTACATAGTGTTAACCTATGCAATTGATATCTAATTACATTCAAATCACTCAGAACCGCAGACTACCAAGTGGACGACGTTTCTAGAGACAACGGGGCCTATTTTCCACTTGACAAGCCCCAGACTGACTGATTTGAATACAGAATCGTGTAGTCATGAATAATTCCAAACGCGAGGCTATTTTTTAAATTTACGATACGAGCGCTTCGGCTACCGGGGCTTACGGGACCTTGATAAGAAGCGACCGTACCTTCTCTGGCCTTCAAATAGACTGTGTTGGCGACGATGTTCTCTAATTCCATTAGTTCCAGTGTGGCGAGTTGAGGCGTCCTTCCGGCAAACGAGGTGTCGCCGCAGCGGCCGCTCCGCCGCGCTGCGCCAGCCCCTGCAGCCCATCAATGCTCCCGCACGCACACTGCACGACACTGCGCTAGCCCGACCACATAACACTCCGGCCCAGAGCACCGACACCGTCACACCGCGCTCGAGGGTGTGGTGGCACGAACACGTCTCACTGCAGGCCGACCGCGTGCGACTCACTGAACACCGAGGCGCTGACCGGTCACTTTGTTTCAGTTATTTGATCGTAATCGGTGAACACGCCCGAATATTAGCGAATTATTGACGACGGACTACGCGAAACGCTATAAAATTACTGTGAGGTAGAAATTGTAAATGCGGTTGCCAGCCTATTATGCACGATACTACTGTTTTCTACCATAACGGCATGAGTTGAACTTTCTTTAGTACGATTTTTATGTCATTCACGTCAAGGGCCTATTACATCAACGTGGCACTATTACGAACAAAACTGAACGCATTCAACGTTTGGGCCGGAGAAAGGGTCATTTCCGTTTTACGAAATATCAGCACAAGAATAATATGAAATGCGAAAAAATTGTTAAAATAAATAATATCAATCGTAACGTAATGTAAGTATCAGTAGGTATTTATTACATATAAAATTTTAAATATAAATATAAATTTTAATTTTTTTCTTCTTTGTACGACCTGTCTTATTTTTATAAATCGAAATACTTTTAAATATACACTTATCTATCCAGCTCCTATTTGTAAGTTTTTATAATAGGCTCTACTATGCTATTCAAAAAGCGTAATGTAACTTTCATAACTAACTAACTATTTTGGCTCACTGATCCAAAGTGAATCTTGGCCTCCGAAACGAGAGATCGCCACCTGTCTAGATCCTGCGCAGCCTCTTGCCAGTCACTAACTTGAAGCCGACGCAGATCCGCCACCACACTGTCCTCCCACCCAGCGATACCTGGGTCGACCCGCCGGACGGCCACCAACCGGTCGACCCAAGAACGCTTTCTTGACATTGCCCAATCGTTTCCCATTCTAAGTAAGTGACAAGCGTAGTCTGTGGGCTTTCGTTTCGCCGATGATATTGGGTTCGGCCACTAACTGCTCGATCTCGGCAAATGTTGCACCGCTCTTACTTTTTAAGGATTACCTATGGGGTAGAAAGCAACGCGTTAAACTGGGTGATTATGTTAGTACAGATGAGGACGTCCTATATGGAGTACCTCAAGGAAGCGTGTTGGGTCCAACGTTATTTTTGGTCTATATTAACGACCTCTGCGACATTATCATCCCAAATGCAAGTATCTTCTCTTACGCAGACGACACCGCCGTTGTTTTCAATGGAGACTCGTGGGAAGAGTTGAAAATTATTACAGAGCTGGGAATGGCCCAGATATCAAAATGGCTTAAAACAAATTTACTCACGTTAAACACCGACAAGACTAAATATATGTGCTTCAGCATTACCAATTTCACGCAGCCGATGCCGATGAATCTTAAAATTCATTCGTGCCACCTTTCATACTGTACTACGTCGTTATGTACCTGCCCTACTATTGAAAAGGTAACTGAAATAAAATACCTAGGTGTAAATGTAGACCAGCACCTGAAATGGTATTCTCACCTTGACCAAGATGACTTGGTCAACCTAGTATCATTACTAGGGTCAGCTTCCTAACCCTAGTAATGATACTAGGGTTAGGAAGCTGCTTTGGATATTTATGACACTGAGACACATTGTACCAGGTAACAACACACAGGCAAAATCTCGCAATATATTAAATGAAATATATATATCCCTGGTGCAATCTGTCCTAGTGTATTGTATACCGATTTGGGGTAATGCAGCGAAAAGCCGCTTTATATACCTTGAACGCTGTCAACGTGCTCTCATAAAGATCATGTATTTTAAGAAGAGACAATTTTCTACTGAACGTTTATACCAGATCAGCGGTCTTCTTTCTGTCCGAAAACTGTTTATATAATTAACGTAGCAATGACTTCACATACTCGCACATACTTTGCAAGCTCACAATTTAATACAAAATCCTCATACCTCTATAATAAAATCAACAGAGAACTAGACATTCACTCAAAATCATATCACGAATGTAAATCGCTTATCACCAAGTGGCTTAAAAGTAAGACGTATGAAGATACGGAGGATATGTTACGACCGCCATACTAGGAAGCACACACTCACACTCACACACACGCCCACACACACACACACGCCCACACACACACACACACACACACACACACACACACACACACACACACACACACACACACACACACACACACACACACGCACGCACGCACGCACGCACACACACACACACACACACACACACACACACACACACACACACACACACGCACACACACGCGCGCGCGCGCGCATACACGCATGTACCTTGAGTTGATAGTGTTTTAAATATTGAATTGTTATTATATCATAATGTTTTTTGTACTTATATACCTACATGTTTAAATACTATTATGTTTATGTTCTAGCTGTTCTTATTTAGCTTATTTAGTTTATATACATAAAATAATTATACCTTCTACAAAATGTATAATAATTCATAATATTAAGGGAAGAGCGGTGCCTCCCAACACAGGCATTTATTTGCTTACCGGGTGGCTCCATCCCCCGTATCATGTAATATGTACGTTTCACAAATAAATAATTTTTGATTTTTGATTTGATTTTGATTTTGAAATGTAACTTTCATAGCTGTTTGAATTCCTTCTTTAAATAAAATTTACTTCTATCACCCTCTGTTCTCTTATTTTCTGTTATTTTTTAGTTTTTATTTTATTTTATTTTAAAATAGATTCCTTACTTTAATGACCTTGTTGTCGTTTGATTAAGTTAATGTTAGTTTTTTGGACACTTAGAGACCTTATACATCTCTGAGATTTTGATTATATTTTTAAACTTAATTTGTAACCTTGATTGGCCCTTATTTGTAAACTTGATTTGTTCTTTAATGATTGACAACTAGAGACTTGTACATCTCTTGAAATGTGTAATTTAGCTGTTCATTTTCTGTATTATTTTTTTTTGTATTATTTGACAAAGGTTTTTACTTTTAAATATTTTAATTTTATAAAATTTGACTCTTGGAGACGCTATACATCTCCATGGATTATTTGATTAAGTATAATATTTTTACTTGTAATATTCAGTCTTTTACAACTATTGAAGTATTATAGATTTCTTTTATCTTTGTATCTGTTTGCACTTTCTTTATGTATTGATTATAGTTAGTAATAATATGACATTTAGAGACTTTATACATCTCTAATTCTATATCAGCTACTTTGCTTATGATTAATATTTTTAGTTAATATTTCTATTAATTTCATTTGTTTAACTTTAATGAATACTCTGTAATGTTGACATGTAAAAGTGCCCCCGTGGCCTATTTGCTGAATAAATGATTTTGTATTTTGTATTTGTATTTTGTTAATTGAGCTAGGTGTAACTCTGTCCTGTCCGATAGAATAAATAAAATACTGATAGATTCAAACCACAGAACACCCCACTAGAAGCCAAATGCAAGCGATATTGTTCGAGACGCAAATCACCAATCCTTGCGGGGTGAGGCGGGCGCGCACGGTGCTGCCATTGGTCGTTTCAAATAATGGCGCGCCTTTATGATTAGCAGTAGGGATGGGAATGGGACATGTCTATTATAGACAATGGTACCGGTACCAGTACTGTGGTGAATTTGTTTTGCAACAAATTATAATATTATAATTAAATTATAACAAGGCCTAGTTACCCTTCGGGTTGGAAGGTCAGATGACAGTCGCTTTCATAAAACTAGTGCCTACGCCAAATCTTGGTAGTAGTTTCCAAAGCGGACCCCAGGCTCCCATGAGCCGTGGCGAATGCCGATGCCGGGATAACGCAAGGAGGATGATAATTGTGATAGCATCTCAATAAAAATCATTCTAGTAACTAATAACTAAACTGTGCATTTTTACTTACGTTTACTAAGTTAAATAACCAACTAAATATTCTAAACTAATCAATGAACTAAATACCACTACAGACTCTACAGATTCTAGATAATTATTCACTATTACAAATCTGCTTTCTTTTATATTTCATAAAATGGTAGCACATGGTACGAACGGCAGTACGAAGTTCCCGCAACAGACATAAACTAACATGGCCCCATGCCTAGTCGTTTACGTGAAAGGGATAGCATATCACATTGTTAACTCGGTAAAGAGGATGGACGCGCCTCGGCGCCGCTCAGCACAACCATATTGACCAGTATAAATGAACTCCGCGGACAATAAACAATATTCAACAAAATAATTAATTTGACTTAACTGTGGAATGTTGTTCCATCTTTTTTACATGTAGAAGTGTTAGAAGACTTGCCACACCACTTTATGCTGTAAGAGACCATTGTTTGCAACCAAAATTGATTATTTAAGATTTTTTCCCGAGCGGACACGGACACTGTTAGCGGGTCGTATACTTGGGCGCTACTGATCGGTGTCGCACGCGTTCAAACTTTTATAAACCTGATTTGTCGTATGCTTGGTGACCGCGAGTCGCCCTGTAAGGGCCATCTTGTTGTATTGATCTGTGATTCAAACTGAAAGTACTAAAACTACCACTTTAGTAGTTTGTTCACGCTGGTAAGGTAGTACACGTCAATTGAAATTCACTGCTGCCAACACGCAGATTATAATTTCGTTCAGAAATTGATACAAAAACTGAGGTAATGCAACCATGCAACGCGCATTTTGACAGTTGACTTTGACATTTTTGACAATGCTTTGACATTTGTCGAAAACAGTCCGCGAATTTTCGTTTCACACGCACGTGTATTTTCTTTATAAATAATGAGTAAAGTTTACGATATAAGGTAGTGAAGACGTAAAGCATGGGTAAAGAGTCGCCGTGCGGCGTGTGCGGGGAGACGGAGACGCGGCTGGTGGACGGGTTCTACTACTGCGCGGAGTGCGGCACGCAGGACATCAACCTGCAGGAGACGGTGGTGGAGCACACGCTGCGCGCCGACGGCACGGCGCTCGTGGCGCGCCGCTCGCGCTACCGACTCAACATCGATGACGGCGTCGAAAGTATGGGCTCCTTTTTTATACAGTTCTTTGGCTGTTTTGTTCCGTTGACTCAGAGGCTATGTCTTAAGAAGTTGGTGACAATGGCGATTAATAGACACATTCAAATGAGATATGTTTGATAAGTTAGGTGTTATTGGTTTCTTAACAAACAGAGTACCTAAAACATGCACCTTCCCACATGTATTATGTGGGAATATATTGTTATGGCTGTGATGTGTACAACATTTAAGTAATTTGCAGTGAGCATGGAGTGGTACAAGTGGCACAAGTACAACTTCCTGCTGGCGGGGCTGACGGAGCAGCTCATCGAGCTGGGCGCCGCCCCGAGTCTGCGCATGAAGGTGCTCTGGATCTGGAGCCGCTACATCAAGATGTTCCAGAAGAAGGAAGAGATGGGGTGCGTGTACCTACAGCCAACACTGGGTTTCCACCCAGCTATTCTAAACTGAATCAACCTAGGGCTACTAAGCATGAATTGCGGAAGCAAGACATAAAACATAGGCTTACCAATAGGAATTTGTCTATAAGTATTGCAGTAAGTGTTGCAAAGGAGGTTTTATATTGAAATATACAAACATATCATCAAATATATGAAAACCTCTTTCAATAAATTTAAACATATTTTGTATGAAAATGATTTCTCACTTTAAATAACACAGTTTTAAGAACAAATTAGACAAACATAATAATATGAGATAAACCTAGAAAAAGATACCAGGATACAGGCCATATCAGTTGTTTTTTTCAACTGCCTGCCTGAATTATATAAATAATAATAAGTATAGCAGATATATGTAGAAAATGCCATAGTACAGGAGAAACCATCCAACATATCACCGGAGCATGCAGATCTATAGTCCAGACCGATTACAAATACAGGCACGACCAAGTAGCTAACATAGTTCACCAAAAACTTGCGATCAAATACAACTTAGTTCCCCAGCCAGCCGTTCCGTACTACAAGTATACTCCGGAAAATGTTCTAGAAAACAACACTCACAAAATGTACTTTGATAGAGCTATTCTGACAGACCGAACCACACACTTTAATAGACCGGACATCACTGTAGTAGACAAAATAAATAAAACTGCCCTTTTAATAGATATTGCCATCCCGAACACTCACAATGTACAAAACACAATAGCTGAAAAACTTACCAAATATACCGATTTAAAAGATGAAATAGCCAGGATATGGAAATTAAATAAAGTGACCATAATACCAATTGTTCTGTCTACTACAGGTGTCATCCCACAACAGCTACACACCTCTTTAAAAACCCTATCATTGCCGCCTTCTTCTTATGTTGTAATGCAGAAAGCTGTAATACTAAACACATGTAGGATAGTCAGGAAGTTCTTACAAAGCGATATATCTCCTTGATTCACAAACGCAAACAGCTACAGTAAATACCTACTTATCATCACCGATTTAATCATCTAGATCTCATTAATATCACCCCTAGTTCATCATTATGGGATGCACTTGGCTTCGGCCCGTGTAACCCATTATGCCAGTATTCCCAAAATACTGAGAATTACAAAGAAATATAAAAATAATAATAATAATAATAACCTCCCAGGGCAGCTTGTGGCGAGCTGAATGGGAAGTGGCGTCCCTTGGGTCCCATGCCCCCGAGAGTCGGTCAGGCCCCTCCCTCCGGCTTGCCTTCACTGGCCGGCCGGAGTGAACACTGAGCAGGGGCCGCAGGATTCTCACCTCTGGCTTGCCTTAACCGGCCGTCCAGAGTGGGGTGCCAGAGCTATATGCTCGCAGGGTGGAAGTGAAATATGCATAAGACGCGAGTTGGCACAGTGGCTGTTTCGCACAGACTGGGTAGAAAGCGGCGCACACCTCTCCACACCCTGAGCCGCTCACGCTATGTTGTCCCCTTGTCGCTCCGTGCGAGCGGCCGTTTTCGGGGACCCATATAGTGAGTTGGCGAGTCACCGCCTGCCTATTTTTTCGTGTTTTTAAAACATATGATCAAGGCAGGTGCCATAGACCTTTCCATAGACCGGTCACTAGCACACTAACATTTCAACCCAATAGCCCAGTATAATTTGTTTCTTTTCATTGCAATAGTTTTACACTAACCGGGCTTGTCCTTGGGTGCATTCTATAGTGCGGACAGGGACAATCGCCGGCTAGTGTCACATTACTTTAAATTAAACTGTCTTAAAGGGCCTCTGCGCTGTTGGCTTCGGCCCCACGCACGCCTCCCAAAAGTCCGGGACCCCATGGTCCCGAGAACTGGAAAAGACAAACAAATAATAATAATAATAAATAATAAATACTATGAAGTATATTTGCTATGGCAATTATTTCTCATGTCATAGATAAAGAATGATAATAGATATTTTCCTAAACACCCACCGAATTTCCAGTCCTGCGCCCGTGCTGTCACAGCTGAACGTGAGCTCCTCCTCCAGCGAGGACGAGGCGGAGCAGGAGCCGGCGGACGCGGCGCCGCGCAAGGGCAAGCGCCTGGACCGCGTCACCTGCTACCTGCTGGTGGCCATCCTGGGGCTGGCGCTCAACGTGGACCGCAGGTCTGTCTGCACATGGCACCTCAGCAGCCACCAGTGTGCTGGTATCACCCAATTATGTCACTCTCTGAGCTGTACGGTGCTCAAACTCCGTTCAATTGAACCATCAAACGTGGCGACATTACTTCCTGGCGTAGCTTTGTTATACAATTGTATTGTAGATAATATTTGTTTACTTACCTTTTATTTATTGTACAGTCAAGTGTAAAAATATGGGTGTGTACAACTTATCAAAAATATGTCCCATAGCACTTTATGTCGGCGGAATAAGGTCTCGGTACATATTTTTGAGCGGATAAAATCGATACGTATTTTTGCACTTGACTGTACAGTCGCCATCAGATATATAAGAGCGCCCGAGGTACTCAAAAATATCTGAACACGCCTCTATTGCCTAAGCGTTAGAGGCGTGTTCAGATATTTTTGAGTACCTCGGGCGCTCTTATATATCTGATGGCGACTGTACAAAAGGCGAATTTAACGCTGCCAGGCATTCTCTACTAATTAATATATGATTAAAGCGGATAAAAAAGTTTACTTTCTTTTAAGTTAATTAAATTTAATTGAAGCGGTTCAAAACAGTACAAGCCGTCTATTTTGTGGCAGCGCCATCCTGGAGTCTCGCTTCACGCGGCTGCTGCGCTGGCGGCTGGTGCCGGTGGCGGACATCTTCCGCCACGTGCCGGCCGAGATCCTCCGCAAGACGCGCCAGCACCGGCGCCTCTTCGCCGCCTCCAGCATGCTCACCGGCTTCAGCCTCGCCCCCTACCTCATGTGTAAGATAAGATATCTCTCAGACTCACAGTTTGTCCCGTTTATCCTCCACAAGACGTGCTTGATGAAATCGCATGGCAAGTCCAATTTAGACGTGATTCGGCAAAATTATGTCGCTTGACTTGACCCAGAAAAATGCGAGCGCTACGGTTTAAAACTTTTAACTTGGCATTTTGCGGCACTAAAATAAAATATTGCCTCGCTCCGTGTGGAACCGCTTTGTGAGCCTTTATGATATGATGTGAATAAAATGACGGGTCACCTGCATCCTGCAGGTCGCGTGTCGAAGCTGCTGGAGCTGGGCGGGCCGCTGACGCCCGACCTGGACGCCATCGTGCACTCGCAGCTGCGCGAGCTGCGGCTGCCGCGCGCGCTCTCCCAGCTCGTGCGCGCGCTCATGCACGCGGCGCCCGTGCCCTTCGCCACGCGCAGGAAGGAGGTATGTGTGTTTGTTTGATTTAAGAAAAACTTAATTGTTGCTAAACTTTGTCTCAGGTGCGTTTGCACATAAGTATGTGTGATGGCACTGGCGACTATTAGGTTACTCCTACGACCGTGCGTTCGCTAGGAATTATACTTCAGATTTTTCCAAAGATGTATCAGCTTTAGATCCATTTTCTGTAAATAAGTTTTGTTGTTTTCGTGTGTAGCGCTTCGACAAGCAGCAGGGCGAGCGTTTCCCGGAGTACGAGACGACGGTGATGGCGTACGTGATGGTCGCGCTCAAGATGTGCTTCGGGCTCGACGACGCCCGCGAGAGGGCGCTGTCCGCCGCCGTCGACGCTATCAACGAGGTAACTGTCGTGCGGGGACGACGAGCACATGGCGTGGTGGCGCACTGTTCGCGGCGCTCACGATGTACTGCAGTTGCGGCGCTGCTTGTGTAATAACTTAGAATTTGTGTTATGTAGGAAGCCGGCCACCCTCGCGCGTACACGTCAGACCCGGAGCCGACCGGTCGCCTGTTCAGCTTCCGCGAGTGGGCGGCGCACTTACAGCTGCGCGCTCTGCTGACCGCCGCACACTGCGCGCCGCTCGCCTGGAGCCGCGCCGAGCCCGCGCAGGACCTCGCCAGCCTCGAGCAGTTCCGGGACCACACCGTCGACCACGCCGCCGACCCCCACAAGAGTGAGTACCCACACCCTCCCTGTCGACTCCCGAGCCGGTGGGGGGGAGGCACTCCCACTGTCGGCGACCGAGAGATGACTCGTCCCGTGTCGCGATTCCCATCAAGAATTTTTGTTCACAGTTTGTTAGTCGTTACTCTTCGAATAAAACATGAACAATTTTAACTAAAAAGTATAACAGTATCTAATCGTTACTTCCTTTTCCAGGTATAAAGAAGGGCAGCAAGGCGCGGCTGACGGACCAGGTGACGATGGAGATCCTGGACCGCATCCCGCAGCGGAGCGCGGCGCGCGTGCTCTCGCGGCGGACGCTCGCGCCCGCGCTGGCCGCGCGCGAGCCCGCCGCCGCCGTCGCGCGCGCCGTCATGGACCTGCTGCCGCCCGAGCAGAGCCGGCTCCTCGACGAGGACTTCACGCACTACTCCCTGGACTACGCCTTCAAGCACCTCGCGCTGCCCGCCGCCCGAGCCGACTCCGAGCTGTTCCGCGGCGTCCGCCCGCGCGACGCCGGCGGCGAGACCTTCGGCTCCGACGTGTACTACAGCCTCGCCGACGCCGCCCCCGTCTTCATCAAGAACTGCTCCAACGAGCACTGGGCCGAGGCGCCGCGCGCGCGGCTCTCCCGCGAGCTCGACGAACACGCCGAACGAGACTCCCGAGAGAGTTTAGAGGAACGACGATTAGAAACATTCCTAGAGGAGGACGACGGCTGCAATATTTTCGACGACGACTTCTCCGATATTCCGATTAAAGACGAGAAAATGGATCCGAACGTCGGCGACGCGCCGGAAGATGTAGGTTTGGGCGACGAGCTGGACGACTGGGCCCTCCCGGCCGTCGAGCGCTCGCGGCGCTCGCGGGACACGTTCGACAGCGACGACGAGCCCGAGCCGCAGTTCGACCCGCGCGCCTTCGACCGCCGGGAGGTCATCAAGGAGCTCCTGCGCGGCGCCTACGAGAGGTGCCACCTCACGCAGGTGCCCGTGCGCTTCCTCTCCCACGGCGAGAAGACCAGAACCAAGGCCGACCGCGCCCCCGCCGACGTCCCGCTGCGCGAGTTCACGCGCGGCGTCGGCTCCGAGCACTGGGACAACAAGCTCCGCGCGCGCGCGCGCACGCAGCGCGTCGAGGAGCTGCTCGCCGACTACCGCCGCCACCTGCGCGGCGACGCGCTGCACCAGCTCGAGCGCTCCGTGCGCGCCTTCACCGCCGCCGCCGACGCCGACGCCGTCCTCGAGCCCGACCTCACGCTACACGAATCTGCGCTCCCCGAGGCGGCGGACGTAGACGACTCTGGAGACGTGGAGCTACTCGAAAATGAAACCAAAAAGGATGAGGACGACGAGGACTCGTGCGAGGACCGAGCCTACGACCCCGTTCTCAAAAGCGGCGCCGACTTCGATGAAAAAACGCACGACGTCGACCGGCTGTTCGTGAGGCTGAAGTCGCCGGCGCCGGAATCGGAAGAACCCGGCATCGAGGTCGACGACGGCCTCGCCGCCATCGTCGACCGAGCGATCGGGAAGAGGACGATAAAAACGCCGAAGAAAATAGAAACAAAAGTCATCGAGACCGACGTCGACCACCTGGTGGACGATCCGGAGCGCGTCACCGAATTCAATTACTGGTTCCTGAAGTTCGACAAACATTTCCAGACGGCGGCCGGGATGCCGGTGCGCCGCATGGAGCGCGCGCTGGAGGCGGCGTCGCCGCGCGGCTTCTGGCGCGTGCTGAAGGAGGCGGCCGCCGCGCTCGCCGCGCCGCCGCTGCGCCTCGCGCGCCGCCTCGCCGACGTCGAGCACCGCCTGCTGCGGCTGCTGGCGACCATCCGCAGGACCACGAGGGGAGGCGAGCCGGGGAGACCTCGCAAAAACCACGAACGTCCGGAACGGACAAACCGGTACTCTAAAAGAAAACGGGGGAGACCTCGCAAAGAGAGGCGTCTGGAAGAAAGCGACTCGCCCTCGAACTCGGATAGACGCCGCGAAACCTTCGAAGATGTCGGCGCCTCCGGGAACCGGGACCGTTCAGATATTAACGACTCGCAGGAATGTAATCCGGAAAGACTCTGCGAAGATTTAGAAGATTCTAGCGCCTCGCAGAATAAACTAAGAGAGCGAAAAAAGCCCCGCAAAACCATGGATTCTTCCTCGGAAGACGGCGAACCCCGGCGTTCGAGATGGGGAAGATCCGGAACACGGCGGAGACCGGAAACGACCGGCGACGACTCGGAAGATTCGAGCGGCTCCGGAGGTCGGGAACGGCCGAGGACACGAGGGAGACCGCGTCAAACTAGACAACAATATATTTCAGGTAAGAGCTCGGAAAGTGAAACGTCCCGCAAACGCTTGGAGAATTTCAGTTCCTCGAAGAATAGGGGTGAATCAGAGAAAATAAGAATATCGCGTGAACCTTCGGATGACAGCTCAGAACATAGCGACTCGCAGGACAGCAGAACAGATAAACCTAAGAAACGCTTAGAGCGTGCGCGGAATATGGAGCGACTAAGTAAACGGGAGAAATGTGACCCCGCCCACGAAACCGCGAGAAAGAATCTTTCAGACACTAGTGATTCGCAAAATTGTAATCCGGGAAGATTCTGCGTCCGTTCAGAAAATTCTAGCACCTCCCATAATAATCCAGGAAAACGAGAAAACTCCTCTTTAGAAGACAGCCTCTGCCAGTATTCGAGATCAAAAAGACGCAGAATACTCTCAGAAGATAGCGACTCGGACGAATCGGGATCAGAAAGATCCAAAAAAGACGTAGTAGCATCGAGCTCGAGCGCCTCGCGGGGTCGGGGCCGCGACCGGCCGAGACAAGCGCACGAAAGTGGTCAAGAAGACGACCGCACTTCGCAGAATCAGGAACAACTTCCGCGTTCATATGCGGACGAAGACTCTCTAGAACTAAGCAGAAGTAGAAAAGTTCCGGAAAGAGCCAGCATAAGTTTAAGCTCTAGTCATATAGAAGATGGCAGTACATTTTTAGAATCGACACGTACAGTTGAGAACGCTTCACAGAAGCTGGAGCAACCGAAAAAAAGAGGAAGGCCTCGCAAATACGTGGACCGTGAATCTTCAGGCAAGAAGTTACAGACACCAGACCAACCTAGGAAATGGGGACGACCGCGAAAATGTGTGGATGTAACGTCTCCAGGCAAGGAGTTACAAACTCCGGAACAACCTAGGAAACGAGGAAGACCGCGAAAATACGTGGATGGGAAACCTCCAAAAGGAAAGGCTCAGAGTCCTGACCAGCCTAGGCATGAAATTGTATTATCGGACAAAAGTATTTCAAATGATAAAGACGTTAACAAATTGGAACCAGAAAATAAGGACTTAGAAGAGTCGAGATCCTTGAGGAATCAGGACCAACCAAGGAAACACGAAAAGCCCCTTAAATCCTTGGGTGAAAGCCATTTAGAAGACAGTGACAGTTCGGGTCAAGAAGATGATAACACTTCACGGAATACGGAACAACTTCCGCGTTCATATGAGGAAGAAAATTCTCCAGAACAAGGCTCCTCACACGAGAAACCCTCGGTAAGATCCAGCATACGTTTAAGCTCAAGTCATATAGAAGATGACTGCACAGGTTTAGACTCGACACAAATAGATAAAAGCGCTTCACAAAAGCAGGAGCAACCGAAAAAAACAGGAAAACCCCGTAAATATATGGACGGGAAGTCTCCAGGCAAAAAGTTACAAACTCCGGAACAGCCTAGGAAACGCGGTAGACCACGCAAATATGCATTTCAACATCCAGACGAACCTCGGAAACGAGGCAGACCGCGCAAATACTTCGACAAAGACCTGCAAAAGGAGGCGCTGTCCGGTGCTGCAAATTCTCACAAAGAAAGCATGTCAGAAAAGATAACTGTTGACAGAGAATGCATATATTCAAGCGTATATTCAGACTCGAGTTGTGAAGAAGATGAAAGAGCTTCGGACAACCAGGACCAATCGAAGAGACGGGGAAGATCTCGCGAATACGTTGACGACACTCATGAATCCGACACACACTCTGACACGAATCAGGAGCAACAAATTCGCCGTAAATCCTTGCACAAGAATCATTCCTATCGCATAGAGAGCAAAGATATGGACGTTGCTAATACCTCGCAGGACGAGAGCACACAGAGTCCAGATCAACTTATTAACGAAAAACTAGATAAATCCACGGACGAAAGCCTTTCAGAAGATAGCGACTCTGAGAAAATGGGACCAGAAAACAAGGATTTACAATACTCGAGCTCCATGCGGAATCAGGACAAACCAAGAAAACGCGAAAAGCCCCTTAAATCCTCCGATGAAAGTCTTTCAGACGATAGTCACACTTCGGGTCAAGAAGACGATAGCATTTCTCAGAATCAGAAACAACTTCCGCGTTCATGTGTAGACGAAGACCCTCCAGAACAATGCTCCTCACACGAGAAAACTCCGGGAAGATCCAGCACGTGTTTGGACTCGACACGTACAGACGAGAACGCTTCACAGAAGCTGGAGCAACCGAGAAAAAGAGGAAGACCCCGTAAATATATGGACGGGAAGTCTCCAGGCAACAAGTTACAGACTCCGGAACAGTCTAGGAAACGCGGTAGACCACGCAAATATGCATTTCAACATTCGGACGAGCCTCGGAAACGAGGCAGACCGCGCAAATACTTCGACAAAAACCTGCAAAAGGAGGTGTCCGGTGCTGCAAATTCTCACAAAGAAAGCATGTCAGAAAAGATAATGGTTGAAAGAGAAAGCATGTATTCAAGCGTATATACGGGTTCGGACTCGAGTTGTGACAACTCGGACAACCACGACCAATCGGAGAGACGGGGAAGACCTCCCGAATACGTTGACAACTCTCATGAATCCCACACACACTCTGACGTGAATCAGGAGCAACAAATTCACCGTAAATCCTTGCACAAGAATCATTCCTATCGCATAGAGAGCAAAGACATGGAAGGTGCTAATACCTCGCAGGACGAACTGAAGGAACTAGGAAGTCTCCGCATATTGGTGGATGAGAACGACTCGGGTACTAGCGACTCCGAATCGTTCCCTCAAGAATGCCCAAGAAAACGAGGTAGACCTCTTAAATACGTAGATGGAAACCGTCCACAGCCTAATCACGATCCACCAAGAAAACGGGGAAGACCGCGTAAATCTTTGGATATAAATCTTTCTGAAGAGTATGGCTCGCCGAAACAGGAGCAACGTGACCAACCTAAGAAACAGGGAAGATTCCGTACATCCTTGGACGCACATTTTACAGTAGACAGGGACTCACTAAATCCCGGCCCACCGAGAAAACGAGGGAGACCGCGTAAATCATTCGACATCAATCTTTCAGGAGACAGGGACTCACCGAAACTGGACCAACCTCTGAAGCGAGGAAGACCACGCAAATCCATGGACGGGAATGATAGAGCACGTAGCGACTCGCCTGAACAGAACACATCAAGAAAACGAGGAAGACCGCGCAAATTCATGGACGCAAATGTTTCAGTAGATAGGGACTCGCCGAATCACGGAAACCCACCAAAAAAACTACGGAGACCGCATAAATCCTTGGACATGCATCTATCAGAAGATAGTGAGTCGCCGAAACAGGACGCCGCTAAGAAACGGGGAAGACCACGCAAATCCATGGACAATAATATTACTGAACAGGTTGGCAGTGGCTCGCCGGAACAGCACCCGCCGAAAAAACGAGGAAGACCGCGCAAATCCATAGATGGAAATGTTTCTGAAGGCAGCGACTCGAAACAGCACCAGCCTAGGAAACCGGGCAGACCACCCAAA
Organism: Leguminivora glycinivorella; assembly: GCF_023078275.1. Lineage (NCBI taxonomy): Eukaryota > Metazoa > Arthropoda > Insecta > Lepidoptera > Tortricidae > Leguminivora > Leguminivora glycinivorella. The sequence continues at coordinate 181,363 of NC_062993.1, read as the reverse complement.
CGCTTCCACGAGAACCTGCCAGACACAAGTTCCTCGCAGAGTACCTCAGATAAATCTACAACATCATCAGACTCGAATCATATCGAAAGACCAACATCCAGCGAAGACAAAAAGGGTGGAAGTGATTCACAGAGCGGAAAGTGTTCAAAAAATGAATCCGAGGATGTCGTATGCGAAGCAAAAACCATCTTGCAAGAGAAGAAACCGGAACAGTCAAATTCCAGTAAAGACTCCGAAGACGCAAGTGTTTTAAAATCACAGGAGCAACCAAGAATGGAATCCGTGGAAGATAATGAAACTAATAACTCGCAAGAAAAGAAACCAAACAGACCGAAACCCAGCAAAAACATAAAGAACAAGGAACATCCAAGCAAAGAAGGAAAACCTCGTAAATTCATGGATTCCCCGGAGATAAGCGTACTGTACAAGAAACCAATAAGACCTAGCGCATACTTGGGCTGGAGACCTCTAGGAAACGCGAGCACTCCGCAGCACACGCCCAACCAGCGCCGGTTCAGCTCGTACGGCGACAGGAGTCTCGCGGACCTGAGCGCCATCCAGGGCGCCGCAGCTGATGCAAGCTTGCTGCAGAACAAAACGGTAGACTACTCGGAAACTAAAGTCATTAATTTCGATCAGTTCTGATGATAATGACTACATCAGGAACCTTTTACTCCTACGGGGTCTCGAAAGCCGAAGACATGGTTGGTGTACTGTATATAATTCGCGAAATATGGTGTTCACGCCCTCTGTTACGAATTTTATTATTCCAAATTATTATTCCAAATTCCGTTAAATTATTATTCCAAATACGTATAGTAAGGACATGTAAAATATATTTTATCAATAAATGATCGTATCGTATCGTATCGTAAGTAGTGTTACCTTCGTATTTCATATTAAATAATTCATTTCTAGATAATGTCTTGAATGAAACGTACAATGCGACAGAAAAATGTAGAGAATTGGGGAGGGCGCCACTGAGCTTCAACAGGCAAAATTTATTACACCACCTAAACGATATTGATACTTGCGTAATTACTCATAACTATGTATTAATTTTGTATCAAGCAAAAACGTCTGCGAAGGAAAATAACCATTTTATAATTGAAATAAAAATGAGAAGATAATAATTATGTAGAATATACTGGGATATTAAATTATAAAGAATTGCACGTCCGTTGAGATGTGATTTCGTTTGACATAATATTAAATATGAATTCCTTAACCTACCCACGACTTCACTGGCCGGCGATCAGCTGTGATACACGCTTGAGGCAGGTACTCAGTCATATACATACAATATCACATTCATTTGTAAAACGTCTAAAAGTATTGGTTGCGCTATAGAATATGTCAGTATACGGTCGACTACAAAGAGATGTATACATTTTTTCACCTTATTGCATTGTAATAAGGTGAAAAAATGGATACATCTCTTTGTAGTCGACTGTATCACGACAATGTAACAGTTATTTTCAGTTTAAATAAGGGTAAAATACACAGAAATTATCAATAATAAGCGTATCTGTAGCTTTATTTACGTATAAAAAGCTATATTATATGTAACACATACCAGTCAATTCAGCCGTTCGTTTGTGAACATCGCCTGAAATTGGCAATAGTTTCCAGCCGGCGTATTATGCTTCCAATTTTATCACTTATCGACGTGGATAAGACATCTGTCACTCTCACACTGACATATTCGCCAAAGCGTGACAGATGTCTTATCCTCCTGGATAAGTGATAAAATTGGAAGCATGATACACCGGCAGCGTAAGATTCGCTCAAACACCTAAATAATATACACATTGTTTAAAACTTTCCGGGCATCTATACGTATGGTTTTGTTCATTCTGTTTATATGAAAACTATTATCTTTGAGCAAAACACACGTACCAGAAATTTTGTAAAACAAAATTCGTTTAAGAGGCAAAAATCAAATGTTTAGACATAATAATATTGTTTGACAAGACAATTGGTGTTGCTACACATAGTTCTGTTTTAGTTCCACTTTACTGCGTTCACTATACTTAGTATTCTGTCGCACTTGTAAGGGGCCCACAGCCTATAAGTTCGGCGGACGGCCACGGTCCGTTAGAATTAGAACTAAAAAGTAACCGTGCCCGTGCCGAAGAACTGAAAAGCCGTTGCCGTCTGACTGAGTGAGTGGTTCTTTTTACTATTGGACTTTTGTGTAATATACTGGATACTGGCTTCAGAATATCTATTTGTTACCTAACATGTAAAGTAGTCGTATCACTCGTATCGTATTGTTAAGTGGTTATTACTTATTACGTAAGTAAAGAATATTTATTGAATCTTTGTTTTATATTAAGATTCCAACATTAAGCAACTGTCGTGCTAGTGACACTTTCATTGTATAATTACGAGAAAGCTCCCAAGTTGGCCAAGTTTAACAACTTGGAAAAATACATCGAAGGAAGTATAGGTATCTACTTAATTTTAACAACTGTTGATTATATTTTGATAATAGAGCCAAAACTTGAATTTAATGCTTGTAGTAGCTATACGTGGAAAAAACCGTTTAATTACTAAAATTTGGTCAGTTTCGAGTGATTGTTGAGATTTCTCCACAAAAAGTCACCAAGGTACATCTAAATTATATGTTATTTATTAGATCACAAATCACAGTAGCCATGTTAAAGCAAGTAATAAGGAGAAAATACGTACGTCGCACTGAAAAAGTAGTAAATTCATGAGCGGTATAAGGCCTCTTAAACTGATTTGTTGAAGATGGCAAAAAATAAAGAGTAGAAATTAAAAAGTGGCAACATTGAAGAGTCGTCCTATTTATGTCCCATTATGGGGAAAACGACGACACCAAGATAAGTTCAATGTTGCCACTTTTTAATGTATACTCTTTTTTTTTTGCCAGACTAGGTATCTACATAGTGCACCTACTTCCTCGTACTTTTGCCGTGAAAATTAAATTTAAATTTCGAAGTCTCTTATTCGTTCCTCATAGTGACATTATCAATTGTGACATTGCAGACACGTCAATTGGTCGTGTACTGTTTAGCTGTTTGTCGTAAAATAGTGGTAATGTTGCGAAATTCCTTGTCGCTGTTAAGTGGGCCGGCGCGCGCGCCGAGCCGCACGGTGGTGCCGGCGCGCAAGTGGAACCAGTGCACCATGTGCATCAGCCTGCCGCCGCGCAACCCGCACTCGCTCGGAGTAAGTTCCACGCCTAATAATAAATAAAGAGGGTTCTTTCGCAATCCTTTCCTCTTCAAGTTGGACATTTTTTAGCCAAATCAGACGTTTCGGTCATTCTTATTATGGAAGTTGCCATTTAAAAGACCAGTGCGTTTTTGAAATGCTCGCTTCTTGCATATACCTGCTAATTGAGTATAATGTCACTATCACATGACTGCATTAAGTCGAAGCTATTTGAAATGTTTTTGTTGGCGACCATAAAGTGGTTCATAAAAACTGTTGTTTTCCAGGAGTCGATAATGCACGGCGGGTTCATGATGGTGGTTTGGATCGCGCCCTTGCTCATCCTCATGTCTCAGATCAAGGTCTGGAGGCGCAAATATGGTTCAAACTAGACTAAAGGTGTTATTTATATTTGTGTCAAAAAATAAATACTTACATGTTAATTATTTTCGTTGTTTCATTCCTAGCTCGACTTAAAAACAAAGCTATTAAAGTCACACTTGCATGTGCAAGTAGCGTGAACTGAAGGGAAGGACGAACACCTACAGGAACCTAACCTTTTCAATTAGGGTGCGCGCCCACGGGCGACAAAGTTGCTCGGAGACTTTTTTGTCGCTCACATCTAGTCTATGGGATAGTATGAAAGTGGACAGACCAGCAAGTGTACGCACTCCATACTAGCCCATAGACTAGATGTGAGCGACAAAAAAGTCGTCAAGCAACTTTGTCGCCCGTGGGCGCACCCTCTTATGTTTTAACTGAACGCTTCCAGTTTTCTTTTATATCAGATATTATACTGTAGCAACCCTAAATTGACAGTCGACAAATGTCAAACCGGTTCGGTGGTCGCGGTGGTGGCGTTGCTTGATTGTTTGCAAACGAGTTTATAACTATTTATGTGGTTAATAACTTGAATCAATTGAATTATAAGTTGACACAACAATGAAGGAGCCGAAGCAGACTCCCATAAAAGAGCTGTCAGAGTTGCGCGCGTACTTCGCGTCGCACAATGCGGTCCGCGAGTACGTCGCGCACTCGTCGAAGGTGCACTCGGTGGGCTGGTCGTGCGACGGCCGCAAGCTCGCCTCTGGCTCCTTCGACAAGACCGTCGCGATCTTCAACCTCGAGCGCAACCGACTGGTAAACTCTGCTTCTGTTTGTAGGTTATGTTTGTTTACAACGCGAAGCGAAGGAGAGAGCTGTCATTGTTTTCAACAGACCCTTTGTACAGTTAGCATCAAAAGTTATGGGTCAAACAACACATCAAAAGTATTAAACGTTCTCTAATACAGGAACACGTCAACAGTTACCGTTTCTTCAATCACACATCCATACTCCACATATGGGTCAGTAAGAAACAACCAACTACCAACTTGCACTAGACCAGTATTTTTCTGACCGGACAGTATTTTTGTGAATGCTGTCTGTTAGAAGGCTAAATAAAGAAAAATCAATGATATATGTTTATATTAAGTTGTTGATATTCTGATTATTCTGAATTATTATTGATAAAACTGTGGTTTAGGCAATGAGGTTTAAATTTTAAGTAGTTTCATTATGGTCTATATAAATTAAAATGGAGGGAGCATGTTAGTTACAAAGTGTCTATTTAGTGTAATGTTGTTGTAGGTGCAAGAGTTTGTGTTCCGCGGGCACACGGGCTCCGTGGACCAGCTGTGCTGGCACGCCTCGCACCCCGACCTGCTCAGCACGGCCAGCGGGGACAAGTCCGTGCGCATCTGGGACACCAGGTGACTAGCCAATTATAAGCCGGTACACTCAAAAATATCCAAACTTTAGTGTTTTTATTGTTGGGTTGTGGCATTTGTTTTGACAAGTTCTTAAATATGCCCCATACCATTTCACTTTTGTTAGTAGTTTCTCACTTTTTGACAATGTTTCAACTTTGGTCATGTTTGTCTTTTCCTTATTTTAGCACATACAGTAATTACAGTATTCATTCATATTGTTCAACTTTCGTATGAATATTGGTTTTTTAAAGAAACAACACTATTTTGTCTTTAGCTTCCGGTGTGTTTAGCCCGTCACTAACCATTTCCGGTAGCCATTCCTTTCGCTCTCGATCTAGCTTGAGAACGCGTCGCTGCATTAAAATTGCCAATTAAATAGTTAAAGTCACATTTTCCCAACATTCATCGTTAAAATTAAGTTTGAACTCAGTGCTAGTCACATTATCAAAGTGGACAGGAAGAAAGATCTGCTCCAAGAACAGTTCTGGGGTCGAGGAGACGGTAAGCCGGGCCCGCACGTGCGCCTTGCATACCAAGGCTGGTGGTAAGCGAGCAGGAATCAAATCCACCGGGACCTCATTCCAAAAGGTATGTGACATATGCACTGTTTTTTCCCCAGTAAGTTTTTTATTAAAAGGCCCTAAATTTCGAATTATCATTGTCATTTTCCTCTTAAAGATATTTTATTGAATTACAGTCCACTTAATTAGTTCATTAAACACATATTATTCATAATTTGATTCTTGGGCATGTTTCTGACTAGTCTATGTCTAGTTTACTCTTTTAGTCGTAATCTTATACTAATATCTTATTGTTCAGGCGGTAAGGATGGTTTTAGGATGAGCCGGGAATTTTGAATTAAAAACGTGTGCTCTGGATGCTCCTTTATTCTAAACTAATTCAAATTGATGTGGACTGTATATATATCTATAGCTAGGTATGCACTCGCACGTATATCAAAAGTACTTAATTACTTTTGGACACTTATACTATCTAGTATATGTCGTAAATTCGTTTATTCAGAATAAAAAAAGTGATATAGTAAACAAGATAAATATAGAATTAATATAGAGTTATTTGATGTGTCAAGAAAGAGAGGACATCCACTATCCAGGTGGCAGGATGACATTGTGGCTACTGCAGGCCCTTGCCTGAATGGCAAAACATGGCAAAAGATAAAGTAAAATGGAAACAGCTGGAGGAGGCTTTTACCCAGAAGGGGTCTTCAGAAGAAAATCAATAATAATAAACCAAATAAATGAAAAGAAAATCTTTTATGTAGAATAATAAAGCTTAAATAAATAATATAAATAAATAAATATATTTGATGTGGTATGCGTGAAAATAGCATGTGTAGTTAGAAGAATATCTTGGTGGTTCTGCTGGAAGGAAGCTCTGTAGCAGAAACACTTCAAAATTAGATTTACACAAAAACTAGGCATATAGAATTTTACCGAATGGTCCTAGAATTTTATAGATATCTTATAGATATTATCTGATATGTTTATGTTTCCGAAAGACAATGTGGTTCTGCCGGAGAGCATGACGTTCAATACCTCTTGTTTCAAGATTGTTGAAATGAATCCATTCTGCAGATCTCGTAAATGTGCGGCGGTGATCCCAACAAAAGGCGAGAACATCAACATCGCATGGGCGCCGAGCGGCGCCGCCATCGCCGTCGGCAACAAGGAGGACCTCGTCTCCTTCATCGACACCAGGACCTACAAAGTGGTGAGCCACCCATACATCTACAGTCATGCTTGATGATATTCACTAATATTGCAATGCTAATGTGTTTTGTTTACAAATCTGTATGCTTCATCACTCATCTTTCATAAGCTGTAAATGCAAATGAACTCTGGCCAGCATTCAACTCGACTCCACGTTTATGGATTGCTTCCACAACACATCTTTCAGTCATACAAGTCACTAATCCCTTTTCATACAGTACTTACTCGTGTACGCACCGCGCACGGCGGTGGGCATCCTCTGGCATGCGCCAAAGAGCTCCTGGCACTGGCGCTAGAGTTGCGCTAGTTGGTAGCTCCCTGCAGGGACCGGACAACCCCTTCCGCGCTACAAGCCTTTCATTGGGAATCCCTAACGTAAGGACGACCCAATCGAGAGACTCTCCCTTTCGAACTGCAAGCCCATTCATTTGACTAGCCCTTACAAAAAACTAAGCAAAACAATAAAGCTAGCCCTGTGCATTGGCTTAGCGCTATCCGATACGGCTTGCAAGCCTTTAATAAGGGTTACCCTTATTTTAAGCGCTATTTATAAGGCTTTCCCTTTTGTTAAAGCGTAGTCGAGCCTTGCGTAAAAGAGACAGGATTATGAATCTAAGCTATTGTAAGAACAGGAAGGAAAATGCGCTGTTGCCACTCCGCACTATGCGCCCCATTTTTAATTTTGCAACGAAACATGTTTTCGTTGGATAAAAGTAGAACACGGCTAGAAATTATTTTTAATGAACTGGGAGACAAGGAAGTGATGGATCGCCTGATGGTAAATGATCATCGCGTGTCATCGCCGCCCATAGATCAGTATGTACGTTCGTACGTATGAATGTATGTAGGTATGTATGAATGTATGTAGGTATGTATGTATGAATATAATTATGTAAATATGTATGTATGCATGTAAATATACAGTGTTGGTCGAAAATCAATACAATTAACCATTAACATTACACATTGAAAACGTTAATTGCCAACATAAAAACAAGCCGTTTTCATCATCCAACTCGCCTTGATGAGTTAATTGGGTGAGCAGTTCCTAAGATAGAGCTGATACTGAACCCTGGCTTTTCCCAGGGGAACGCGGGTTTGGTTTAACATAGGCAAGCGCTGTTTTCGTCATCGGACTTGTTTTGATGAGTACTTGAGTGAGCAGTAACCAAGGTAGAGCTGATGCTGAACCCTGGCTATTCCTAGGGGAACTCGGGTTTAGAGTAACATAGGCAAGCGCTGTTTTCGTCATCGGATTTGTCTTGATGAGTATTTGTGTGAGCAGTAACCAAGGTAGAGCTGATGCTGAATCCTGGCTACTCCTAAGGGAACTCGGGTTTCGTGCAACATAGGCAAACGCTGTTTTCTTCATCGGACTTGTATTGATGAGTACTTGAGTGAGCAGTAACCAAGGTAGAGCTGATGCTGAACCCTGGCTTTTCCCAGGGGAACGCGGGTTTGGAGTAACATAGGCAAGCGCTGTTTTCTTCACCGGACTTGTCTTGGTGAGTACTTGAGTGAGCAGTAACCAAGGTAGATCTGATGCTGAACCCTGGCTTTTCCCAGGGGAACGCGGGTTTGGAGTAACATAGGCAAGCGCTGTTTTCTTCACCGGACTTGTCTTGGTGAGTACTTGTGTGAGCAGTAACCAAGGTAGAGCTGATGCTGAACCCTGGCTATTCCTAGGGGAACGCGGGTTTGGAGTAACATAGGCAAGCGCTGTTTTCGTCATCGGACTTGTCTTGATGAGTACTTGAGTGAGCAGTAACCAAGGTAGAGCTGATGCTGAACCCTGGCTATTCCTAAGGGAACTCGGGTTTCGTGCAACATAGGCAAACGCTGTTTTCGTCATCGGACTTGTCTTGATGAGTACTTGAGTGAGCAGTAACCAAGGTAGAGCTGATGCTGAACCCTGGCTTTTCCCAGGGGAACGCGGGTTTGGTGTAACATAGGCAAGCGCTGTTTTCGTCATCGGACTTGTTTTGATGAGTACTTGAGTGAGCAGTAACCAGGGTAGAGCTGATGCTGAACCCTGGCTATTCCTAGGGGAACTCGGGTTTCGTGCAACATAGGCAAACGCTGTTTTCGTCATCGGATTTGTCTTGATGAGTACTTGAGTGAGCAGTAACCAAGGTAGAGCTGATGCTGAACCCTGGCTATTCCTAGGGGAACTCGGGTTTCGTGCAACATAGGTAGACGCTGTTTTTGTCAGCGGACTTGTCTTGATGAGTACTGGTAAAGCTGATATTGAACTCTGGCTGTAACTAGGGGAACTTAGGTTTGGTGCAACATAGACAAACCCGGTTTCCGTTATAGGCCCTGCCTTTATGAGGACTTGGGTGCGCAGTACCCAAGCCACTGCTGTAGCTGAGACCTGGTGGTACCTAGGGGAACTCAGGTTCGGTGCAATATAAATAAACGCTGTTTTCTGTTCATAGTATGTTTCGTGTGAAATATCTTAGACTCGTCTTTATGACTGGTACTTAGCTGAGTTGAGTAATACCATAGAATCTGTCAAACTATTTCTGTTGATTGTTGTGAATTCTATGAAGATCGTTTGAAACAGAAATACTTTTCTGGTGGCAATCAAGCATACAGCCCGTCTGATAGTAAATAGTTACCGCAGTCTATGGACGCTTGGAACTCCAGTATTCTCCCCTGTGTTACTATTAGTGAAATCGACTGTACTTAATTTTGATATTCAAATGGATATACATACGTATTTTTTTAGACATAAATAAAGTGTTTTATGTATGGCAAATTAATAAATTTGTTCTAACTACTTGATGTTAATATTCACTTTTGGTAGGATTTTTGTTCAGTTATGTTTTATGCCTAACTTGACATTGCATGAAATATTTCTATATTATAATGCACCGAAACCAGAGTTGCCCTAGATACCGCCAGGGCTCAGCTACAACGCTGTCTTGGCTATTGCGCACCCAAGTCCTCGTCAAGACAAGTCCGATGACGCAAACAGAGTTTGCCTATGTTACACCAAACCCGAGTTCCCCTAGGTACAGCCAGGTTTCAGCATCAGCTCTATCTTGGGTACAGCTCACCCAAATACTCATTAAGACAAGTCCAATGACGAAAACAGCGTTTGCCTGTGTTACACTAAACCCGATTTCCCCTAGGTGCAGCCAGGGTTCAGCATCAACTGGACTTCGGGTACTGCTCACTCGAGTACTCATCAAGACAAGTCCGATGACGAAAACAGCGTTTGCCTGTGTTACACTAAACCCGAGTTCCCATAGGTGCAGCCAGGGTTCAGCATCAGCTGGAATTTGGGTACTGCTCACTCGAGTACTCATCAAGACAAGTCCGATGACGAAAACAGCGTTTGCCTGTGTTACACTAAACCCGAGTTCCCCTAGATGCAGCCAGGGTTCAGCATCAGCTGGACTTCGGGTACTGCTCACTCGAGTACTCATCAAGACAAGTCCGCTGACGAAAACAGCGTTTGCCTGTGTTTCACTAAACCCGAGTTCCCCTAGGTGCAGCCAAGGTTCAGCATCAGCTGGAATTCGGGTACTGCTCACTCGAGTACTCATCAAGACAAGTCCGATGACGAAAACAGCGTTTGCCTGTGTTACACTAAACCCGAGTTCCCCTAGGTGCATCCAGGGTTCAGCATCAGCTGGACTTCGGGTACTGCTCACTAGAGTACTCATCAAGACAAGTCCGATGTCGAAACCAGCGTTTGCCTGTGTTACACTAAACCCGAGTTCCCCTAGGTGCAGCCAGGGTTCAGCATCAGCTGGACTTCGGGTACTGCACACTCGAGTACTCATCAAGACAAGTCCGATGACGAAAACAGCGTTTGCCTGTATTACACTAAACCCGAGTTCCCCTAGGTGCAGCCAGGGTTCAGCATCAGCTAGACTTCGGGTACTCATCAAGACAAGTCCGATAAAAAAAACCGGCCAAGAGCGTGTCGGGCCACGCTCAGTGTAGGGTTCCGAAGTTTTCCATATGTTTCTCAAAAACTACTGAACCTATCAAGTTCAAAACAATTTTCCTAGAAAGTCTTTACAAAGTTCTACTTTTGTGATTTTTTTCATATTTTTTAAACTTGTGGTTCAAAAGTTAGAGGGGGGGGTACTTTTTTTCCTTTAGGAGCGATTATTTCCGAAAATATTAATATTATCAAAAAGCTATCTTAGTAAACCCTTTATTCATTCTTAAATACCTATCCAACAATATATCACACGTTGGGGTTGGAATGAAAAATATTATCAGCCCCCATTTTACATGTAGGGGGTACCCTAATAATTTTTTTTTTCATTTTTTATTTTTACACTCTGTTGGCGTGATTGATATACATATTGGGACCAAATTTCAGCTTTCTAGTGCTAACGGTTACTGAGATTATCCGCGGACGGGCGGACGGACGGACAGACAGACATGGCGAAACTATAAGGGTTCCTAGTTGACTACGGAACCCTAAAAAGCAGCGTTTGCCTGTGTTACACCTGAGCAAAGAAGGAGCCTATCATAACTATAAGTATTTGGTATTGAAAATTGAACCTTATTTTATCTACAGCCGTTTCCATCAAACAGAAACGCGCAAATATCACACACAGTGCCGCCGTAGGTAACGATCGTATGTTATTTCGTTCGGAGTAATGTGTGCTTTATGAGCGTGGTACAGGATTTAAACTCGCACGATATGCTATAAGGGAAAGCAAATAAAACCCAATATAAGGCTTACCCTTATGGCGTTAGGCTGAGCCGATGATAAGGGTTTTGAAAGGGTATTGGGCTATTTTAGGTAAGCGCTTTCGTTAGGGCTTTAAAAGCAAAATGAAAGGGTATCGCGTCAAAAGGGTAGGGTAAGTTAAGCCTAACGAAATACCCATACAAAACCCCGTATAAGGGATAGCGGGCCGGTCCCTGGCTCCCTGTATCGCGAGAGATTTCCCTCGTGGGTGTGCGTTGCCGCGGATCCTCATGAGAGATTTGCACTGTGCTCCGCTGATCTGCGTAGGCCTTGAATTGGCAATATTTCAGGTGACAGAAGAACAATTCCACTTCGAAGTGAACGAGATCTCGTGGAACAACAGCTCGGACCTGTTCTACCTGACGAACGGGCTGGGCTGCGTGCACATCCTGTCGTACCCGGGGCTGGAGCTGCAGACGGTGCTGAAGGCGCACCCGGGCACCTGCATCTGCATCGAGCACGACCCCACCGGCCGCTACTTCGCCACCGGCTCCGCCGACGCGCTGGTCTCGCTGTGGGACGCGCAGGAGTTGGCTGCGCTCAGAGTATTCTCCAGGTGTGCACACGCTATATGTAGAGAGGCATAACTAACAATATTTTAGTTCTGACAAACCTGAACTCAGACTTTTTAATAACATTTGTGATTGTATGCCGTATAGACTGGAGTGGCCGGTGCGCACGCTGTCGTTCAGCTTCGACGGGCGGCTGCTGGCGTCCGCCAGCGAGGACCACGTCATCGACATCGGCGACACCGAGACAGGTACACTGCAGCTGCGCGCTACCCAGGCTACTCAGGCTTCCCATACTGTTGCTGTTGCGAGCCACAAGTGTGGGACGTGCTACAGTGCGAACAACTCGCTCGGCAACTCCATTCTTCGTAGGCGCTTTTCGTTTTAAAATAGATAAAGTTCTAGTCATCGCTAATCTAGTAACTTAAAAGCCTTGAAGGTCCAAATGGTACTGAGAGTGATAATAATGTAATGTAAGGAAGAGTAATATTGTATGTAATTTGCAGGCGAGAAGGTGGCGGAGATCCCGGTGTCGGCGGCCACGTTCACGGTGTCGTGGCACCCGAGCCGCTACCTCGCGGCCTTCGCCTGCGAGGACAAGGAGCCGCCCGAGCGCAAGCGCGACGCCGGCAACCTCAAGCTCTGGGGGCTGCCCAACCAGGACCGCAACTAGTGGGGGCTGACCGCACAGGACCGCAACTAGTGGGGTCTGACCGCAACTAGACCTCAAGCTCTGGGGGATGTCCAACCAGGACCGCAATTATTGGGGGCTGCCCACCCAGGACCGCAACTATTGGGGGCTGCGCACCCAGGACCGCAACTAGACCTCAAGCTCTGGGGGCTGCCCACCGGACCGGAATGGCTCATGGATTGGCTCAGTAGCCACACCTGCACCGTCTTCAAGAGGTAGGCCACCTGCTACATCAGGTCCAGAGGCTCCCAGGGCTGCAAGAAATGCACTGTCCCGGTTGCTGCCTCTTTCTGTACAAAATAATATAGTCAAAAAATATTATCCAAAGTAGCTCTGGGTTGCCTGGAGCCCTGACTTGAGTGAGAGGATCCTTGGTCTGCGATGGAACTGTGGAGGACACCTCTGTGCTACCAAGAGCCACAAGTGACTTTTTGTAAATATTATTGTGAATTTAGATTTGACGTGTTCAATGAAAATGAAAGAATAGTTTAATAAGTGACTGTAAAGTGATTTGTGACTTAGTGTTACGGTTGTGTGCTGTGCAGAAAAAGTCGCGAGAATGTATTTGCATTTTGCATCTGTCAGAAGTGGGACAGAGTGAGCTATTCAAGGTCATATCGCGAGTTAACGCAAACAGGTACGCAAGCATGGTTGCGCGATAAATGATATAACATCGGGCCATCCCTTTCACACTGTTTGTAAGTGCGATAGGGGCAGCCTGATGTTTTTTCGTCTGTCGCGCGACCAATACTATCGGTGCAGCTCACGCTTTCCGATCTCTGGTTTCTATAAGTACATTCCACGACTACTCTCTTTCCGCACAGGCTCTATACTAATAGTTGGTAGCCGTAAATGCTGGAACACTTTCACAAAGTGTTTCAGCATTTTAATTCCCAGTTAAATACAAATTTGTACAATATACTTATTGTAAGTAGACTTAATTTTATTTCTTTTCTAAAAAAGTAGTTTAATGAAATGTCCTCATGCGCGCTGTTGGTCGCTACTCGCTGCTGCATCCTGACGAGCCGAGGACAATGCAATCCAACACTTATTTACTTATCAATCAAATCAAAATAAACAAAATATCCCTATAAAAAAATCTTTATTTAATACATAGTGTAAAGAACAACAGTTTGTAGAGATAATAATAAAAATAAACGTCGTATAAAAAAGAGATCTATCATAAGTACAATAAAGTGAGATTCGAGTTTTCTGTAAAAATCATTAAAAAATCTTGCATAAGCTCTCAACAGTTATATCGGTATTGGGATCTACACCTACAATATCAAATAAATATACCTAACGATTATGACATAGGACTTGTTGTCTTATTATATACTGATTATAGATTATGTTCTCCACCTCGAGGCAGTGATATCGTTGTACTTCAGTAAATACCTACCTATTTATACATATAGCATTTCATCTTACATAAAGTTGCAGAACAAATAAATATGACCATACATTCAATACTAAAATATCTATCAAAATAGTGCCTTATGGGCCTTGTAGTGGGGTGCACTTATACGGCCTTGCTGTATGGAGATGTTGTCTGATTGTAGAAAAGACCTACTCGACTCAAAAAGTTACAGAATTAGATATGCGCCTAGTCTTGTGACATGAGTTAGTATATTTTTCCTTCAGTCTTTCATTGTTTGGCGGTTCGGCCGAAACTGTTAAAAGAACAAAGTTTGAATCTCTGTTTGTGATGTAGTGTAGGAGTAATACTTATAGCTAACGGACGGAAGCAGAAGCCTTAACCTATGAGGTGACGGCGACGGATAGCCTCGACTCGGGCGCACCGGTAGGGCAGACACCGGGCCCCTAAAATAAAAAATAAACACATTAGTGGTAGGTAAGTAAATATATCTTCGTTAGATACAGAGTAGAGTAAGTAGTGGAGTGTTCAAGTGATCAGTTGATCACGCAATTCAAATTCCTGTTGAAGTCAAGGACGGATCCAGGGAGGATTGGGCTGTGCCATGAACATGAGTTTGACCAATCGACCCAATTCAAGTGTCGCCACAGCTGGATGCCGTATCCGCCCTTGGTTCATGGACACTCACCTCGCAGCCTAATACTGTGCGCAGAGCCTCGCTCCGGCTAGGAGAGCCCCGATCAGCAGGAGTACTAAGCTGGAGCCCGCGGCCGCTGCGCTGTTACCCTTCTTGTTGAGGTTGCGCTTCGGCCGGTCCACCACGAAGATGCGCCCGCCCATACCTGCACACAATACAACATTAATCAACAACAGCCGCTAATATGGAAAAGTACCATCATGAAACGTTATTGTTGACGCATTTAGTGTCCTAGAAATTGGTTGTTCAATACGTTCAATATTTACCAAAGTACGTTATGGAATGTCCGATTTTACATCGCAGTTAGTGACTGCATGTGCCACAGTTAAGAGCGCTTTCAAAAAATCTGCTTGCTCGCATTTCGACGCCGGCGGCGCTGGCGTGCGCCTGTGTGCAGACGCACACTATAACCAGAAGCATAACGATTGTAGCCTGCGGTACAGACATAGCGTGCGATCCTCTTCGAACCAACCTTACGTGCGGCTAGAGCGAAAGGGATAGCATTCATGGTCGGTACCGCCACGCCGTCAGTAGCGTTGCGGACTAACCATTATTGATACTTGCGTAAAAACACCACCATATATATTACATATTTGCATACATGATTTCATGCATAAATACTAGACCTTTTAGTTTAATTATTAAACTTATCACAGTTTTTTCTATTAAAACGTGTGTAGCCTTGGAAGAAATAAATTAAAAAACTTTTATAATATAATAAATTGTGTATATAATATTGTCTTCTGTCACCGCGATAGTTACTCATGAAATAAATTTATGGAATCAGATTACATATATCGCGTATAATGAATATAATCCGTTTTCTTAGTTTTATTTCATTTTGTATATGATATGTTTTCTAGGTTCATTTCGGTGAAGGAAAACATCGTGAGGAACCGGACTAATTCCAATAAGGTCTAGTTTACCCTTTGGGTTGAAAGGTCAGATGGCAGTCGCTTTCGTAAAAACTAGTGCCTACGCCAAATCTTGGGATTAGTTGTCAAAGCGGACCGCAGGCTCCCATGAGCCGTGGCAAATGCCGGGATAACGCAAGGAAGATGATGATGTTTTCTAGGTACATATATATAATGGAACTAAGATCGGTTTTCTTTAATTTTAAGTAGTTTTTTTTTATATTTAAAATGTGTTTTTAGGGTTTCGTAGTCAACTAGGAACCCTTATAGTTTCGCCATGTCTGTCTGTCTGTCCCTCCGTCCGTCCGTCCGCGGATAATCTCAGTGACCGTTAGAACTAGAGAGCTGAAATTTGGTACCAATATGTATATCAGTCACGCCGACAAAGTGCAAAAATAAAAAGTGGAAAAAATGTTTTATTAGGGTACCCCCTACACGTAAAGTAGGGAGTGATTTTTTTTTTTCATTTCAACCCTAACGTGTGATTTATTGTTGGATAAGTATTTAAAAATGAATTACTGAAATCGTTTTTTGATAATATTAATATTTTCGGTAATAATCGCTCCTAAAGGAAAAAAAAAGACCCGCGCTCCGAATGTGTCCCCCCCCTCTAACTTTTTAACCATTTTTTAAAAAATATTTAAAGAATCACAAAAGTAGAACTTTATAAACTTTCTAGGAAAACTGTTTTGAACTTGATAGGTTCTGTAGTTTTTGAAAAATATGGAAAACTACGGAACCCTACACTGAGCGTGGCCCGACACGCTCTCGGCCGGTTTTTAAATATTATGTTGTTTTAATTGCATGGAGCACAGGAAGGTCCACGTACATCTATGTATTAGTTTTTTGTAAGCAAATACAACTCTACGCTACGCCTACCTGCTTTAATTGACTGTTGACACACTGAGACAGTGGATGCGCCAGAGTATAAAAGAGTGATTACCATCTCTTGTCAAAGATCTTGTTGAGACGAATCAAACGAACCCAAACACGAAGTGGTTACAAGACCTGGTCGTGGAATACTCTTGACTACCTTCCAGCTTCATCATCAGATCCTGGGTACCATCTCTTGTCAAAGATCTTGTTGAGACGAATCAAACGAGCCCAAACACAGAAGAGTTTCAAGACCTGGTTGTTGAATACTCTTGACTACCTTTTGGCTTCATCATCAGATCCTGGGTACCATCTCTTGTCAAAGATCTTGTTGAGACGAACCAAACGAGCCCAAACACGGAGTGGTTTCAAGACCTGGTTGATGAATTCTCTTGACTACCTTCCAGCTTCATCATCAGATCCTGGGTACCATCTCTTGTCAAAGATCTTGTTGAGACGAACCAAACGAGCCCAAACACGGAGTGGTTTCAAGACCTGGTTGATGAATTCTGTTGACTACCTTCCGGCTTCATCATCAGATCCTGGGTACCATCACCTCTTGTCAAAGATCTTGTTGAGGCAAATCAAACGAGCCCAAATACGAAATGGTTTCAAGACCTGGTTGATGAGAACTCATGACTACCTTCCGGCTTCGTCATCACATCCTGGGTACCATCACCTCTTGTCAAAGATCTTGTTGAGGCAAATCAAACGAGCCCAAACACGAAATGGTTTCAAGACCTGGTTGATGAGAACTCATGACTACCATCTGACTTCATCATCAGATCCTGAGTACCATCTATTGTCAAAGATTTTGTTGAGACGAGTCAGTAACCTAAAATGATATTCAATAATAAATAATACTTACTAAAAATATTAGTCAAGTTAATTAGTTAGTTACCAAAGTCGTCAACCCAAGGATCAAAGTTTTCGGTCGCAGTATACATGCAACAGTACAGCCAAACACGCACACAAGTGCGGTTTTGGACACGGCGGGTGCCGCACACAATGACAAAATAACTTCGCGATCGTGGAGCCGCGTGCGGAGCAGATTGGCAAACGTCCTGCCTCTACAAGCTCTGCCGCGGTACTGACATCGCAAGCGCGCGTAACCGGTAATAAGGAGGCATTTTTAAAAAATCGTCAAAAATATTAAATTCCAATTAATAGAAAACTTTTGCATAAAATCTGTTTAAGTAAGCGTTGCAGATTATTTTTATATTAAAACTACTTCAAAAACACGTAAGTTTTCGAAGAAATTGACACTTATTCTGAGGTGATTTCTGAAACAAATTGGATTCATTCATTCATTGGATTCATATCCTCATTTACTCTATTCTAAAGCCTTATAACAAAGAAGTAGTCTCAGAAGATTGTAGTACAGGATATACATAATACAAATTTACCACTTGAAGCATTCAAAACTATCCAAGTTTTACAAATTAGACGGACTAAGTCAGCACTTTTCGCGGGTTTTCCTAAACATGCACCAGAAAAAAAATCATAATTAATTAAGTGAGTTAGTTTTTAAAAATCCAGTCTCACAACATGTAAGTTAAGAAGATGTCCTAATCGAATCCTGAACTTAATAAGTCTTTTAAATGACGGAAAGTGTAGCATTTTGCCGACTAAAACTATCAATTTTACATTATTACGACGTTTTCGTTGAATGCCCTCTTAACACTTTCACAACCAAGAACCCGTGGTGGGCAGTGTGGGCACTCATGAACTTTGCTCAGATATCTGAGCGTGCATAACATCACTAGAAGTCTTCAGATACCTACACGGACGTGGAATCACAAATGACGTCACTTATTTCAGCTCTGCTCGACCGACGCCTTATGAACGTGACGTCCTTGTCGCTTATATAGCATACTGTACTGACCGGCGTGCGTGAAGGAGTTGTAGTAGACGAGGTCGGGCCAGGTATCGTTGGGCGCCACGGGCAGCTCGGCGGGGGCCCTGGGGCTGCAGGTCCACTGCAGGCTCCTGTTGTAGGAGTGTATAGTGTGTGGTGCGAGCTCACCGGCGTGCGTGAAGGAGTTGTAGTAGACGAGGTCGAGCCAGGTGTCGTTGGGCGCCACGGGCAGCTCGGCGGGGGCCCCGGGGCTGCAGGTCCACTGCAGGCTCCTGTTGTAGGAGTGTATAGTGTGTGGTGCGGGCTCACCGGCGTGCGTGAAGGAGTTGTAGTAGACGAGGTCGGGCCAGGTGTCGTTGGGCGCCACGGGCAGCTCGGCGGGGGCCCCGGGGCTGCAGGTCCACTGCAGGCTCCTGTTGTAGGAGTGTATAGTGTGTGGTGCGGGCTCACCGACGTGCGTGAAGGAGTTGTAGTAGACGAGGTCGGGCCAGGTGTCGTTGGGCGCCACGGGCAGCTCGGCGGGGGCCCTGGGGCTGCAGGTCCACTGCAGGCTCCTGTTGTAGGAGTGTATAGTGTGTGGTGCGGGCTCACCGGCGTGCGTGAAGGAGTTGTAGTAGACGAGGTCGGGCCAGGTGTCGTTGGGCGCCACGGGCAGCTCGGCGGGGGCCCTGGGGCTGCAGGTCCACTGCAGGCTCCTGTTGTAGGAGTGTATAGTGTGTGGTGCGGGCTCACCGGCGTGCGTGAAGGAGTTGTAGTAGACGAGGTCGGGCCAGGTGTCGTTGGGCGCCACGGGCAGCTCGGCGGGGGCCCCGGGGCTGCAGGTCCACTGCAGGCTCCTGTTGTAGGCGCGGAAGGTGGCGAAGTCGGCCGCGCGCCGCGGGTCCGCGCCCGCCGCGTGCGACGCCAGGCACAGCGGGCCCGCTAAGGAAAACACGTTCATTCAAATAACTAGATTCTGAGTATTAGCCACTGATATGTTTGTCTATCACATCAAAAGCGGAAACTAACTGCAGTCGCATTGAGTCATCTACATCGACACATGCACAAAAATGTAAAAACGCGTTAGTCGTGCCTGCGGTGGCGGTGAGGCGGCCGCGGCGCGTGTAGTGCACGCCGGCCAGCACGCGCACCGCGCGCTGCGCCGCCTCGGGCAGCTGCTCCAGCCCGCCGCGCGGCGCCACCGACACGATCAGCGGGTGGTACTCGTGCGCCGAGTGCGGGTTGTTGCCGCCGAACACCTGACACGCGACAGGGTTTTTACACAAATACAATATTTATTTGTTTTATAAGAGGGCAGAGTTTGTCGAATCGCTCGTGTTATAATGTCGGTTCGTAAATCGTATATAGGAATTTTGAACGTTAAGTTTTAAAGAGTTTAAAGATGCTTAACGAGCGAAATGCACAATTTCTGTATAAAGTTTAATCCGTAAAGTAGCCGTAAGTGCGTTTTCACATTATCCGATCCGATATCGGATGTAGGACCCACATCCCGTACATTTAAGCCGCAATTTTTGATTTTTGCCTTTGAAATCCTTCCGACATTCGATATCGAATCGGATAATGTGAAAACGCACTAACGGTTAGTACAAATAACAATTTAAAATTAGAATCAGATCAGGTATTTTAAAATGTAAACAAAACAGTCGATGCGGCAGTTAGCCCCTCACCTTGAAGGTGTAGTGCAGCCCCCTCCGGATCTGTATGTCGGGCGCGAGCTGGCCGTTGACGTACCAGGCGAGCGGCGCTCCCCCTCCTCCCCGCGCGGACACCCCCCGCGCGCCCCCCGCCGGCCCGAGCGCGAACGTGAACACGCGCAGCGCCGGGTCGAACAGCTCCGCCGTCTCCCACGCGCCCGGTGACGCCGTCGAGCCTCTGCACCCAGCGATACCATATAATATATCAGCTAGAGGTCACCGTTAGTAGAGATGTCCCGAACGTAACAGCGTCGACGTCACATTCCTACATTTTGTACCTAGTTTATTATGAAAATTGCATAACGTTTGCAAAGACTTGATTATAGTCGCTTAGGAAAGCCTAATGAGAAAATCGCCGAATATCGAATATGTAGTTCCCGAATACTTATGGCGTCGTAATTTTTTTATTAAATACGTTTGTTAAACGTTCAAAAATGTCAAGCGGAAACGCGGGTTCAAATAAATATAAAATTGCACACCACAAAAAAAAGTCAAGCGATTAAAAACCATGTACATACACGCTGAACTCGACACAGTCGTCGCCGCCGGCCTGACTGGTCTCCTGCGAGATGTTGAGCGTGACGTCAGCGCGCGGCCAGAGACGATGGAAGGTGGGTTCGTCCTCGGAGTCCAGGGCTCCCACAGCCCAAACCACGAACATAGGCTTGTCTGTCACCCACTCGCGGTCGATCGGCTCCGCTGAAACATTCACTTTATTTAACGACTTGATACAATTTAAATTTTAAAAGCGGTTTAACGCCACAAGGTGTGCTATTTTTCGGTGCCACCTACGCTTTAGCAAAGTACTCAGTAGTATACCATCAGGCACAGTACTCACAGGGCTGTAGGGCCCGCCTATAGGTGACGACGGTGACGCCATCTGTGCGCGAGGCGGTGAACACTTGGTTAGAGTCCAGCGCTCCGAGCCGCTCGTCGCGACACACGCCGCGCCACTGACCCAATACTTGCACACACTGGAACATGAGAGGGTTTCAAATTAAACAAAGGCAAAGGGAAAGAATCCTCACTTTTACAAAACAATAACCAATTTAAAAACTACTCCATTTCATAAACTCGGAGGGCAAGCTTCAGAGTAGCAAGCCAAAGATTGATCTCGGCATCGGCCGGAAAGCATTACAGATAAGACAGAGTTATCATTATGGACCGACCGGCGCTAGGGCCGTGATGTTGTAGTCGGTGGCGCGGCCGCGCTGGTACGTGCGGTCGAAGCTGGCCACGGCCACGTCGGCGCCCTCCATCTGCGAGCGCTGCGCCGACCCCGAGATGCCGAACGCCATGTACTCGTTGTCACCGATCTGAACACATTATATCATTAATGCCCATAAAAACACATTTGATGAATTGCCTTAGTTGATGTCTGATAACCAAAACAGAGACAGTGATAAGAACACGCTAAACGTAATAAGTGTTGAGTCGGTTGGGTACCTTGCCGGCGAGCTGTATGGTGAGCTGGTTGCCGAACACCTCCCAGCTGACCTGCAGGTCGCGGTGCAGCTGCCGGCACGACGGCAGCGTCGACCTGCACACACAATATTAACATATTCAGGAAACCTCAAAGCATGGATACTTACAAACAATCGCAAAACACAACAAACGAAGCGAAAAAATCGGTTTCGTTCTCTAAGGAGAGATCCATCTCTCATCCATATAAAGAATCGGGTAAATGGTGCACTGAATCCCGCTGCTGCGAGTGCTGCGACCCTTTGTGGCTCTAATACACCGACCAGTGCGAGGTAACAGTAGTGGCAGTAGTGTCCCACACGGCGCGCGGCTCGGCGGAGGCTCTCACCTGTGCGGGTGGAGCGCGGTGAGCGCGGGCGGCACGTTGGGCCGCTCGGGCAGCAGCACGGAGGCGAGCGCGCGGCGCGCGGCCGCGTCCCACACGGCGAGCCAGCTCACCGTGAACAGCGTGTGCGCGCCCGGCAGCGTCAGTCGCACGTCCGCGCCGCGGTACGCCGGCAGCGGCTCCAGGCTGGAGACAAGTCAAACAATCGGTCACGTATTACAATATATGCGAAGCACATCGTCAAGCGTGTGGGTTTTCCTCGGTCAACACATGCCTCAAATGATCTGTAAGTGGCCCTCTGTAAGAATGTTAAATGTTAGCTACGTCCTATTAACATTACAGTCAATAAGTGAATACTCACTAGCCATACTCGTCGGGCAGCTTGAAGCCGCGCGCGCTGGGCTGCGGGCCGGCGCCGGCCCAGAAGTAGGCCTCGCCGCCCGCGCCGTCGTACCGGAACTCCGGCACTCTGCAACACAACACAACATTGGGTACTTCATTATGTAATCTGATATCCTCCCAAACTCTACCTTTGGCTCTTCCACATGGCTTAATTTTCCCTACTTTTGTGTTGTTTTATGAAATAGCAGCAATATCAGCATGTCTAGCAGCTCATGTAGTGTCGTGAGCCGTGAGCGTGACATGTGTAATGTAGTGTACTCACAGGATGGTCTTGGCGTCGAGCAGCTGCAGCGTGCCGCTGGAGACGCCGGAGCCGGCCAGCGCGCCCGCCGTCTGCGGCGCCGGCGCCTCGAACTCGTCGGGCACGTACACGTCGCCGAACGCGTTCTGCGAGGCGATGTCGTACACGGCGAGCCACTTGAGCCGCGACACGCGCTTGCCCTCCGGCAGCGCCAGCCGCACCGCCGCGTTGTAGTACCGCTCCAGGATGTTCGTCCTGTGGAATGTACATACATACCAACAAGTACTTATCACAAACTTAACTTCAATTCTTCTTTTGACATAGGCCTCCTCCATAGCTTTCCATTTCTACCATTTAGCTCCTTCAATTCTTCATAAGTCATCCAAAGCAACAAGTAGTTTATCACATAAGAAAGTGTACAAAACTAACTACCATAACACAATATATAGTTTTAATTAATTCAAAAACTCACAAAATGGTTTATGAGGTATGAAGAGTATATTTAATCTTGGAAATTTGGCAATCCTGCCTAAGGCATGCTCAAATTCAGAGCATATACAAAAACAGCATGTACATGAACTATAAGTGTATGCCCTCCTCAATGCCCTCAATAGTGGCGAGTAAATATTAAATAAAGATAAGGAAGTTTGCACATACTTGCCATGTTCATCGGGCACAATGAAACCCTGCGGGCCGGGCCGTGCTGAGTCACCGGCCCAGAAAAAGGTGTCGTCCCCTGTGCCATCGTAGTTGAAGTTCACCAGCAGCAGCGTCCAGTCATCCACTGCATACACTTCGCCTGTCACCTGCAGACAGTTATCATAACTGTGATAGTATTTTTATAACACAAAAAGATGCATGCAAACATTTAATCATTAAAATTAAATAAATGAATGAATGAATAATATAACACAACATTGGGCATGCATGTTACATTATTATCAGGGAAAAAAAAGCTACAAATTGGACATACTAGAAACTACCAGAAGACATGGTCTCAGCACTGAATGTCAACCAGTTTAAGAACCAACTAGATAGAATAATATTTAATGAATGCAAAGAAAACATCTTAAGAAAGATTAATTGGATACAGGCAACTATCAGTTCGTACAACTGCCTGCCTGATTAATCCATACTAATATTATAAATGAGAAAGTGCGTGTGTCTGTTTGTTTGTCCCTCTTTCACGGCAAAACGGAGCGATGAATTGACGCGATTTTTTAAGTGAAGATAGTTGAAGGGATGGAGAGTGACGTAGGCAACTTTTTGTCTCTTTTTAACGCGAGCAAAGCCGCGGGCAAAAGCTAGTAAATAATAAATATACATATTAAATACTTTGTAACAAATCCAACTATTTACTACATGCACAAGCGGTTCACAAAAATCAAAAAAGGAATCAGGAAATATTGACAAAATATCTCATTTTAAGCAAAGCAATCAAGTCATTAACCAGTTTTCATTAGTTAATGATTCAAATTATTTCCAAACTTATTCATCACCTCGACATTGTAAAGTATTTGTGTTTGAATGAATGGCAGAGTGGTACCTGGTGATGGTAGGAGTTGAGTTTCCCGAGCAGCTTGCCGCGGTAGGGCCCGTCGTCCTCGTCCTGCGCCCAGCCCGCTGCAACACCGACACATCACAATAACAGAACACAACACACAGAGAAAGTGGCACACTCGAGCTGCACAACTTACCTGTACTCAGCAGTAGGATGGCTAGCCATGCTAAATACATTGTTACACTTAACGTTAATCCTTAACACTAGTTTTTATTGTTTCTAACTTTCTACACAAAGGTCATTATTTGTACGAAGTTTTCGCAACTCTCGCGCAGACTTCCGGTTTCAACTTCAACTTGACAGCTCACTTGTCAAGTTGTCAGTGCTTTCTCGTCGTGCGCAGCGCGGGCGAGGCCGCGCGCGTGATTGGCCGCTCGGCCACCGCAGGTTGCGACCGACCAATGGCAGAGGTTTACTTTCACTTCAGTTGGTGACGTGACGTACAATCGAAAACCTTCGATTTCTATTTTAAATGTTGCTATATTTGAAAATTTTATCAACGTTTTTACAAAGGATCAATGTTTAGGAAACTTTAGGGAAGGTAATGAGTAAGAGAGCGCGCACACGGGTAACTTTTTTGTCGCTCACATCATCGGTCTATGGGCTAGTATGAAAGTGCGCACAAGAAGCGACGCAACTTTTCATACAAGTACGCACAAACTACTAAGAAGATACTATGCAAGTACCCTACCGATTACTCTAAAGATTAGGTACTCAGTGATGTGAAAAAAAGTTAATAAAATTAAGTAAAATCTTAGTAGTCAATATTATTAAAGTTGGGTTAATAATGATATTGATGATTTTTTTTAATACAAAGAATTACATAAATGTAGGTACCTAGTACCCACAAAAAATCTGGCACTTTTATGTCCACTGAGATATTTACAAACTTTTCTAGAGTAATATTAATACATAACTTTAAAGAAAACTCCGATAATTTGTATTCATATAATAAACATAAAAGAATACAAGCACTACCAATTTAATACAAGCCACTTGTATAATAAATATAAATATAAATATATTATAGGACATTCTTACACAGATTGACTGAGGCCCACGGTAAGCTCAAGAAGGCTTGTGTTGTGGGTACTCAGACAACGATATATGTAATATATAAATACTTATATACATAGAAAACATCCATGACTCAGGAACAAATATCTGTGCTCATCACACAAATAACTGCCCTTACCGGGATTCGAACCCGGGACCGCGGCGCAGCAGGCAGGGTCACTACCGACTGCGCCAGACCGGTTGTATCATGTCATAATTATTATAAATTCCTAAGTTAACAAGATAGACATGCATTTAATATTGACATAATCAGTCGATTATCACTTTATCACGGATTTAAGGCGCAGTCGGTACAGCTGGCCGCAGTATATAAGTTTTCACACGAACTAAAAGAACTTTTAGTAGAAATGTTACTATATTCTGTTATAGAATATACCGGAAAATATTAAATTAAAATTGACGATCTTTTAGTGAAAGCCTTTCTTTTATAATTGTGTGAAATACTGTGTCTTTTTCTTCAAGAAATAAAGATATCTATCTATCTATACAACGTGGTTACACCATGCACTGAAAACCAGAAAACAGTTTGTTCAGAATCAAGAGTAGAATCGATTACGCTATATTTTAATGCAGGATATTTTTTGTATTTAGTTTTCATTTTTTGCGTGCCAGGTCTAAAAGTTACAAAAGCAAAAGTTACTACTGTATCTCTGATAGAGGATTCATACTTGGTAATGTTTTAATACTGGCTGTTCTTATTAAAGATTGAATTTTTAAAATTTCGCTCTTCTGGCTCAGTGATAAGGTTCAATTTATCATGGCGAAATTACGACAGGTCAGTCCCTGTTACTACAAAGCGAATGTCAGTTGCCAATGTCACTACCGTATTTCAGGCAATAAGGGCTGTTTTTCTTACAATTTGTAACAAACTATCGCCTTATCGACTTTTGTTCTAAACCCAGTTTGTATGACTGACAATTGATAAGATACCTAAAGCCTTATGCCTTTGCAATAAGGATTACGAATTGCCAGTAATCTGTTTGGACCACGATGATACACTAACATCAACTAGACTTACGAAAATAAAAGAAACAGCAATATCTTTGGAAATAACAGGCCGATTTAAGAATAAATTCTCTAGACTAACTCTAAATAATAAAAATCTGTTGGGGTGTCTGAGGTTTTCAGTGGTTGGTGTAACACGTTGTATATATTTTTATTTGTATTAATCAAAAAATAATAATTTTGTATACTGCCTGATATACCTCTGCTGGTGTTTGATTAGTGGTTACTGAACTTACTAAATTCTATATAATGTAAATCACTCTTTATCGTTACTAAATACCTAAGTAATTATATTACATTCAGAAAAAATGTTAGATCATACTTTGAACTAGTTTACAATGAACTCTTATTATTATTACATTTATTACTTATCACATTATAAAATGTTTATTTGAATAAAAACTGGATGGAATGTTGAGATTCTTCTTATACATAAATTCAGATTGCATTCGCTATAAAACGTTTTATATCAAATTTTATTAAAAGGCAAATTGTAACATTCAGTCGTGGAGTGACGACGTCGTCACTGGCAGCGCGCGTCGCGCGTCACGCGTCACGCCGGCTCCATCAGGTCCCTCTCGAGGCGCGCCAGCGGCAGCACCAGCGCCGCGCCCACCAGCGGCCGCGCGTACGCCGCCGTGCACTGCCATCTGTAAAAGTATACTCATTTATAACAATTTACACAGAAAATAAAATCAAAATAAGGCTCGCTAAATTATTCCAAATTAAAATTACTACTATGGGAGAACGCATAAATATACCTAGTAGTTATTTCATCCCATAAATTTCAGGACTGACCATTGAACTTGGCACCCATTTAAATATCACCTTCTTTTTAGGGTTCCGTAGTCAACTAGGAACCCTTATAGTTTTGCCATGTCTGTCTGTCCGTCCGCGGATAATCTCAGTAACCGTTAGCACTAGAAAGCTCAAATTTGGTACCAATATGTATATTCATCACGCCAACAAAGTGCAAAAATAAAAAATGGAATAAAATCTTTTATTAGGGTACCCCCCCCCCCCCCTACATGTAAAGTGGGGGCTGATATTTTTTTTATTCCAACCCCAACGTGTGATATATTGTTGGATAGGTATTTAAAAATGAATAAGGGTTTACTAAGATTGTTTTTTGATAATATTAGTATTTTCGGAAATAATCGCTCCTAAAGGAAAAAAAAGTGCGTCCCCCCCCTCTAACTTTTGAACCATATGTTTAAAAAATATGAAAAAAAATCACAAAAGTAGAACTTTATAAAGACTTTCTAGGAAAATTATTTTGAACTTGATAGGTTCAGTCGTTTTTGAGAACAATACGGAAAACTACGGAACCCTACACTGAGCGTGGCCCGACACGCTCATGGCCGGTTTTTTCGTTGAAGTGAACAACCAAGGCACATTTATGTTTCTGATGAGATACCATTACTTTTTGTAATTTTAAGGCTACGGGAACACTTACTAATATTCACAAGTTTACTCGAAAATCCAGCACTACTAGCGTCATCTAGTAATTTAATTAATTTTTTCTACTCCCGTACTGTTATTCGTGACTTACAAGGTCGTGCATAGAACTTTAAAACCCTACGAGCGTACGCAGACAGAGAGCGGTCTGGAGTTCTGCGTTCCGCGTTCAGAGTTCTGCGTTCTTTAGAATGTACCGAGTCTGTAGCAGCAACGCACACAGCGGGCAGTCTGCCCGCGGCGGTCAAAGTGGAACGCCGCGTCCTAGCGTTCTTTTCCCGCCGAGACAGAGAACGCCG
Organism: Leguminivora glycinivorella; assembly: GCF_023078275.1. Classification (NCBI taxonomy): domain Eukaryota; kingdom Metazoa; phylum Arthropoda; class Insecta; order Lepidoptera; family Tortricidae; genus Leguminivora; species Leguminivora glycinivorella. Next base: position 153,512 of record NC_062993.1, on the reverse strand, counting down.
GAACGCGGGGATGTCTGAGGTTGCAAACACAGAAAAAATAATGAATTGGTTAGGAAAATGAAGGATTTCTGAGGTTGAATCTACGGATACTACACGACGAAATGCTGTTATGTTTATTTTATCCTTACAATGCCCTAAAAATACAGCCAGCCTTTGTTTTTCTCAATTAATTAAACTATTCATCGACATGCGAATAAAAATATCGAATTGCTGGTCATCTGTAAGGAGAATTTAATAGGTGGGATTTTTGAGCAATAATTCTTCATAGAAAAACAAAGTTTTCAGTGACATGTTGTATGTACAAATATACAAAACGAAACTAGAACGCGAGAATTTGAACGCCGTTGGAGCTCTTGAGCGGTCAACGGTCACCAGAACGCGGAACTCTAACAGAACGCAGACCGCTCTCTGTCTGCGCACGCTCTGAGCGGTCAACGGTCACCAGAACGCGGAACTCTAACAGAACGCAGACCGCTCTCTGTCTGCGCACGCTCTATAAAAGATGTCAGGACAAGTCTATCTAGTCTATACCCTGAAAACATTTAGTAGCAGTAGCACGATATAGCTGTTACAGTTCAGTAAATACATTGCTACCAACTTAACAAACCAATTCGCAGAGTCGAGACTCCTTCGTTTTCTGCTGCGTTCATTGGCGACGCGTCGAATCGCATTCAAATGTATGAGAGCTCGATTCAACTCGGCTCGATTCGTCTTAGTGGCCAGGCTTCAAAGACCCATACCATAGACAGTTTTATTTTCATGTTTGCACTCAAACTGCATATTCAAAATGGTAGGCGGTCCACTAGATAACTACGATGACCGAAAGTAGGTATTTGTTGAATTTATAATTTTCTTTCAAAATAAGTGTTTGGTCGTAGAAAAAGTATTGTATGCAACGGTGTTTAACTGAGTCAAAAAATGCTCGTGGCGTCTTTATTAACAATTTTCGGCTTCGCCTCAAATTGTTACCCACGCCACTCACCTTTTTTGACCTCTTTTAACCACCAGTTGCATAAAATACTATAATGTATTCTAATTTTAATAATATAATTATGATCCTATGTTGATCGCAGAATAAATGAAAATGAAATGAAATGAATGTTATTCCATAATTTTACCTCTTAAAATATAAGTCTATATAACATTCGTGTCTAATGCGTGCAGCGGTGCAGTCGCATTGATGGTTTAATTCAATTATAATATAATTACGAAATCGCGCGGCTTGGCCGCTGCCGGTACTTGACGCGATGGCAGACTCTAAACGGAGTAGGGATTGCAATCCGGTCTGATATCCAATCCGGCCGGATTTTGGTCCCAATCCGGCGAATCCGGCCGGATTGGCCTTGAGGATTAAAAGTACCCAAATAGTAACTTTTTTTGTATGTTTTCAGCATAATATGACAAATATGATGGTATTTTGCTTCACGATTAAGTAATAAACCAAAAGTTGAAAGCTTAGAAATGAACATTTTTACCAGGTAAAAAGTAAGTTTTACTAAAATAATCAGTCGCAAAGAAAATTCTTTCGTTCTTTTTAAACTTTCATAGGATAACAAAATTATTTTTACTGTATTGTTTTACAGTAATAACTATAGAGCTTTTAAGATACAATTAAGAACGGACATTATAACATTACCTACATGCATTATGAGATAACTATTTAAAAAAAGATAATTATGTGTTATTTTACAGTTAACTTTTCTCACACGCAAAGAAGAACTAAAAAAACGACAGTAGCTAAATTAAAGTCATCAAGAGTAATTGACCTCAGTATTATTTGCTATTGCTGAAACCACAATCTTACTGGATACCTTTTAAAAATGTTCATATTTAAGCTTTGAATTGTTTTTTATGATTTTTGTAGCAATGTGCCCTCATACTTCTTATATCATGCTGAAAACGTTGTTGTTCTTGTAGTACTACGTCACCACAGAGATGCAAAGGGCCTTCTCAAGCTCGCGCCATGCCTTCCTATCTTCAGCTACCCTCGTGGCCTCGCTCCAGCTCGACGTGATGGTCGCTCGTAGTTCATCCTCAACGGACCGCTTCCATGAGTTTACAGGGCGCCCGGAGCCAAAGCACCTTCCAGCGGCAGGCGATTTCCAGCCGAAAGAAATGGTTGCGTTATTTTGTTAGAGGGAACTCTTGGAATTGTGTGCTACCAATGTACTTTTTGTGTAGCGGTTTCCTCACTAATGGGTGTTTGCTGGCATATACTCAATTCAATAGGTCTTGATTTCGGATAGTGTTTGGCCAGAAAACGCGAAGGATCGACCTCAGTGACATGTTAACGAAAAGTTTTGTCGTATGGCCCTTTGTCACTCTCCATTATTCCACATTTTGCATCCAAGCAATTGCACAGATTTCACTACAGATTCAAAGACGGAAAGTTTGACGCGTCATTTGAGCACATTATTTTACTTCCAAACGGCCTAGTAATGCAAAAAACGTATGTATACGTTGCACTATTCTAACATATTAAATTACATTACCGGATCCGGTACCGCCTAAGTAACAATTTCTGGTCCTATAGTGGTCGAGAATACCAAATTAAATCACACTAAATGGTCCTATAAATAGTCTATATTGGTACTGTAGAGCCGATTTGGCGCAATTATGCAGCCATTTAGTGATATAATAGGCCTATAGCAGTATCATCCGTGACGTTTAAGGTCTATAATGGTGGACGTTAAACGCCCGCATATCGATAGTGAATCGCCTTTTCCTTTCATAAATCTAGGAACGGAAGGTGAGCAAGAAAGAGGGTCACCCGGCGTCGTGCAGTATGGCTCTCGCGGCGGGCTGCAGCGAGCTGGTGACGGCGTGCAGCGCGCCGTAGCGCAGCCGTGCGGCGGCCCCGCGGCGCGCCGCCGCCTCCAGCGCGCGCCCCACGCCGCGCCGCCGCCAGCGCGGACACACCGCCAGCCCCTCCAGCCAGCCGCCCGCGCTGTCGCGGCTCGCGCGCACAGACACCGAGCCCACCAGCGCGGCGGCGCCCCCGGCGGCCGGCGCTGCGTCCTCCTCGCACACCAACACCGACACCCGTGCCGGCGCCGGCGCCGTCGGCGGCCCGCGCCGCTCCGCCACCCAGCCCGACTTCTCTGTGCGGAGGCGCGCCGCCTGCGAAACGACGTTTTAGCTTATTAACATTTACATGTTGAATTAGTTGTAATGACTAATGTGACTTCTAGACGGTTGACCGAACCTTGGCACTGACCAAACGGCAGCAAATTTAAAAAATGTAGAGCTCCCCGGCCGATTGTCTTCGTAAAATGCATGCCTTCCTAAATCTTCACGTTGACGGAATCGTCCATGGGCCATTATAATTAAAAATTTACTAAAAGTATAGGGACTAGACATGCGCGCCGCTGGGAAAAAATCGGGCGGCGGCGCGCCTCGAAAAAATCGTCGGCGGCGGCGTAACGCCGGCGGCGTGAGATTTTTTTCAAATTTTTAAATATAACTTTTATGGGGTTAAATATTCATGTAAATCTTATTTACAGTATATTATGCAACCGTTTTTTAAGACACTGGGCAAAAAAAGTGAGAGGCATGGGTACCAGCATGATTTGATTGACTCTTTTTGACTCAGTTCAACAACGTCGCAAACATTACTTTAGCTACGACCTCTCTCTCTCTCTCATCTTAACGGTTTCCCGGTTGCATCCTCGGCTCGGGCGCTTCGGAGCCCGGGGTCCGCTTTTCTGGCTTTTTCTCCTCCACTTCGCACGGTCTTCTGCATCCCTTTTAGTGAGACCATTAGCACGCATATCAGCAGTATCAGCACCAACGACATCAAGCTAATATTTCTTGGGTGCTCCCCTTCGTCCGGGGCCGGGCGGAGGTGGCAATGGCAAGACATTTGTTCCCTATGTAACTTGCCGGTTTACGTAAGACATGGCCGTACCATCGTAGGCGGCTTTCATGGAGCTTGTCTGCTATGTCACGGATATGAAGACTGCTGCGAATGCGGGAGTTTCTCAGCACGCGGTCTCTCCGCGACACTCCACACATCCAACGGAGCAAGTTCATCTCCGTGACGCGCAGCTCCTGCTTGTGCCGCTCAAGCACAGGCCACGCTTCGCTTCCATATAGGAGGACAGGTCTAATGATGAATTTATAGACCTGTCCCTTCAGTTTAACCGGCATATTTGGGACGCAAATGACACTAGTCACCTCACGCCACTTTGCCCACGCAGCCGTTATGCGAGTCTTGATGTCATTGTCGATGTCCCCGGACGCATGAAGTACAGATCCCAGGTACTTAAATTGATCAATACAGTCGACAACTTTATCGCCTATGAGTACTGGCGCGGGATCCTTAATATCGCAGGCCATGTACTCCATCTTCGCCACATTTACTTACGACCATGTATTACCAATTTATATAGTTTTTTAGAAGAACTTTCTGAACATACACCCTGTTAACTGGATATTGACTCCCAGTTCTTATACTACATAACTAGAACTAGAAACTGTTAAGAAGACCTTTTGCGAGTTTTCCTTGCACTTTTACCCCTGCCCAAACCTGATGACTCACTGGCTCATTCCGCAAAAGAGAAAGTGGACTTTCCTTGCTCTCTGTTTGTCTGTCTTCTTTTCAATATGGCCTGGGTTCAACCTAGAAAATAAGCGTTGAAAAGGGATGTCCGCTTGCTGATTTGAAAACAGTTTTAAGTACCTTGAAGACCACCAGCTCAATATCGACCGGCAGTGCGGTCTTCGCCATGGTCGAGGCGCTGGAGACCTCTTTGTCTACCTTACTTGTCGTTGCGCCACAGCTATAGAGAGCACTGGCTGTTAGCCTGGATATCACAAAGGCCTTTTATAGGGTTTGCACATCCTCGTCTTCCTAAAGGGTTGTGCACATTGGTTCCTGCTTCCTGTTCAGGCGAAGCATTTCAGTCGTCACTGTCGGAATAAGTATGCTCGAACTGTAAGCTCATATCATAAACGTTGGCGTATCCTAAGGATCTGTACTGTTTACCTTGTTCCTTCTGCGATTCAATGATTTATTGTCTGCTAACAATATTCACTGCTATACAGATGATAACACTACCGATAGCCGTTATACAGGTAGTGCAACAATGCCTCCCCTGAGCAGTTGTCGGAGTATAGGATGCAGTATAGTTGCAACCTTGTGTCTGAGATCAAGACGTTTCTGGTCTCAGAATTGGGTAATCTTAACCTAGCCCAGTTCAAACAAAGTATAGTTAGTGCATTTTCTACTAAGAAAACACCATTTGTCACGGCGCCAAAGTTTCAGGGCATCCCTTTTACCATCTCTAACCAAAAGTATGGATACTTGGTGCTGATACTGCTGATATTACGAACCATATGCAGTTTCGAAGTCATGTCAAACATGAAGCTAAATTGGGTTCCAATGATTGAACAGGGCCAAACTACCGGGTCAGCGTCAGCGACTTTCGTTATATAAAGCGCAGGTTCGACCTTAATATTGTCCCCGTCTCTGGTCTGGCGCTCCGCAATACCAGCTCCTTCCGCTTGACTCCATCCAACGGCAGTTCGGTTTGTCAGCAAATTTATTGACGGCTTAGATTAGAACCTGTCAGCGCCGTTGGAATGTGTAGAACATTCAAAGAGAGCGTTTAGACAATGGGGATATTAGGAAGAGCTTTTTGTATACTACCGTCTCAAATTGTTAACCACGGCACTCGCCATTTTTGACCTTTCATAAGTCATAAGCAACGGTTAATTGCATAAAATACTATAATGAAACTAAAGGGACACGGGCTACGCGCGTTTCATTTGTTTTTATATATTCAATGGATTTTAATATTATTAATCTCGTATGGTTCTCTATTTCGGCGCGAAATTCAAACTATCGGCGGCGGCGGCGGCGCGCTGGCTCCTCGTAGCGGCGGCGCGCCGCGGCGGCGCGCATGTCTAATAGGGACGGAATTTAAAATTCGAATTTCACACCATTTTTTGTGCCAAGATTTGGTTGTCCGTCTATGTATTGACACTGATAAAGTGAGCAGAAAATGTAATATCTGACAAAGTGCAGTAACATTTATGTGCTATCAATAACTTATATAGTATTTTATTTCTTAAATGAACAAAACACATGTACAGGACATTGATGTGCACACACTAGCTATGAGCTGCCTCTGCATTAACAAAAAAATAATAATAATACTTTCTTTCATTGACTGTGATGAAAATACCTGTACAGAAGCCATATGATCATGTGCCAACCGCACCGCCAGGAACACAACGACAGCGGCCAGCGCGGGCAGGGCCGCCAGCGTGCCGAGCCCGCAGCCCAGGAAGATGAACAATCCGGCACCCACCAGCACCACTGCTTGCAATGTGGCCTGCCGACAACAAACACTTTATTAAAACTATATCATCACTCCATTTCAAAACAAATTAGATTCTGTCTGATAAGTTGTGTCCTTTCATTCTAAATGTGCTGCATCGACCTCCAAAAGTATTTACTTTAGTGTTTGTAATTCAAGTAAGATCTCACCTCATGGAAATAGAAATACATAAAGGCGTCGTGGTTGAGCGCGGCGTAGGCGTCGCGTAGCAGCTGCGCGCGCGCAGCCGCGTCGCCGGCGCGCGCGCGCCGCACCACCACGCACTCCCCGCCCATGCCGGCCGCACTGGCGGCGCCGGCGCCGGCGCTCGGCTGGTTCAGGTCACAGCGCCGGTACTTCGACCGCTCTTTGGCCTCCACGATTAAGAATATTGGAAACCTCTATTCAATTGAAGACACACTACTGCAGTAGTTAATTCTTGCTGTTGGTACCAGAAGGTAGGGTAAGATTTTAAAACTATTTCATGTACGTTGTTTGGCTTTCATTGTCGTCCTTTGTTGATAGGATAGGTTGGGTTGATAATGCCAATGACGTCTGTCATTTCTGTCAATGTCACGGATGAATGTAGGACTGTTCGAAAACTTATACAATATCGAAATTGGCAACTTGGATGCGTTCTCTCTAATATCCTATTATGAAAATTAACTTTTTCTTCAGAAAGCCAAAAAATCTTTCTCTTTACTCTTTAGTATAGTGATAGAAAAATAAGTACGTACAACAATGTAGGAGCTATTTGACATGATGCCAACATCCACTTTTCTTGACCGCACCGCTCGCAGTTGTTTTTCACGCCCTCTATCGTTCACTTTCCTAAACATATCCTAAGTACATCGGATTTACTATTTTCTTTGACTGAAAGTGAAAACACCGATATACATAGACCACGGTAGGAAAGTGAAGGATAGAGGGCGTGAAGTGAAAAACAACTTAAGTAGTAAGTAGTAGTGCAAGTTGTCACCATGAAGCATAGAGATAAGCATACCTCTATTCTCCATGGTTGTCACTATTACCACTGCAAACTGGCTAATGACGTGGCGTCGTAAAATGTATAAGTTTTTTATAAGGGTTCCGTACCTAAGAGGAAAAACGGAACCCTTATAGGATCACTCGTGTGTCTGTCTGTCCCTCTGTCACAGGCGATTTCTCCGAAACTACTAGACCGATTTACTTGAAATTTGGTACACATATGTAAACCTGTGACCCAAAGACGGACATGTAATTTAATTAAATAAAATTTATTATAGGGACCACTTTCGAGGGGTAAAATTGAAAATTAAAAATCAAAGTTATTAAAACTATATTGTGTTAACTTTTAACACCTGATTAGCAGAAACGTCTGCAATCGATTCCATTAAGCTTAGAATAAATTTAAAAGTGGAAAATGTCTGCCTTGGGTGAGACTTTAACTCCATCCAGAGGCCGTGAGTTCAAGTCTCACCCAAGGCAGACATTTTCCACTTTTAAATTTATTCTAAGTTTATATTGTGTTACATATCAAATGAAAGAGCATTTTATAAGCATCTGAAATATTTATTTTTTATATTTTTTATTTTGGTAATTTAGAAGTAATTTAAGAAAATAGGCAAAAAAATACCATTCTCCCCCCTTATCTCCGAAACTACTTGGCATAAAAACAAAAATAAAAAATACATGAGATAGCCCTCTACCTGTAGATTACAGGAAAACCTATTAGAAATCTACAGTCAAGCGTGAGTCGGACTTAAGAGAAAAAAACTCAGATTACGAAATATATTGATTTAAACTAACACGATCTTCCTTCACTCATATTATTAAATTAAAACGGGACTTAATCGCGTAAAACTTACGTTTTATATTTAACCCGACGTTTCGGACATGACATTACGTCCGTGGTCACGGGTAGACTGGCTGGGAGTTGTATCAACATCTTCTAGCTGTACGAGTTTTTCGAACTACCCGCACTTGATTGTCATCAGTCACTTTTACGCTAGGGTTGACACTCTGCCTACATACAACACTCACGACATCCGATGGTATGGGACGGGAAGTTTTCTCACGTTTACACTTGCTAATCACTGGATTCCACGAAGATGAAATCCCTTGCCCTTCATTTTGATTGAAATTACGATGTTTCCTGATTTCAATCGCTTCACGTACTTTTCTGCTATAGTAAAGACGTTCAGTTGAAAGGACTTTAAAAAAGTAAACGTAAAAGTAAAAAAAGTAAGTAAAGTAAAAGTAGTTAGGAAGTGTAAACGTGAGAAAACTTCCCGTCCCATACCATCGGATGTCGTGAGTGTTGTATGTAGGCAGAGTGGCAACCCTAGCGTAAAAGTGACTGATGACAATCAAGTGCGGGTAGTTCGAAAAACTCGTACAGCTAGAAGATGTTGATACAACTCCCAGCCAGTCTACCCGTGACCACGGACGTAATGTCATGTCCGAAACGTCGGGTTAAATATAAAACGTAAGTTTTACGCGATTAAGTCCCGTTTTAATTTAATAATATCAGATTACGAATTTCACTCACTGCCGCTGCAAGTAGTTACTTTAGTCTTAAAATTTTGTAAGCTCGTTGGACAGGTAGAAAGAAATTCATTTCTGTTTCGTTTTTTTAGAAATTGTTCAAATTTTTTTTCATTTGCCAAAATTACTTAAGTTCCTACTAAAAAGGAGGCGCTTAAGACCGTTTATAAGTTCACTGTTCAAAATATTGCCCAAATAGGTCCAAAAAAAGGTCTATATACATATACGAAAACAAAAACATTGTGCCACCGAAAACCCAAAACTGAAGTCTATTTTGCTCTATATCTCTTATCGTTTCCGAGATACGTAAAGTCTTGAAAGTACGAAATTTAGTAATCTTTGCTGTCACATATTTAACAGGCGATCATGATTTTTTTTTGTCATGGAAATGTCGAAATCCGACTCGCACTTGACCAATTTTCATAGAAAGTTGTGTTTTATTATAGTTTTGAAGGAAGTTTCTTGTTCTTAACCCCCGACGCAAAAACGACGGAGTGTTATAATAATAATAAGTTTAACGCTTGACATGTTTGTCTGAACGAATCAATAGATTTTTTGTACCATGTAGGTGGCAAACAGGCATACGGTCCGCCTGATGGAAAGCTGTCACTGTAACCTATGGACGCCTGCCACTCAAGGAGTGACACATGTGCGTTGCCGACTCATTAGAAACTTGTACAAACCTGTACTTATTTCTAAGTGCGTTTTCACATTATCCGATCCGATATCGGAAGTCGGACTGATATCCCATACATTGCAGGCGCCATCTTGGATTTTTTTTTTCCCATAGAAATACTTCCGACATCCGATATCGGATCAGATAATGTGAAAACGGACTAAGGATGGTCCGGGGTGCGGAGGCCTCAAAGGACAATAGACAGTATACTAATTAGTTCCGTTGGTCCTCCCGTCGTCATCACACTGCACCCTCGTTGAGCTCTGGCAGCCTTACTCACCGACAGGAACGCAGTAAGGTCTAGTGCTATTTGGCTGCGGTCTTCTGTAAATTGGAGCTACTTCCCCAGTTAGACTGCTCTAGATTAGAGCGAGATGATATCCGATGTTCTGTGTCCTACTATAGAGTATATTGAATAGTATATGGTATATATATAGTCGTCAGTCAAGATATTCGAATTCAGCATCATCTATTATTAAGTTTCGACTTTTCATGTGACTTTCCATCCAAAAAAGGTTCCTTTAGACATTTATTTATTTATTTATTGGTAAACATGATTACATGACTTTACAGCTAACCATTGCGTCACATATCTTAGGCTGACATAACAAGAAAAACAAAGTAGACATATACATTTACAATAATAGGCATACACCTAACAGACATTTTATATAGGAACAGTTGAACACCTCGCATCCATCGCCTCACACAATCTCAAGCATTCACTACATATTGCCGCCCATCGCCACGCAAACAAGTCGCACTCAGGTGTCGATGTCAGGAGCGCATTGAGCTGTGAGAGGGCGCGGGGCAGCGGCGAGTTCCTGTACGATACGGTACGCGCCGGCGGCACGGCCAACAGGTCGCGTCGTCGCGGCCTGAGTGCTATCCTCGGAACATCAGGAACAAACAGTCGTACGAGACGCTCTACAAGCTCGGGACAGTCTGACTCACCACGTAGAGCTCGACATGCTGTGATCATCAGCTGAAAATTCCGCCTCACCTCCAAGGAGTTATACCCAAGAGAGCCAAGGAGATACTTGGTCGGGTAGAGATACGGGTAGAATCCGAAAACTTTTTAAAAAGGAACCTTAAAAATGCTTTCTGCACCTTCTCAAGTAATAAGGCATAAGTCGATTCGTAGGGGTTCCATACGATCGACGAGGTCTCTAATTTACTCCTTACCAAGGCATTGTAAACTATTTTTATGGCCAATGGGTCTTGAAAACAGCGTAGGTTTCGGATTACAAAACCCAGCCTTCGGAAACAGCTCGTCGCAAGAGCAGAAATATGGTCGTGAAAAGTGAGCCGCGTATCAAACACAACGCCCAGGTCCTTGACAGAGAAGACACGATTTATCGGCTCTGACCCTAATATGTATTGAAAATATAGAGCGGTATGTGAGCGGGTAAATGTACACACGCAGCACTTGGCTGGGTTAAAATGAAGTTTGTTCTCCATACTCCACCGAAATACCAAGTCGATGTCATTCTGCAACGTCTCGCAATCGGCTCTTTGCTCCACGCCGTATACCAACTTGAGGTCATCAGCATATAAGAGACATTGAGCCGCCCGAAGAACCGACTTGAGATCGTTGATCATGATACCAAAAAGCAGAGGCCCTAATATGGAGCCTTGACTGACACCAGACCGGGTATGGTAAGGAGTCGAGACAAAACAACCATGTCGGACGAACTGCTGTCGATCGCGCAGATAGCTGGCAAAAAAGGTCAACAATTTGTGAGAGAAACCAATTTTGTCCAGCTTTGCAAGCAGCACGTCGTTATCCACGCGATCAAAAGCCTTTGCGAAATCAAAATAGAGGACATCGACTTGTATACCTCTATCAAGATGAGCAGCAATATTGTCCGTTAGTATCAACAGATTCGTATTGACTGAGCGACTAGGCCGAAAGCCATGCTGCGCGTCACACAGGAAGGGTCGAACCTGTGAAGACAGAGTTCGGTGAAGTATGGCCTCAAACAACTTGCCAAGGGTGGGAAGAACGGCGATTGGTCTATAATTCTCAACCACGGAAGTGTCACTCGCTTTCGGGATCGGTCTCACCCTAGACACCTTCCAACATCGAGGATAAGATCCAGAAGATAGCGCCAGGTTGAATATATATTGTATCGGCATCTTCAAGAAATCCATACAGCCCTTTACAATATACGCCGGTAAGTTGTCGGGTCCAACAGAGCTATTGGCCTTGAGGCGTTTTATCCCAACTTCAACCTCTCGCAATGAAATTGATTTGATATCAATGCAGTCGCCAGTAGGCTCACGATAGGCATTTTCTATCAAGCGTGGGTCAAGAAGCGGAACAGTAGGCAGAAAAACTTCTGAAAAATGGTTGGCGAAAGCACTGGCCACATCCCTACCGACAAATTGTTCGTCTTTAAACTTTATGCGGGACACAAAACCACCATTTGTTTTAAGACTGCCTACGTGCTCCCAGAAAGCGCGAGGATTGGCTTTAACTGTGCTTTGGATATGTCCAATATAACTATCGTAAGCAGACGCTAGACACTCTTTCACCTTAGACCTCAATATTGAAAACTGTTTGTAGACGTCTATATCCCGTGTAGCCTTCCATTTTCGGTGCAGTTTACTTTTTTGCTTTATATCAGCGATCAGGTCGGCCGTAAACCACACAGGATATCGTCTACTTGAACTGGTCGGCCGTTTCCGTTTAGGTACACTGAGATCAAATATATCATATAATATATTGTAAAATGTGTCCACAGCGACGTCGACATTGTCAGCACTGAGGACTTCCTGCCAACTTATTTCTGAAACTAATTTGTACAGGAGCTCAAAATTACCCCTAGTAAAGTTCCAGTCCCGACACATGTCCACATTGCTGGGATCCAATCGACCTGCAGCCGGTCGACGCGAACAGTCTCCCACAGGAACTGAGATATCCAATGGAGGATGGTACGCATCAGATCTTGGGACCAATCCCTCGCCTGCCGCCTTGGAGACCTCAGCACCAGTAATGCGCTCAGACACCAACACGACATCTAGCTTACTACCATGTACATTCGTCACTTCGTTCATATCAATCAGACCACAAACAGATACAAAATAACAATAATAACTAAGGACACTCCGGGACGCATACACTGGGTTCAAGTTCAAGTCGCCGATCACAAGCACTGCACCCGTAAGAGTGTCAATAACCGACTCCACTTTCTCGAACCACCGCATATAAGTTTCCTCTGAAGCACTGGGAGGAATGTACACGACACATATATGAAACACACTCTGACCCGCCACAAGTGTGACCCACATGTCCTCGCCGTTCGGCGTCTCAAGTTCCACACGACGCTCGAGCTGGATACCAGGGCGCGCCGCAAGGAGTACGCCGCCGCCGCGCGCGCCGGTGGCGCGATCCCGACGCAGAACGCTCCACCCGCCACACGCCAACTCAGCATCATTAACAGCATCGGTGAGCCAAGACTCAGTTACCGCGATGACGTCACAATCAAGAGCTAGCAGGTTTTGCCTGAAGTACTGAAGCCGCGTGTTCAAGCCCCTGACATTTTGGTATATTATGTCTAACATCGGAAGTGCTTTCCTCTTGGGACCTGGGGTTTTCCGTGTATGTGCCGTTGCTTTGTCTTCTCCGAAAAAACCACGCCTTTACCCGAGCGTTCTTGGGCCAGACCTCGGGGGATAAACACCGGTCATAGAGCTCGCCCGGGATGCCGATTTTATAAGATCTATAGGATCCCTTTGCTTTGATCTCAAGGACAGTGCAAGCTTTCTCGGGACATAATATTTCTAGATATGCTCGTATCTCATCGGGGCCAGATGCCATGTTCCAAAGGTGTATGTATTTGAGGACTTCTGCCGCCTTGAGTGAAGTAACTTCAGGCCCAGCTGTGCATCGCATTGAGGAGAAGTGTTTTTTTGCAATGACTTTGTCCTTATGTTGATCACGGCCGACGAGTGCAACACCCGTTTCCTCTCCCGTGGACACGTCACTGCTGGACAACGAATTGTCGACCATGGACACCGGTGAGGAAGGAACAACGTCGCTAGTCTCGTTGCAAGTAGCGACCCCTACGTCATCCTCCACATTTTCCTTCACTACTGGCGCATATTTCTTTGCATTCCGTGCCTTGCGCTTTGGCCTTGACTTCCGTCTTGATTTCTGCTCCGATTCTGCGGTGACAGGGGGACTTACGCTCTGCGTCTCACAGCGACAGCCGCTTGCTGAGTTTACTTCAAGCTGCAATAGCCGTTCATTGATCAAGTCAAGCTTAGAAGAGCAGCCAGTCAGCGCAACATGGTACTTCGCTACCGCGACGAGGGCGTCAGCCAGCTGCTCCGATAACATGCTCATTTGGTCACGAATAGCGTTCATCTCTACGACCATGGACGAGGCTTCACTTGTTGACGACGTTTGCGCACTTACGGCCGCTTCGCTTTTATTCCTGACGCATACATTCCTAGTTGTTAATGGAGTACCAACTGGAGTTCCACAATTAGATCCTGTTTTTTTAAACGTAATCTTACACTCAGGACACATCCAAGAATCTCGCTCAGCCAGCGTAAGCGTTTTATTTATGCAAAGCAGGTGGTACAGCTTGCCGCAAGTCGCTACCATGCACTGAATATAGCCCTCGCCGACCATAAGCTCCAGTGTGCAACCGTGGCAGATCATTTTTGCGCTATCACTGTGCTGCATTGTCAGCATTGCGATAATTTAATTTAATGATTAACACGCTCTAAACAGGGCTTAAAATTGCATACCACTGCAGTGTTCCGGCGTAGCGAGGCAATACGTAGTCTCCTAGGATGACGTCACTGACGTAGCACTTCGTAGCAGCGCGGCGTAGCCGATAACCACGGCTGCGGCTGCGGTGGATAGTGGTAGTTCACAATTTCGACACTCGCGAGTATGCTATCGTGGCTCAGCGGTAACGACATGGAGCGCCACATATTTAAGAAGGTTTTTTTTTTTTAAATTATGATTTCATTCAGAATCTGAACAAAAATAACCATTTTCAATCTTGTTGTGTTGTGTTGTTACCCACGGCACAGAATATATAATAGTACAAGTACAGAAGGCCCACTCAGCCCACTGCTTCGATGTTCACGAAATGCCGCCTTTTTAAATGCCTACAAAATTTTTACAAAGAAACGAGCCGCACGTGCGCAGCGTCGGATGATAGGGTTGCCTATGGATTAAAACGAATTAATTACTCAGATTAAATTTTATACTATTATGTTTCAGTATTGTGTACAACATCACAAGCCTTATTAAACTTTTCCGTGGGACTTAATCAATAGTAGATCTGTGTAAGAATGTCTTATGGTACATATTTTATTCGTTTTTTTTTTTTTTTTTTTTAGGTTTAAGATGCTTTATTCTCACTAAGAATTTACAATTCGCTTACATGAGAACTTAAAACTATACAAATACATTTATTTTGTGTGAAGTTAACGAAAGAACTATAAACGTAGAGGGTATTTTTTTTTTTTAAATACAATAAAAAGAAGTCGCCAATACACTTATACAAAACAAGGTGATTAGTGGTACGGTACACGGTGCATAGATGTTCATAAAACGTTTGGTAGTTAAGAGTAGGTTGTGGCCCAGGTTAACTTATTCCCGGGAATCGTAAAAAAAAAAAAAAAATGTGAGTCAACAGAGACAACTCAGTACTGGTCAGAATAACGGGTGAGTAAACCGTAGGTGTCAAGAATATGGAGACTGTTTCTTATCTGCTAGTTAGGTTAAGTTTTGAGTTAGGTTAGGTTTTGAGTTAGGTTAGGTTTTGAGTTAGGTTAGGTTTTGAGTTAGGTTAGGTTTTGAGTTAGGTTAGGTTTTGAGTTAGGTTAGGTTTTGAGTTAGGTTAGGTTAGGTTAGGTTTTTTTTTTTTTTTTTACAGAACCTCCAACATAATCGGAGTTTTTTGTTATGCTACTTAACGCTTTCATACCAGTTCTCGCAGTTATTCCTCTCGCACTTCCATTCTTCATACGTGTCTTTCTGTCATTCATCATCTTTCTTGCTTTATGTGGGTGGGACTCCCACCTATCTACCATTTATTTGTTCTGTGCTTGTTTTTATTGTGACAAGGGAATGAGATTAACACAGGGAGGTCTTTGTTTTATTTACATAGTTTTTACAGATAAACTACTTACTTATATTACTACAATATACAGTGTTTATCTTATACATTACTTGTTTCTGTTAATTACTATTTTTATTAATTTAATACAATATTCTAAGAATTTTCCTCTTATGTTTTTATTTTCTATAATTTTGCATATATTTTCCACTTTAATTTCCATTTCTATTTCGTTTTCTATATTATGCCTATGTGTGTTAAACTGTGGGCATTCCGCAAGTATGTGCGGAACGCTCTCAGCCTTGCCGGGTTCACATATGCATGATGGGTTCTCCTTGCACTTGAATCTATGTAGGTACTCGGAGAACCCACCATGCCCTGTCATTAACTGTGCTAAGTGGCTAGAAAGTTCCAGTTTGCGAATCGTTTTGTGCGCTGTTATCGCGTCGGGGAAAAACAGCTTCGTTGTCGAGGCTGTCTCTCCCGCTGTGTATCTCCGATTCCATTCGTCAAGCGTCGCCATACGGATGTTACGCTTGACGTATGAAACCGGACACCGATCGTAGTCGCGCTTTCGTTTGGAGTCTGCAGCGGCTCCCTTGGCTAGTTCGTCCGCCCTTTCGTTGCCTTCTAACCCCGCGTGTGCCTTTATCCAATGCAAAGCGACAGTTTTGCCTTGATGGGATATAGCTCTTATGTTATCCCTTGCTTCGACTGCTAAGGGGTGGAGGCAACTGTGGTTCTGTACAGTTTGCAGGGCTGCCATGGAGTCGCTGTAGACTCCAAACGTGTTTGCTTTGCTGCCTATGATTTCCCTCGTTGCCACACACAGCGCCAGAAGCTCCGCCTGGTAGACCGTGCAAAACTTTGGTAGACACAGTTTTCGGGCTTTTGTCTCGGTGTCGCCTCGCCATATAGATAGTGCGGCTCCAACTCCGCCCCCGATCTTGCTACCATCGGTGTAAATCCGTATTTCATACTGACTGTGAGCGTTTACGTCATTTTGGTCCATCAGGCGTGTCACCGTGAGCCCCAAGCGTTCCGAGGGATAGGGCATTTGCGACGCTGGTTCCATTTTCTCCACCTCCCAGTCGCCTAATCCTGGCTGGGGCACACCCCGTTTGGCTTCATATAGAGAGGCCGCCTCACGGACTCGGAGGTCAAGAGGGAGTATCCCAGCCAGAATGAGCGCGGAGTTGAGGGAGACTGTGCGATACGCTTTACATAGTTTTTGTGCTATCCCCCGTTGGACTGTTGCAAGCTGTTTTTGGACGCTTATTTTTGTTGCGGCAGGGGCCCATACACTTGCAGCGTAAAGAATTATTGGTTCTACTGTAGCTGTGTAAATGGTCCTAATTACTTCGGGATGGAGTCCCCAACTTGCCTTAGCCGCTCTAGACAGCTGCTTGTGGATACCCGCTGCCTTTTTGCAGACGTTCGAGACATGTGCGTTAAAAGTTAGCTTGTCGTCGATGGTGACGCCTAGCATTTTAATTGCCTTAACCATCTCTATATTTACTCCGCCCATGCTCAGGCGAGGGGTGTCGTACTTTAATTTTCGTGTTATGACCATTGCATTGGTCTTATGCGGCGCGAATTTCAGTTTATTCCTGACACCCCACTCCCGAGCATGTTCAAGTGCCGAGTTGGCCTTGGCCTCAATCTCCAACGCAGTATCTCCGTCGACTACAATTGCGACGTCGTCTGCGAACGCCTGGCAGTAATCTCCCCTGCCTTGCAGGGACTTGAGTAAAGGATCCAGCAGCAGGTTCCACAGAATGGGCCCGGCTATCGACCCTTGAACGCAGCCTTTGCCGGTTTCTACACAATGCTGCTCACCCGCGTACCTCACAGTGACACTTCTGTTGTTGAGGTAGTCGTCCATTAGTTTCCTTAGACCGACGGGACAGTCCTCCTCAGCCAGTCGGATCTTAATGGCGGGCCACCAGGCGCTATCGAAGGCCCCCTCTATATCCAATGAGATCAGCGTGACGATTTTTTTCGCTTCTAGTTTTTTGCGAATACGCTGCATAAGGGTATAGAGGGAGTCCTCGGTGCTCCGTTGCGGCATAAATCCGTATTGACTGTTACTGGTCCTTGGTATCAGATGAGATTTTAATCTGGCAACTAGCATCTTCTCAAGGATTTTCCCCAGTATTGGAAGTAATCCGATCGGTCTGTAGGATTTGGGGTTTGTATAGTTTTCTTTTCCCGGTTTTCTGAGAGCCAACACTGTCGCCTCTTTCCAGCTTTTGGGGAAGCAATGGTACTGAAGGCACTTGTTTACCAGAGCGAGGATCAGTTCTGGGTGTCCGCGAATGGTATTGCAGCATATGTCTGCCGTAAAACCCTCCGCGCCTGGGGCTTTCTTCGGGTTGAAAGACTCACACGACCATATAAGTTCAGCCATCGTGAAAGGTGGCTCACAATCTCCATTTTGTTCGCCGTCATTCACTAAGGCCGCCCTACGGCGAATTTGTCTATGCCATTCGTCGTCGCTGTCCGCAGAGTCCTCCGGGTAGAAGGTCTCTGCCAACAGCTTCGCTGAGTCTCTCGCGCCAAGGATTTCGCCGTTCTTTTCTAAAGGTGAGTCCTCCACTCTCTTTGTCACTCTACCTATGACTCTATAAATGCCCTCCCAGAGTCCTTCCTTGTCCTGTTTCTTGCAGAACTCCTTCCAACTCTCAACCTGTGCTTTTGCCGCTCGAGTTTCGTAGTCGTTTTTAGCTTCCAGATACTCGTTCAGGACCTTCTCCCGCCTTATTTGCGCTGCACATCGAATTCTTCGTTTCTTGGTTGCGACTGTTTTCTTCATCTCTTCGAGTTCGGTTGACCACCACGGTAGTGTAAGATTCTGCTTAGTTTTCTTCTCTGGTATGGTTGTTTTGCATGTTTCGGTTACTATTTGCGTCAGTTTGTTTACTGTTTCATCTATTTGCTCTTTTGTGTTTATTTTCTCTATGTGTGTTTCTGTTAGTTGGTGCTCTTGCAATAATTGTCCTAGTTTCGTATGAAACTCGGTCCAATTTGCTTTTTTAGTGTTGTACAGTCTAGTTGTTCTTTGTATTTTAATACCTGCTGATTTTTTGAGAAGAATATTAAACAGAATCCCATTGTGGTCCGAACTCGTGAGACCCTCTTCGACCTTCCAGTCGTCAACCAAGTCAAGCAACTCTGTTGAGCAGGCTGTTAGGTCCACAAAGCTGCTAAAACGCCTGTCTCCTCTCACGGTGTCAAAAGTCGGAGTATTTCCTGTGTTTAGGACGTTTAGGTTTAGCTCATTTAGGGTTCCCATTAGATCTTCCCCCCTGTGGTCCGTCTGAGGGCTACCCCACCATAGACTTTTAGCGTTGGCATCTCCTCCTATGATCCACCTTTTTGAGTCTATTTCTTTTGTTATTTTTGATAGGTGTTCCAAATAGGGTTCAATGGGCAGGTCTGGCTCGAAGTAAATGGAGACTAGTGTGATCTTCCAAGCGGCGGTGCTAATCCCCACCACAACGATGTTGTTTGTGGTGAGTTTTGGGTACTGTTCTATATTGAGGTCGTCGTCGAATATAGCTATTGCCGCCTTTACCACACCCTCTTCAGCCCCGTCGCTCTGATAGACTCTCATTCCCCTGTGGCTCCTCATTTCTTTGCCGGCCCCAACGTAAGGTTCTTGCAGAAGCGCAATGGCGATTTTTCGTCTTTGCGCCTCTACAAGTAACTCGTTTGTTGCTAATTTTTTCCTCTGGAGGTTTGCTTGCGCTACCCTATAGGGAGTTTGTACAGTTTTGGTGCCCTCAGCAGTGGTAGGCCACTGTTGACCTAGCTATATTGTCCCACTTTTGCCTTACGGGGCATATATAGTCGAATGCGTTGTGCTCTACGTTATCTAAGGTTGCTTTGGAGCAGTTGTGGCATTTGGGTGGCAACTTGGCAATCCAGTCTGCGCACTCACTTTTTAGGTGGGGTCCACCACAATGGCCGCAGAGATCCACTAGCTCGGTGCAGAAACGCTTTCCATGCCCGAACCCCAGACAGCGGGTGCACTGGATCAGTGGGGTCTGGTCCTCCACCTTGATCCGTTGGAGATCGATGTGTACGCTTCCTGCGCCCGTGGCTCTCTGCCAGATAGTGGGAGAGACGCTTATCACTACGTGACAGGTGAGAGGGTTCCTCGCTCTTTTCCTGAACTTCACTTTTACTCTGTCTTCCTCCTCGTCAAGGCCGCGAAAAACGTCCCGGTTCTGGTTCCTGAGAGCTTTTAAAACGTCCTCGTCGGTATTTACCGAGAGGACGCTCTTAAGAACCAAAAGCGGGTCCTTGTTCTTTACTTCCTCAACAGTGAGGTCAACACCTTGACTTTCCATTCTTTCTCTAAATTCGTCTCTCTCCCCTTTGTCCGAAATCCCATTAGTACCTTTCTGTCTTTCGCCTTCCTAACTTTCTCCACTCTTATCCAGCCTTCTTTTGCATCAGCCGCTTTCCTTACTTTGTCCAGGACTTCTTCTCCTGTTTCCTGGTCGTTTTTGGAGGTGATGACTACGGAGTGCAAAGTGCTCCTTACCTCCGGTCTAACTTTCGGAGGTGCATCCCGCGACCCCGCCGTCACACTGGCATATGTCGTCGTTTTCGCCATCTCCTCCATCACCCTCTTTTGGCTCTCAAATCCAGTCTCCAGGTCGGCCTTTATACCTTCCAGAAGCCTGGTATTTTGAGCCAACATCTCTTTTATGTCCTGGACACTTTCCTCATTCATCCGTCTCCTCTCAGACTTCTCGCTTTTGTCTTCTACGTCTACTGTTAACGTGGGGTCCGGGTGAACGGTGGTCGGCCCTTGACGCTCCACATTAGATGCACCTATTGTTTTGGTAAGGGTCTCCTCCGACTCTTCGACCAGTTGGTACAGCTTCTCCATAGCTGCCTTTACCGCGTCTTTGATGCTAGTCTTTGTGTTTCTGGTTTCCTTCATGTTGGCCTCTCCATACGCCAGCCATGCGCTAGCCTCTTCAAGTCGGTCTTTGAAAGGCCCTTTCGGTTTCTGGACTTCATCGTCCTTTGCCGCCGGCTTTTTCTTGACTGCGGGTTCCGCCAGTGTCATGGTGGTGTTGAGTTTCGTAGTGGTCGGTCTTGTTAGCTGAGTCTTGTGCTTTTTATCTGTAATCAGTGTTGCTGGAGTGCGGGTGGAGGTGACGCCTTGTTTTGGTTCCGGCCTGCCGTTTTCCCACTCCCCCACACTTTTCCTGACTGCTGTCTTTGGAGGGGACTGCGTGTTCAGAACCTTTCTGTCCTCACCCTCCTCGCGCTTCCGCGGTGAGGACGAGGTCACTGCTGTTTTGCTTTGAACGGAGGGGCCTGACCCCTGGGTATGTTTAGGGGATGGCCTGTCAGTCTCCTGTCTGTTGTCGTTCATGTTCTTCGTTGGTGTCCGGAGCATAGGTTCTGTTTATGAGCCCCTGTAAAAGGGGGGCGTCAAGTGTGTTATCTCTAAGCCCCTGTAAAGGGGGGGTTATAATTTTTAATAGGTCGTGTAGAGTCGCGGACTCTACTATCAATTCAGTAGTATGCCTATATATAATAAAATAAAACTAAAATTTTAATAAGTAGAGTCAGAGGTGTTTATATCTAAATATTTTATTTATTCTATATAGAGTCGCAGACTCTACTATCTCTTAAATTACTTAAAACTACGTCTGTATGCCTATTTTAATTTTCAGAAGCTGAAAATCGGTTTCTGATGGCTTTTATGAGGTAAAGTAATTTCAGCTCTATGTAGAGCCTATGTCTCTACACGATCGGATAGCCCCCTCCGTGCCCTTTCCAATGAACCCAAACTCGACCTGGTTATGACCAAGGGTTACGGAGCCACGGCCGGTCAAACTTTACCGGTAACCGAATCGGTAAGATATCGGTTAAACAAAAACGCTCGTATCTCCGGAACTATTGGTCCCACGAACCTGCGGTTTGTGCTCCGGTACGTTGCTCGGTGAGTGCTATCCCCCAGTGCAGTCCAAGATCTTAGAAAAACCCTGAAATTTCAGCTCCTGAAAACCCTTTTGTAATTTTGATTTTACAAATTTCAGGTCGGTTTGCCCCTGCCGACACCAGCCTCCAAAACCGCACCTTTCTGCGACTTCCCGTTCGGGAGATACGGAAGTTTGAATTTTCTCCAAGATGGCGGCCTAACTGTCAAACTCGATTTAAAATCGAGTTTCTGTGGCTTCTAGGGGTCGCAGAAAGATGGGGTTTTCGGTTTTCTTGAGTAGTTTCGCCTTCTCTATCTTTTCAGGCCACTTTCAGAATCCTGAAAATTAACCTCTCCGATTCGGCTGAAAGCAAGGTGGGGGGGTAGACGATAGTTTTCCGCACTCAAAGTCGAAATCCCCGTTCCGATACGATTTGCGGTTCCCACGCTATGCAGAATCGAAGAAATTCAAGATGGCCGCCGAACTAGAGATGGGCGCTGACGGGTAAATACCGGGAAAATACCCATATCTACCCAATCTACCCGGTATTTACCCGTATCTACCCAAATGAGCGGGTATAAAAAATAATCTATGAAATTAAAGATTATTCTTAATTTACATGACTGAAATATATTTTTCTACTAAAATAAATATATATATTTGACTAACTAATATTAAAATGTTAACAGAGATTCCAAATATTCCATATATCATGTGTTATTTACCACATTCAATTAAAAAGTTGTATTCCCCAGATGTTTTAGGCCCACTAAGTATTCAAATAACTTACTTAACTTAAACACGGTGGACAGACAAATTCAAATTCATTAGCCAATGAGGTCACAGCTTTGCAAAACGCCAGGTAGTTGCATCCGTATTTAAAGGGTGCAATAAGTCACTTGACCGGTCAGTTACTTTTTTTTATTTTTATTTATGGGATACTTATACTTTAGTTTGTACTTAGTTAAACAAGCGCCACGTCCATGTGTGATTTTAATTAACACTTGCTTTGAATTCGGACTGTAATAATGCCTTCTATGTGACTTCGGCTAGATAGTAGGCTTTACCAAACAAACAGCAAGTAACATTTTAGTGCTATAATTCTGGTTTTCGACGCTAAAAGCTACTATAGATGTCGTATAAAGGTTTTCGCGTGACCGCCTGTCGTATAAAAGCCTCCAGTAACACCTTTTAGCTATATAAGCTTGTACCGCTAAAAGGTGTTATTAGGAAGTGATGTAAACGTTTATATCACCATTTTATAGAGCCGCTATAGGCCTGGTCTATAACAGGATCAAATATGACTACTATAGGTCTATATTATTGTATAATAGTGTTAGGAATCACTGCTATGCAAGCAATTTGCGCTACTAAGGTTCCCGACAAGCCGCTATAGTTGTTGCGTTATACTGCTAAAAGGTGTTATTAGGAAGTGATGTAAACGTTTATATCACCATTTTATAGAGCCGCTATAGGCCTGGTCTATAACAGGATCAAATATGACTATTATAGAACAATATTACTGTATAATGGTGTTAGAAATCACTGTTATGCAATCAATTTGTGCTATTAAGGTTACCAACAAGCCGCTTATAGTATTTTTAGTAGTTGTGTTTTAACAGATTTAAAACCTAACTATACCACTATTTTGGGATATAGTGGCTTTGGAAAACACTGCTATAGTATTTAACACTGTATAGTAGTGATATGAATACCATTATAGAGCTATTTTTATAATGAAGTTTTCAGGATACGTTTATATAGCTTTGAAAAGGTTGTAGTCGTTTTCTAATGCCTTTTATATCTCATCGCCGTATACGCCACAATGACTCTTTAAATATCACAGACCTGTTGAATAATGATTTCGGTATCTCTTTTAAAACACAATAGCGTTATAGCTGAGTTTACTATATGTTTTATAAACCAAATCAGATATATAAGAGTAGAAAACGATTACTTTTAAATGACAATTTTGACCTTAAAAGGCTGCTTTATGGTGTTTATACATCGTAATTATGAAATCAGGCCAAAGATGCGGTATCTGGTTCCGTACAGTGTTTTTCTAGAAATTAACTTTAAAAATAGGTACACATAGCGACCAATTGTAGTTTAGATTTGTCATACTAAAAAGAAAACAACATTTATTAATACTGTTTAAAAGATCTTTCTATAGTAAAACATTGAAAACAAGTATTGTTTTCTATATAAAGAACTTATAAGTTAAACTGGATCATAGTTAAATTCTCATGCAACCCTAATTGAATCCACAATGGCAGGCTTATGGCAGTGAATGCGTATGATAAGTGATATAGTCGAACTATAAAAGCGTATGTTTTACTTCTTGGATCCATAGTAGAAACTATGGTGCCAATAATTTTATTGTATTAAATTATATTTATTTATTTTATTCAAAACATGTATAAATCGAGGGCGCATTTAAAATACTCCATTAAACTAATATTCTTTTAACGGTAAAATTTCCATCGCATACCTTTTTGCAGTAATGATGGAAGTATATGAAATCCAAATTATGTTAATTGACACTAAACTTCACAAGTTCACACGCCACTTTTCGTTAAGTTCCTCGTTTAGAACAGTTTTTGTTAAATATTACACACATTAAATTATTTTAGAAATTTCGCATTAAAAGGGACGGCAACTGCTATTATAGAACAAAATAACCTGTATAACGGAATCTCAAATGCTACTATAGCATACATTGATACTATAATAGCGTTACTGTGTCCTCTATGTCAACAAATTAGCACAATAGTCATCATTACATCACCATTATAGACCTTAAACGTCACGGATGATACTGCTATAGGCCTATTATATCACTAAATGGCTGCATAATTGCGCCAAATCGGCTCTACAGTACCAATATAGACTATTTATAGGACCATTTAGTGTGATTTAATTTGGTGTCCTCGACCACTATAGGACCAGAAATTGTTACTTGAGAGGAACTATAATAAGCACACAAAATTTCATCCCCATCGGTTCAGCCGTTTAGGAGGAGGAGGAGGAGGTAACAAACACACAAGCATGTCAATGATATTTAACAAATTCCTTATTCAATACAAATACTTCGATATATGTTTATAGAACTATATTAATAAAATATAAATATATTATACAATACCAAGAAAACATTTTTTCACGATTAAATTCAATTTATGACCCATTTTATTACAATATTTATTTATACCCACCTATTAGGGTAGAAAAGGTAAATATCGGGTAGATTGGGTAAATACCCGGTAAATACCCGATATCTACCCCGGGTATTTTCCCGCCGCCCATCTCTACGCCGAACTGTCAAACTCGAGGTTTGAAACGCGATAACTTCGGTGTTATGAGTCCTATCGGACTCCGGTTTTCTCTGGGCAGTTCGGCTTAATCTTGGCTATATTCTGAGAGTGGTCTGATCTCAAAATTTTGACTTGCAAATTTTTTGAAAAATTTTTGAGAATTTTGGTGTTCTGTCAAATGGGGCTGAAAAATACTTATTTCTAACTTATTCTATCGTTTGTCCGGATTCTCTAGGATTCTCGGTTGTCGATTTATTTAATTTTGAAATTTCCCAATTTTTTCGGTAAAAACCGGTAAATGTCTAGATTTTTTGTTTTAAACGCTAGGAAGCTCGTTCTTGGGGTCCAATAGGGTGATATGTCCGTTATAAAGCTAAATATAATGTCAAAATTTGATTATTTCTATTAAATTCCGAATTTCGTGTAATTTTACTAAAAAATCGATATCTCGAGAACCGTAAGTCCAAAAATTCCGGAAAAAACGTCAATATACGTTGTTTGAGCCACTGCGATACCCGCTGGTTAAGACCGAGTATGACAGCGCCATCTAGGAGCCGAACGAAGAGGCGTAAACAACCGCGGCCATGATTAAAATCAGTTTTCGCTAGAAGCTCCTACGTTCGGAAGCAAATTATTGCATCGTCGCCGTAGAACCGCCTTTTTTTAATTGTTTTTATGTTAATTGTGTGTTATATTGTGCCCCGGGGTTGTCAGTGTATGGACAACATCGGATTTTGTGATCAAGATCGATAAGTGACAGTGTCGGCGAACATTGAACAGGCCACGAGGTGCACCCATCAGCAAAGGCCAGATTCTCCAGATTACGCCAGAGCGAGACACGAGGATTCACCAAGTAAGCTCCCTAGATTAGGCAAAGTCAAATCTTAGGTTCTTGATCGGCGCAAGTATCGCAGACCCGCCCCGCCTTTCTCGTCCCGCTATCGTAGGTACCTATTTTCAAAAAAAATCCTTTCAATTATACTTTTTTTCGTGAGACCAAGAGTGGCAGTAATTTCACGAGCCCGTGGCTCATTCATAATATGGTCCTTCGAGCCGGATTATCAGTTCAGTGTTTTAAATACATTTACGTAGGTAATTAGCTTCCTCGCAAACCTAACCTATAAAGAATTCTCATCGATTACTTACTTACCTATCGGACATCTATACGTGCTTTAAACGATATACTTACAGCTTAAATAATCGGAGTAAGTGAAAAACATTTGCATTTTGTTATAAATATACATAATATATAGTCAGTTACATTTTCGTTTTTAGTTACCTACGTACATCCGTAGGTACATATCCGCGAATTCGGTGTTCCATTTTTTCACTTACGCCAAACCAAGCAGAAAAATAGTTAGAAAACGGTACGTTTGAAGTCTAAAGTAAAGTGAATTCATTTCATTGTGTTTATTCAGTACGTAAACATTACGTTGTATAGGTATAACATTTAGGTAGGAATAGGCAGTGAACATTCCGTTCGCTAGTAGGTAAAGTAAATATCAGCTGATTTGTGTATCTTTGATTTGTAGGTATTTATCGATTTAGGAATACATTAGTTATATTAAATACCTATCGTTGGTACAATAGGTATATATTCTAAGTATAGGTATAAGCTATTTCTATCGTGTTGATTAAAAATGGCACCGCCAGATAAAGTAGGGCCTAATATTAAATTATTAGAATCTCAAATCCAGGCGTATTTCGGTAGAATGCAAACTATCTATGACTTGTCACCGCACGTCGCGACGGCCAAAACGCAAGAACGATTTTTGTCGCAGTCGGCGACCGTTGATACTTTGCGTTCGGAATTTAATAACCTGGTGGAACAACTCAACGCGGCGCGTATGCAAGCTGATGAAGAGTACGTACCGTCATTTAAAACATGGGAAGCTTTTGAGGATATGTATTCACATGTTCAATTTGTTGTCAAACAATTGACGGCCACCAACGCCGACGGGGCTCGCGGGGCGCCGCCGGCCTCAGTTGGCTCGGCCAATCTGAAACCGAATTTAAAGCTCCCACCTATTGTACTTCAGACATTCGATGGCGATCAAAAGAAGTTTGCTTCATTTCTCGAATGTTTTAATAGTACGGTTCATCGTAATTCGGCCCTTACAGATGCGGAAAGAGTGTTTTACCTCTGTGGTCAACTCTCGGGTAAGGCGCTAGCCACAATAGCGGGAATTATTCCATGTGGTGAAAATTACAAATTAATTTACGATACGCTGGTCGACAAATATGAAGATGTAAGACTGTTAGGTACTTCATATTTGGACGAGTTATTCAACTTCAAACAATTAGACTCGCCGTCCGCGAAAGGGTTAAACGACTTTGTCGATTGTTTTGTAACCTCGGCCGCGGCTTTCGATAAGCTCGAAATATCGGATAAGAAAGAATTTATATTTTTATACTTAGCCTTAAAGAAAATTGATCCCGAAACGGCGCGTATGTTCGAAAATTCCGTGCGTTCAGAAAAACTGCCTAAATACTCTAGCTTTCTTACATTTGTTAAGGAGCAAGCTAAAATTTTGGAGCGTCGCGGTGACCCGGGCTCCAGCTCTAACGTAGCAGGTGCAAATACGGCCCAGCGTACAGGAAAACAACCGAGCAAACAGCCGAGCGCGAAGCGCACTCAGTCATTTGTAACAACCGGGGAAAATTCCACTGCGTGTGAATTGTGTAACGATAATCACGACCATTTTTATCAATGCAAAGAGTTTAAAAAGTTAAACCCGCGTGAACGTTACAATGTAATTAAAAAATATGGTGCGTGTGTAAGGTGCCTTAGCCACAAACATAGGAGTGGGAATTGCCGCTCAAATCAGGTATGCGATAGCTGTAAAGCCAATACACACCATTCTTTACTACATTTCGTAGAAAATATGTCTACATCGCTAACCACTACTGAAGTAGCTGTTCCGTCGTTGGCTGTGACACAAAGTGAGGTAATGAGCAGAGATCGCGCAGTTTGTCAGTGTGGCGCGGCGCGCAGCGGCGGCGCTCCCCCGCGCCCCCTCTGTCTTCGCTCGCGAACGCCGACGCGCACGCGGACTCGCCCGTAAACATGGATTTGCCCGCGAATTTGGACTCAACCGTTTCCGCGACCACCACGGCGGCAAATGCACAGGTGTCACACAATTATTTACAAGCGAATATTACGCCCGAGGTAACGACAGCAATGTTAGCTACCGCCAAGGTGACCGTAGTAGACAAATTTGGGAAGACACACTCGCTGCGCTGTATGATTGATAACGGTTCTCAAAATCATTTCATAACTACCGCCGCGTTTAAAAAGCTGTCATTGAGTTATTTTAATGAAGATTTGCCCACGACAGTAAATGGATTTGGAGGAGCTCCGAATGCTACTAGAGGTAAAACACAATTTACGATTCGGTCGTGTTACAAAAGAGATGTGACTTACGACATTACGGCGATAGTAGCGGATCGCATAGCGCTCCCCGTACCGACTGCTCGCGTAGATCGCGCCGCGCTTACTTTTTTGAATGGTGTGCCGCTCGCGGATGAAGACTTCCATGTTACTGGGGAGATAGATATACTTATTGGGGTCGTACTATTTGGTACCTTGCTTATGAGCGGTCGGGTACATGGCCCCCCGGCTCACCGGACGTGTTGGAATCCACACTTGGATTTTTAGTGATGGGGAGACTCCTGTAGAGGTACCACAGGCTAGGCCATCATCCGTCGCTTTATGTGCGTTCACGGGAGCTCCGCTAAATAAGTTAGTGGGACAATTCTTTGAGTTAGAAGAAGTACCTACCTGTAAGTCCACCTTTATGAGTGTGGACGAACGAGCTTGTGAGGAAAACTACAAAAAGACTACCACTCGGGATGAATCAGGTCGTTATTCGGTAGCTTTACCCTTTAAGGGTAATCCGGAAGAACTCGGCGATTCGAGGAAGCAGGCCGAGAAACGTTTTTTATCTCTAGAAAGGAAATTTAGCTCCACGCCTGCTATGCGAGCTGCCTATGACGACATTGTACGAGAGTACTCAGAGAAGGGCTATCTGAACTCTGTAACCGAGAACAGTGGGGAGGATGGCTATGTAATAGCCCACCATGCAGTGGTTCGAAACGATAAGGTTTCGACCAAATTGCGTTTGGTCCTGGACGCTAGTGCGCCAACCGACAAGGGTGTTTCGCTGAATTCAATTTTAAATCCAGGTCCCAACCTACAGTCCGACTTATTTCTGGTACTCTTAAATTTTAGATTATTTCCCGTCGCCTTTTGTGCCGATGTCAAACAAATGTACCTTCAAATTCGGGTACACCCTGACTTTAGGAAATACCAACGAATCCTGTACAGGTTCGATCCCGGCGACTCTTTGCAATTATTTGAGTTTGAGCGTGTTTGTTTCGGTTTATCCGTGAGCCCTTTTCTGGCCCTACGAACCATTCAACAATTAGCGATAGACGAGGGTCCCCGGTTCCCACGAGCGGCAGAAATTATCCAGCGAGGTGATTACTACATGGACGATGTGGCGTCCAGCGCCCCATCTGAAACCATAGCGGCTGAAACCACGGTACAGCTTATAGATATGTTTAAGGCGGGTGGCTTCGACCTGATGAAATGGTCGAGCAATTCTCCAGAGCTACTCGAGGCTATACCTAAAGGGTACTTACACCCAAATTCAGTCGAGTTTGGCGACGGGTCTTCGCAAAAGATTTTAGGCATAAAATGGGACCCGCGATCCGACTTATTCTCATTTGAAGTGAATTCAAATACAGAGCGATGTACCAAGCGCAATATTTTATCGGTAGTAGCAAGATTGTGGGACATTTTGGGGTTTGCTGCCCCAGTGATCTTATATGCTAAACTAATGATTAAACAGTTATGGCTAGAGCGCATCGATTGGGATGAGACCCCACCCCAGCTATTATTGACGCCTGGGTTAAATTCGTTCGAGATTTACCGATTCTGGGCCAAATGAAAATCCCGCGTCATGTAGGTGTGACATCTTGCTGTACAGTAACACTGTTGGCTTTTGCAGATGCGAGTGAGAAAGCATACGGCGCGGTATTGTATTTACATGTGGTTACTGAGCAACAAATATCAGTGCGATTTTTATGCGCTAAATCTAAAGTAGCCCCAATAAGGGTTGAAACATTAGCTCGTTTGGAATTATGTGCAGCATTGCTTATGTCGAAATTGGTACGTGTAGTGATTGATCACTATAGCACGCGCATCTCCTTCGCTCAAATTTATGCGTTTTCGGATTCAACCGTGACCCTGCACTGGATTCATTCTAGCCCCCACCGATGGAAAATATTCGTAGCGAATCGGGTGGCAAAAATCCAGAAAAATCTACCATCGGATTGTTTCTTTCACGTGTCAGGGAAAGAGAACCCCAGCGATTGCCTGTCGCGTGGGCTTACACCCTCCCAACTATTAGAACACCCTCTGTGGTTACAAGGTCCGCCGTGGGTTCGAATGGAACGCTCGAAGTGGCCTATAAAACCTTTTGTAGCGAGCTCGGAGAGTGAAGTACCGGAACAAAAGGTAATAGCCCTGCCCACTGTGGCGACTTTAACCCCCGCCTGAACAGCCTATATTGTACACGTTGTCTAAGAGGTTCTCATCTTGGTTGAGATACCTGCGAGTGATCACTTACGTGTTACGTTTCGCGAAACTGCTGTCATCTAAAGGCCCTGTTACAGTAGAAGACACAGAAGCTGCTGAATTTGCAGCTATTAAAGCTATTCAGACTGTGCATTTCCCTGAATACTTGGAGGCAAGTCAAGCAGGGAAGGCCCCAGAATCGAAGGCAATACGAAAACTAAGGCCCATTCTAGTCGAGGGAGTGTTGAGAGTAGGAGGTAGATTAGAGAACGCTAATCTTACCTTCGATCACAAACATCCATTTCTGCTACCACGAAAGGATCATGTCGTTAATCTGATTATAGATTATACACACAGAAAAAATTGCCACGCAGGCGAAAAACATTTGTTTTCGTTGTTAAGGCTCCGATATTGGATATTGTCTGCTAGGGCTATCGTTCGTTCCAGAGTTGAGTCGTGTGTGCGATGTTTCAAGGCACGTCCAAAAGGTATAACGCCGCCGGTAATGGCAAATCTGCCAGAATGTCGACTGCAAATTTCCAAGGCTTTCGCGCATACCGGTGTTGATCTATGCGGGCCGCTCAACGTTACCTTGGTGCGAAGACGCGGTGCTAAAAGCCAGAAAATGTACGTCTGTGTTTTTATCTGCCTGACCACCCGCAGCACGCATGTAGAGATTTGCGCCGACTTAAGTTCGGAAACGTTCCTTAATGCACTGAAACGGTTTATATCTCGTCGAGGTCCGGTAGATACTATGTACTCCGACAACGCAACGAATTTCGCTGGTACCGATTCTCATTTGAGAACTCTCTTCAATCGGGCCTTTTCTGATACCTTTCAAAGGGAGCTTTTGGAAAATAGAATAAAATGGAAATTCATCCCACCAAACGCCCCCACTGGGGAGGGAGCTGGGAATCGGCCGTAAAATCATTTAAGACTCATCTATTTCGGGTGATAGGCGCTCAAATATTATCATACGACGAACTGTATACGCTTTTATGCCAGATTGAAGCAGTTTTGAACAGTAGGCCTTTAGGCCTCTTAAGCGCAGATCCTTCGGAGCCCGCACCGCTTACGCCAGCTCATTTTTTGAATACAGTACCTCTAAGGTCTTTACCCGCCGCGGAGATAACGGAAGAGCGTACTAACCGATTATCCCGTTATAGTCTACTCGAAAGTTTAGTCCAATCTTATTGGCGTCGCTGGTCCTTGGAGTTCTTGCATACGTTACAAGCGCGTGAAAAGTGGAACACTGATTCGCGACCTATTACCGTTGGAACTGTAGTTCTTATCATTACGGATAACGCCCCGCCGCTGCACTGGCCAATGGGCATAGTTATTGAGACGTATCCAGGGAAGGACGGCGCGATAAGGGTAGTTTTAGTCAAAACAAAAAATGGCACGTATAGGCGCCCGGTAGTGCGTTTATGTCCACTTCCTTCTAATATTCCATAGTCTGTTACTCTGAAAAACAGCATTAGTTAAGCAAATTAGTTATAGTATAGAATTAAAAAAAAAAAAAAAAAAAAAAAAAAAAAAAAAAATTGTCTCTCCCTTTTTCTTCGGCTGTTTAAGCGGCCTTTCTAGTTTATTGCAACGCATCTAAGTATGTGCACTTAGTTATTAAGACTTCCTTTTCTAATCTTGAAAAGGGAACCTTTCAAGGCCGGGGCTATGTTTGAGCCACTGCGATACCCGCTGGTTAAGACCGAGTATGACAGCGCCATCTAGGAGCCGAACGAAGAGGCGTAAACAACCGCGGCCATGATTAAAATCAGTTTTCGCTAGAAGCTCCTACGTTCGGAAGCAAATTATTGCATCGTCGCCGTAGAACCGCCTTTTTTTAATTGTTTTTATGTTAATTGTGTGTTATATTGTGCCCCGGGGTTGTCAGTGTATGGACAACATCGGATTTTGTGATCAAGATCGATAAGTGACAGTGTCGGCGAACATTGAACAGGCCACGAGGTGCACCCATCAGCAAAGGCCAGATTCTCCAGATTACGCCAGAGCGAGACACGAGGATTCACCAAGTAAGCTCCCTAGATTAGGCAAAGTCAAATCTTAGGTTCTTGATCGGCGCAAGTATCGCAGACCCGCCCCGCCTTTCTCGTCCCGCTATCGTAGGTACCTATTTTCAAAAAAAATCCTTTCAATTATACTTTTTTTCGTGAGACCAAGAGTGGCAGTAATTTCACGAGCCCGTGGCTCATTCATACGTCTAAATTAGTGTCTTATATGCTAAAATACACAGATAAAAACTTTCCAAGTAAAATTTTTTGGAATTGTTAAAATTTCAATTTTCTAGAAAAACTTAAATTTTTTCTATGTTATAAGTCTCTATGGGTCTTCTCCTTTTGTAAGCACTTGGAGATGTCTAGCGCGCAGCGGATGCCGAAATAAAAACACTATGGTCTGCCTGAAGATTTTGAGTTATTTTCACTTAAAGTTTAAATTTTGAAAAGTCTATAAAATAAAAACTGGTTGTCCAAAAATTCCAAACTTTATACCAAAAGAGTCCAGGTTCTTGTAGCTATTTGCGTGTTGATTGGCGTGCTCCTAGCTGCTCTGCTTCAGCTACCACGTGGCCACGTGGTACTTGTTTTTTTTTTTTTTTTTTTTTTTTTTTTTTTTTTTTTTTTTTTTTTTTTTTTTTTTAAGATTGTGCCTCGGGGGTGCGTTTCCCAGGGATGATGTTGGTGTCCGCGAGTAGCTCTTTGTAAGACGCTTACAACGGTGTATTGCACGTGAAGTTTGCACAGGTCGTTCGTGATTTAATCACTGATATAGGTCAGCTTAACCTCAAAAATGTCAGTTTTTTTTTTTTGCCGTTTCTGGTTCGCACTGCACAAAGTTTTTCACGCACTGCAATCCTTTAGATGGGTCTTGTAATTCCGCACCACGCGACACTTGTTTGAGGCCGATCGGATGAAAATTGCCACGTCCACGAATTTTTAACTGCGGAGCTCTGCGAAAAAGATGTTGCTACGACGCAGGGTGGCACGTGACTGGTTAGGTTAGGTTAAGTTAGGTTAGGTTAGGTTAGGTTAGGTTAGGTTAGGTTAGGTTAGGTTAGGTTAGGTTAGGTTAGGTTAGGTTAGGTTAGGTTCCCCTTCGACGTGTTGCCACCTTGCCGTGGTGAAGGGGCTTGCGTGCTTCCAGGACCCTCAGGGCTATGCCGGACAGGGCCTCCCAAACCGGACAGGCCTGAGGCGAGAGGCCAGACTAAGAGCAGCACACGGGGGGCGGCTCCGCGTGTCCCTCTGAAGTCAGCAGAGGGCACAGTGCGAGCTGCCAGGTGTCCCCCCGGGATGGAGTCGGGGCTCTATGAGCCACCGGAGGCGTGCCCAGGCCGCCAGGCGCGGCGTCGTGGCTACGGCCACCGTCGGGCAACCCGCAACCCGCACTGAGCGGACCGGGGGCCTCCCTCACTGAGAGGAAGGCCAAGTGGAGTAAACCACTATAAAAATCCCCAATCCCAAGGTTTGCGGCGTGCCGATGGGATGCGTGGCTGGGGGAGCCCAGTCACAAGCGCCACACAAAGGGGGCATACCCCTTAAAAATAGCAAAAGATGAGTGGTCAACCTAGCGTACAACTACCCCAGGAGGTCTCAATCCTCCGTGTCACCACAGAACGGGCATCCGTACTAGATGCCCGTACTGTGGTGACATGCCGCCCGTCGTATTCTGGGGGGGCACACCACTCTAGGATCAACTCCAACGACACTGGCAAGCGTTCAACGGTTACCGATGCTCACGAACCGGATTTGTTGCTTAGGATACGTGGAGGAGGTGACGCGGAGGAGGCTGTGATCGAGCCCTCCCCGAAACCTGCACACGGAGGAGGAGATGCGGACAGCGAGGAGGCGGTGGGTACCCCGTCCTCACCCGGGCTTGCCCTGCCCTCGCCTAAGCCCGTCCCAACGGGGTACCGCCCACTGCGGGATGCGCTCGGGCGTTATATTCGCTACCCCGCGCCCGCGTCCGACACGCTAACAGGGCCGGAGGATGCGCCTGTGCCCACAGGGTTCAGGCAGTTCGTGCGTCCTTCCACGCCGAACCGAACGCGAATCTTCACGGGGAAGGTTCACGGCACCCGCGGAGTGGAGGCGTCCATGTCGCCTGAGAGAGAGGAGTACTTCTCCCCATCAAGGATTGACAGACGCGACTTGTTTGGCGAAGGGGCGGCCGACACCGGCGACTCGGAAGGCTCGGTGGAAATGGGTCCCCAAAAGGCGCACGCGGCGCCCTCGACCTCAGACATGCCCTCGAAGTTCTGGGGCTCGAGGCCCGAGAAACGACTTGCGGATGAGCTCGCGCTTTCTTCCGGCTCAGAGAGTGACGCGGGACTCTTGCTGGGCACTGCCACTGCCAAAAGAGGCAAGAAAGGCAAAGGAGGGGGGCGCCGCACCGGCCCCAGAAACAAGCCTGATACGCTGGGCCAAACACCTATCGTCCTGATCGAGCGTATTAGGCTCAGCTCGCGCTCGCCGACAGCCAGAACGCAGGAGACGGACGTGACCGACGGCACTGGGAGCGCCAACACTCCCAATGCGGGTGCCGAGTCGGACTCAGGGCGAAGTGGGGGCTCGACGCACGACGCGGGACTTGCCGAGGCGAAGCGGGAGCTCAACCGCCTCAGACGGGAGGAGCTCCAGCGCAAGGCCGAGGAGGAGCTGGCAAGCCTCACGCGGACGCTGGCGCCGGGCAAGCCCCCCAAGAGTGGCGGTGCAGTTCTGGGCCCGCCAGACACGGATGGAGCGGACAACAGTGCGGCGTCGCTCCACCAAAGGGTGCAAAGCAGCCTAAGGACGGTGGAGCTGGTGGCCACTGGGTCCGCCAACCTAAAGGGGACCTTCGTTCGGGCCCTCAAGCTGGCTGTCGCGTCAATCGGGGAAGCGGTCGAAGACCTGAAGGAGCTTACTTCCTCCGAAGAGACGCGACGCCTGCAGAGGCAAAATGCCAACTTGAGGGCGGAGGTAAAAGACCTGCGCTCTGAGGTGGAGGAGCTGAAAACGGAGCTCCGGGCCCACTTCAAGAAGCAGGCCCCGCCCTCGTCCTTACCCAAAAAGGCACCACAGCCCGCCGCTGCCCCCCCCGGACGTTCCGATGTGGACGAGCTGGTCGGTGCGGTCGCGGCCAGGGTGGGGCGGATGCTGGATGAGAGGCTCGGAGCCCTGGAGCGCGAAGGTAGGCTACTTCCGTCTCAACCAATGCGGCCCCCGCTGGATGCTGACCGGAAACGCCAAGAACAGCCCGAGCCCCCACGGGCCCCAGGTCCGGGTCCCACACCGGCCTCCAAGCGGGGTACCGCATCGGCTCCGAAGCGAGGTCCCCGAACTTGACGGAGGAGCCCCAAAAGGGGAAAAATAAAAAGAGGAAAAAAGGGGGGAAAACGCCAGCAGCGGCGGCAGCAGCGGCTCCATCCTCCGCGACGCCAGGTCCTCGCCCACTGCCTCCGGCTCCCGCGAACACAAACGAGGAGTGGTCTGCGGTGACGCGGAAGAAAAGCAAGGGGGCAAGTATGCAAGTGGGCTCTCAGCAGCGGCCCAAGAAGCCAAACAAGCCCAAGAGTAGAAAACTTCGACCTCCGCGTTCGTCAGCTGTAGTCCTAACCCTACAGCCGGAGGCCGAAGCAAAAGGGGTGACGTATGGACAAGTCCTCATCAGGGCCAAGGAGAACATTGACCTCAAGAGTCTGGGCATTAACGCCATTAAGTTCAAGAAGGCGGCAACCGGTGCCAGGCTCCTCGAGGTCCCAGGAGCCGATAGTGGCGAAAAGGCCGACTCCCTGGCAAAAGAGCTCTGCGAAAAGCTCGGGGAGGACCTGGTCAAAATATCCAGGCCCACAATCTGCGCGGAGCTACGCCTAACGCAACTCGACGACTCCGTCTCTTGCAGCGAGGTAGTGGCTGCTGTTGCCAAGACTGGGGGCTGTGAAGTGAGCCAGATAAAAACGGGGGAGATCCAGCAGGATGCATCCGGGCTAGGATCTATCTGGCTCCGCTGTCCAATCGCGGCAGCCAAAAAGTAGTGGAGGCTGACAAGGGAAGACTCCAGGTGGGATGGGTACGAGCTGCAGTAAAGCTGCTGGAGAAGAGACCCATGCGGTGTTTCAAGTGCCTGGAAACGGGCCACGTCAGGGCACAATGCACCAGCAAAACGGACCTCAGCGACACCTGCTACCGGTGCGGGAAACCAGGCCACACGGCGAGGACCTGCTCTGCAACTCCGAGCTGTGTGATTTGCTCTAAAGTAGGGAAACCAGCGGACCACACTCTGGACTCAAAAGTGTGCAAATCACAAGCCCAGAAGCCACCACGGAGAAAAGCTGGAGCTGGCCGCCAGGCCGCGCCCCAGCTAGCACAAACACCGGATGTGCAGGAGCAGGATCCAATGGTCACGGAATAAGAAATGGCCCTACGGATTCTGCAGACGAATCTCAACCACTGTGCTAGGGCTCAGGATCTCTTGTTCCAGTCCCTGGCACAGTGGATGATAAATGTCGCAGTAGTGGCAGAGCCGTACACGATCCCTCCCCGTGACGATTGGTTGGGAGACGACGACAAGAGCGTGGCACTAGTGACACGGGCGGCGGCGGGTGGTCCACCGCCGCCTTCCGGTGCCTTCAAAGGAAAGGGCTACGTGGGAGCGCTCTACGGGGGATTTGGTTCGTGGCGGTGTACTTTTCGCCGAACCGCTCCTTGGCTGACTTCGAGCAATTCCTGTACGAGGTGGGGGCTCGGGTCGGCCAGCTTTCCCCGCGCCCGGTAATTGTTGCCGGAGACTTCAATGCCAAGTCCACGGCTTGGGGCTCTCCGGCCACAGATGCGCGAGGCGCAACCCTGGAGGAGTGGGCGGTCGCGTCAGGGCTGGCAGTTATTAACCAGGGCACGGCTAACACGTGCGTGCGACAACAGGGGGGCTCCATCGTGGACATAACTTTCGCGAGTGCTCCCCTGGCGCGCCGTGTTCAGGGGTGGGAAGTCTTGGTGGGGGTGGAAACCCTATCGGATCACCGGTACATCAGGTTCGATGTGACACCCTCCCAGACCCAGAACAACCCACAGCGTACTGGCCCAGCCGAGAGCGGCCCGAGATGGGCATTGACAAAACTCGACCGCGAGCTGCTAAAGGAGGCGGCCATTGTGCAGGCTTGGCTGCCCACGCCGGAAGGAGCGTTGGAGGTGGAGGAGGAAGCCTCTTGGCTCCGGGAGGCCATGACGCAAATCTGCGACGCGGCCATGCCCCGGGCAAAACGCGTACCACCAAAAAGACGCGTTTACTGGTGGACCGAAGAGCTCGCGCAGTTGCGAAAAAACTGTATAGCCGCTCGGCGCCGCTACCTGCGTCTCAGGAGGCGTAGGCGAAGAGACGAGAACGAGGAGCAGCGTCAGTACGACAGATACAAAGCTGCTAAACTAGGGCTTTCGGTCGCCATTGGGGAGGCAATTGAGGTGAGTCGTGCCGAATTCCTGGAGACCCTCAATTCCGACCCATGGGGAAGGCCCTACAAACTGGTGAGGAGCAAACTGCGGCCATGGGCTCCCCGGTGACGCAGACGCTTGAGCCGGACCTCGTTGCTCGCGTAATCTCGGCGCTGTTCCCTGAAAGGGGACCTCACCAGCCGCCTCCAATGGCGCCGCCAGTGGTGAGGCCCACAGAGGAGGAAGTCGTTCCGCAAATACTCCCTCCAGAGCTAGGTGCAGTGGTAAACCGGCTTCGCGGGAAGAACACGGCCCCCGGGCCCGACGGCATTCCGGGCCGCGCATGGGTTTTAGCCTTGGGCGCCCTAGAGGCGAGGGTACTGCGGGTCCTAAATGCTTGCCTGGAGCAGGGGTGTTTCCCAAAAGAGTGGAAGTCCGGCAAGCTGGTGTTGCTTAAAAAGGAGGGGCGACCGGCTGACTCTCCCTCCGGCTACCGACCCATAGTCCTTCTTGATGAGGTGGGCAAGCTGTTCGAACGTGTGATCGCTGCCCGCCTCATCAAACACATGGAGAATGAAGGGCCAAACCTAGCGGATTCACAGTACGGATTCCGCAGGGGGCGCTCCACCGTCGACGCGATACTGGAGGTAAAAACGTTAGCCAAGGAGGCCGTGTCCCAGGGTGACGTGGTCTTGGCAGTCTCACTAGACATTGCCAATGCCTTCAACACCCTCCCCTGGGAGACAATAAAAGAAGCGCTGCGGTACCACCAGGTCCCACTCTACCTGTATAACATCATAGAGGCGTACCTCAGTGAGAGGTGCATTACCTGGCCTGCACAACAGGAGTGGGGAAGAAGGGAAATGACGTGTGGGGTTCCACAGGGGTCGGTCCTAGGACCACTCTTGTGGAACATAGGATATAACTGGGTCCTAAGGGGGGAAAACTTGCGTGGAGTCTCAGTCATCTGCTACGCAGATGACACGCTCGTGATGGCCATGGGACCCAGTTACCGCGACGCGGCCGTGCTGGCAACAGCGGCTGTCGCTCACTGTGTGAGCAGGATTCGACGGCTGGGCCTGGAAGTAGCGCTTCCAAAGTCGGAAGCTGTCTGCTTTTATGGAGCGCGAAAAGCGCCACCTGCTGACGCAGAGATAGTGGTGGGGGGGGTTCCTATTGCTGTCAGGCGTACACTTCTCTACCTCGGTGTCACGCTTGACAGCAAGTGGAACTTCAGAGCACACTTTGAGCGCCTGGCGCCCAGGTTGGTGCGAGCGGCTGCGGCCTTTGGGCGCATACTGCCAAATCTGGGTGGGCCTAAGGCATCATGCCGCCGCCTGTACACGGGAGTCCTGCGCTCAATGGCTCTCTACGGTGCCCCAGCGTGGGCTGACGCACTCAGTGATAAGAACATATCACAGCTACGGCGACCGCAGAGAGTGATGGCGCAGCGAGTGATAAGAGGGTATAGGACAATAGGTACCGAAGCAGCTTGCGCCCTAGCGGGAACCCTACCCTGGGATCTGGAGGCGCAAATCCTGGCTTCCCTATTCGTATGGCGTAAGGAGGCTCTAGCTCGCGATCTCTGGCCAGCGCCCCAGGAGATCAGAGCGCAGCGAGAGATACTTCACCAGGCAGCAGTAGAGCGGTGGTCAGCCAGGCTTGAGCGCCCAAGCGCAGGAGTCCGCACCATCGAAGCGATACGGCCAGTGCTCCAAAAATGGTTAGACCGTGAGCATGGCGTGCTCACCTTTCGGCTTGTACAGGTACTTTCGGGCCATGGCTGCTTCGGCTCGTACCTGTACAAAGTCGCTCGAAGAGAGCCGACACCGGAGTGCCACGCGTGCGGGGCTGACGAGGACTCGGCCCGGCACACGCTGGCCGAGTGTCCGGCTTGGGGGGCGGAGCGGCGGGAGGTGGTGGCCCGGGTGGGGCCAGACCTGTCGCTGCCGGCGGTGGTGCGGGCCATCGTGGCTAGCGAAGAAGGGTGGGAGGCTCTGCTCTCTTTCAGCGAGCACGTCCTCAAAGAGAAGGAGGCGGCGGAGCGCGAACGGGAAACCCAGGCCGAGGCAGACCCGATGCGCCGCCGCCGCACAGGCCGCAGACGTGCCGCTCACGAGCGGAACCTGCCACCCTAACGACAGCCGGCGGGCGAGCGATGCATGAGAGCGCCCTCGCCCAATACGCTGGCTCTCGAGTTGGAGAGCGCGACCCCTGTGTCCGGGAAGCGCTCCCAAGGCGAGGATCGGTCGGCTCATAGCCTGACCAGCGACGTATCCTGATCCAGGATGGCCGCTGCGGGGTCGCGGACGCCCTTTACAGCTTCCCGGGACCCCGCACATAAAGCGGTGAGAGGACACCGTGGGGTTTAGTGGGTAGGGGGGCCCTTTTACAGCCTCGAGCCCCACATAACCGACCGGGTCGCACACCACCTCAGACCCGGCGGTATGCGTAAACGCATTCCCCACGTAAAAAAAAAAAAAAAAAAAAAAAAAAAAAAAAAAAAAGGTTAGGTTAGGTTAGGTTAGGTTCCCCTTCGACGTGTTGCCACCTTGCCGTGGTGAAGGGGCTTGCGTGCCTCCAGGACCCTCAGGGCTATGCCGGACAGGGCCTCCCAAACCGGACAGGCCTGAGGCGAGAGGCCAGACTAAGAGCAGCACACGGGGGGCGGCTCCGCGTGTCCCTCTGAAGTCAGCAGAGGGCACAGTGCGAGCTGCCAGGTGTCCCCCCGGGATGGAGTCGGGGCTCTATGAGCTACCGGAGGCGTGCCCAGGCCGCCTGGCGCGGCGTCGCGGCTACGGCCACCGTCGGGCAACCCGCAACCCGCACTGAGCGGATCGGGGGCCTCCCTCACTGAGAGGAAGGCCAAGTGGAGTAAACCACTATAAAAATCCCCAATCCCAAGGTCTGCGGCGTGCCGATGGGATGCGTGGCTGGGGGGAGCCCAGTCACAAGCGCCGCACAAGGGGGGGCATACCCCGTAAAAATAGCAAAAAATGAGTGGCCAAGACATTGTAAGATTACCCCAGGAGGTCCCAATCCTCCGTGTCACCACAGAACGGGCATCCGCACTGGATGCCCGTACTGTGGTGACATGCTGCCCGTCGTATTCTGGGGGGGCACACCACTCGAGGACCAATACCAACGACTCTGGCAAGCGATCAACGGACGCCGATGCTAACGATTTGGATTTGTTGCTGAGGCTGCGTGGAGGAGCAGATGCGGAGGAGGCCGAGATTGAGCCTTCCCCGAAATCTGCATACGGAGATGGAGATGTGGTCAGCGAGGAGGCGGCGGGCACCCCGTCCTCACCCGGGCTTGCCCTGCCCTCGCCTAGGCCCGTCCCGGCAGGGTACCGCCCACTGCGGGACGCGCTTGGGCGCTATATTCGATACACCGTGCCTGACACACAAACGGGAGCGGAGGATGCGCCTGTGCTCCCAGGATATAGGCAGTTCGTGCGTCCTTCGACTCCGAACCGAACGAGAGTTTTTACCGGGAGGAACACCGGCATCCGCGGAGTGGAAGCGACTCAGTCGCCTGAGAGAGAAGAGGAGAGAGAAGAGTACTTCTCCCCTCAAGGCTGGACAGACGTGACCTGTTCGGCGAGGGGAGGCCGACACCGGCGACTCGGAGGGCTCGGTGGAAATGGGTCCCCCAAAGGCGCAAGCGGAGCCCTCGACCACAGAAATGTGCAGGAAGTTTTGGGGCTCGAGGCCCGACAAGCGGCCCGCGGATGACCTAGCGCTTTCCTCCGGCTCAGAGAGCGACGCGGGAGTCGGGACACTGCTGTCAGACACTGCCAAGAGGGGCAAGAGAGCAAAAGGGGGCGTAAAATTGGTCCTTTTAGTAAGACCGATCCGCTGGGCCGAACACCCGTCGTCCTGGTGGAGCGCATCCGGCTCGGCTCCGGTTCGCGCTTGCCGCATGGGACGGAAGTGGCCGAGGACACTGCATCCCAACTGCACGCTACGGGGATTACTTAAAGGCCCGCGAGGCCACCAATAAGGAGAAACGTGAGGAGCTGCGGCTTCGCGAGGAAAGGGAGGCGGAGAACTTCTGTCGGTCTGTCGCAACCCGCCAAAGGGGACTCTCTGAAGCGTCCACCGAGGATCGGGAGGGGAGTCTCAATGACCGAATAGATGCCAATCTGAAAGCCATCAAGATGGTGGCCGACAAGTCGAGCCATCTTAAGGGCACCTTCCAAAAGGCCCTAAAAGATTCGGTCAAGGCGTTAAAGGAAGTTTTTGAGGAGCTCAGGACACACTCCGTGTCTGATGAAACGCGACAATTAGAGGCCGCAAATAAGCGCCTCAAAGCGGAGCTAGCAGATGTGCGTTGCGAGCTTCGCAAAATTCGCGAGGACATGGAACGGCTCCAAATGCCGCGTTGGGACTCACCTCCCTCAAAGGCAATAGACAGGGAGGCGCCGCAGCCCGCCGCTGCCCTCGGACGTCCCCATGTGGACGACCTGATCGGGGCAATCACAGTTAAGGTGGGACGTATCCTTGACGACAGACTCGGAGCCTTGGAGCGAGATGGCAGGCTTCTGCCAAACAAAACAGGACAGACCCCACTGGCAGTAGACCGGGGACGACAGGCCGCGCAAACGGTCACACCGGGGAAAGCGGCAGGGGTCAGGCCTTCCCGGGGCCCCCCAAATTTTACGGTCGAGCCCCAAAAGGGCGAAAAGAAGAAGAGAAAGAAGGCGAAATCACAGCCCACTGCTGTCGCTGGACCGTCGGCCCCAAGCGGTCAGCAGCCGCCACCCCCTGCACCTGGGTCCTCGGACCAGCAATGGACTTCAGTGGTGAGTAGGAGCGCGAGGAGGAGGGCCGCTGCACAGTCGAAGACGCAGCCCCAGGCAAACACAAAAAGGAAGGCAGCGAACGAGAAGGCTCAGGCAAAGGCAAAGACACGTAGTAGAGGTCTTCGCCCGCCGCGATCGGCAGCTGTGGTGCTGACGCTGCAACCGGAAGCTGAGGCAAACGGCGCAACGTATGCCAAGGTGCTGGCCGTAGCAAAGGAGAAGGTCAAGCTATCTGATCTGGGCATTTCCGATTTGCGTTTTCGGCGGGCAGCCACTGGCGCACGGATCCTGCAGCTGCCGGGTGTGAACAGCGGTGAGAAGGCCGATAAACTGGCAAGGGAGCTGGCGGAAAAACTGGGAGAGGAAGTCCGAGTGTCCAGGCCGACAAAGTGTGCGGAGTTGCGACTATCCAACCTGGATGACTCTGTGACGTCGGAGGAGGTAGTCGTCGCCGTCGCTCGAGCCGGGGAATGTACTCAGGATCAGGTCAAGGCAGGGGAAATCCGCCGGGATCACACTGGTCTTGGTACAGTCTGGGTACGCTGCCCGGTCACGGCGGCAAAGAAGGTGTCCGACGGTGGTCGTTTCCTGGTTGGATGGTCTTCGGCACAGGTGAAGCTGCTGGAGCCCAGAATATTACGCTGCTACCGCTGCCTGGAGGTTGGGCATGTCAGGGCGCAATGCCAAGCGCAAATAGATCGCGGCAGTCTGTGCTACCGATGTGGAAAGCCGGACCACAAGGCGGCACAATGCTCGGCCGAGCCCCACTGTGCAGTGTGCGAGGCATCGGGTAAGTCGGCAAGCCATGCCCTGGGCTCCAAGGCGTGCACTGCCCGAGGACCGAGGAAGGATAGGAAGACTCGCGATGGCCCCCCGGCCCCCTCGCAGTCTTCCCAGCCGGCCGCAACATCACCCGCGGCCAGCAATGCGTTGGGGGAAGCAATGGCCGCTGAATAAATAATGGCCATCAGCTTTCTGCAGGGGAACATCAACCATTCCGCCAGAGCACAGGACCTTGTGTACCAGAGCCTGGCGGAATGGCAGATTAGTGTGGGGGTTATTGCCGAGCCCTACTCTGTCCCACCTAGGGACAACTGGGCTGGCGACTTAGACGGCCTAGTGGCTATTGTCACCAATTCGCCCGCCGGTCCCACGCCGCCCCAAAGAATAGAAAGGGGCCGTGGATACGTTGCGGCCTGGATTGGTGACATTATGCTGGTGGGAGCGTACTTCTCGCCGAACCGGACTCTGGCCGAATTCGAACAGTTTCTGATCGAGGTCGGAGCTCTGATCGGCAGAAGGCGGCCGGGCATGGTGCTCGTAGCTGGGGACCTTAACGCGAAATCCACTGCGTGGGGATCGCCGGCAACGGACGCCCGCGGGGCTGAATTAGAGGAGTGGGCAATATCGACTGGGCTGGTCGTCCTCAACCGAGGGTCGGTCAACACGTGTGTGCGGCAACAGGGTGGCTCCATCGTGGACGTCACGTTCGCGAACGCTGCCCTGGCGCGCCGTGTTCGAGGCTGGGAAGTGTTGGAAGATGTGGAGACGTTGTCGGATCACCGATACATTCGGTTTGAAGTCTCCACACTTCCAGTCAACCCGATCGGTCTGAACCGGCCTTTGCAAGGGGACGGCCCGCGTTGGGCAGTCAAACGCTTAGACCGGG
This sequence comes from Leguminivora glycinivorella, assembly GCF_023078275.1. Taxonomy (NCBI): domain Eukaryota; kingdom Metazoa; phylum Arthropoda; class Insecta; order Lepidoptera; family Tortricidae; genus Leguminivora; species Leguminivora glycinivorella. Next base: position 109,149 of record NC_062993.1, on the reverse strand, counting down.
AGGTATTGCTCGAAGCAGCCGTGGTGAAAGCCTGGCTGCCAGCCGTCGAAGCCCCAGTGGAGGTTGACGCGGAAGCCGAGAGGATGGGGAGTGCCATGGTCGAGGTGTGCGATGCTGCGATGCCGCGAGTGGGCCCGATACCTCCTAAACGTGCTGTGTACTGGTGGTCCGCTGAACTTGCGCAACTGCGCGAGTCGTGTGTTGCTGCGAGACGCCAGTACACTCACTACCGAAGGCGGCGTATCCAAGACGCGCCAGAGGAGGAGCGGCTGTATGCAGCGTACACGACGGCCGTCAAAGTACTGCAGGGGGCAATCGGCAGAGCGAAGGATCTGGCAGAGAAGGAGATGTTGGAGACTCTGAACAACGATCCGTGGGGTAGGCCGTACAAGATGGTGAGGCGCAAGCTTCGCCCTTGGGCGCCACCGCTCACGCAGAGCCTCCAACCACAGCTCCTGGAGCAGGTCGTTGATGCCCTGTTCCCAACAATAACAGACGAGCACACACCTCCACCCATGATACCCCCCAGAGGGAGGGTGGCAGACGAGGGAGACGCGCCGGAAGTAACGGAGGCTGAACTGGGGGCGGCGGTTTTACGACTCCGAGCGAAAAGCCACACTGCCCCTGGCCCTGACGGAGTCCCCGGCCGGGCCTGGGTCCTGGCTCTGGGCCCACTTGAGCCGCGTCTGAGGGCGCTATTCAGCAGCTGCCTGGCGCAGGGGCGGTTCCCTCGTTCCTGGAAATCAGGAAAGCTGGTCCTCTTGCGCAAAGAGGGGCGGCCGGCTGACTCGCCCTCAGCTTACAGGCCGATAGTGCTCCTGGACGAGGCCAGCAAATTGCTCGAGCGCGTGGTGGCGGCTCGTTTGAACCGGCACCTCGAGGAGGTGGGACCAGACCTTAGTGCCTACCAATTCGGCTTCCGTCGGGGCAGGTCCACCATCGACGCAATCGCGAGGGTGAGGGCTCTGGCGGATGATGCAGTGTCCCGGGGCGAGGTGGTTGTGGCGGTGTCTCTCGACATCGCCAACGCTTTCAACTCCCTACCCTGGGAGTGCATCAAGGCGGCACTGAGGCGTCACGTTGTGCCTGGGTACCTGAGGAAGACGGTAGAGGACTATCTCACTGATAGAACCATCAGGTACCCCACCAGCGGCGCATGGAGGGAAAAAGAGCTGTCGTGCGGTGTTCCACAGGGGTCCGTCCTAGGGCCGCTCCTGTGGAACATCGGGTACGACTATGTGCTACGGGGTGCATACCCACCAGGAGTCGGCGTAACTTGTTATGCCGACGACACGCTGGTTACGGCTCGTGGGAGCACCTTCAGGGAGGCGTTGGTTCGAGCCACTGCGGGAGTGGCGTCCGTAGTGGCTCGCATTAGAAAGCTGGGGCTTGAGGTGGCTCTGAACAAATCCGAGGCCCTGTGTTTCCATGGGCCCCGGAAAGCCCCTCCGGCGGGTTCCTGCTTGGTGGTGGGTGGGACGTCCATCGGCATCAAGTCGACAATGCGGTACCTAGGCATAGTCCTTGATAGCCGGTGGACCTTCAGGGAGCACTTCAAGCGACTTGCTCCCAAACTTATCGCGTCGGCGTCGGCTCTAAGTCGGCTCATTCCCAACGTCAGCGGACCAAACGCGGGCTGCCGGAGGTTGTACGCAGGAGTGGTGCGGTCGATGGCCCTGTACGGGGCGCCCATTTGGGCCTATTCCCTGGACGCCCAAAACCAGGCCCAATTGCGGAGGCCGCAGCGGGTCATGGCGGCCAGGATGGCGAGGGCATACCGCACTGTCTCCTACGAGGCAGCGTGCGTGCTGGCGGGGACCCCACCCTGGGACCTCGACGCAGCGGTGCTGGCCGACATATACTGGCGTGTCACCGAAGCGCGGGCCAGGGGGTGTATCCACTCTTGGAGGAGGTTAGACGGTGGAGGCTCGACTCCCGTCAAGTGCTCCTCCGAAAGTGGAAAGAGCGGTTGGAGGCGCCGACTGCTGGCCACTGGACCATCGGAGCCATCCGGCCCGTTCTGGAGGAATGGGTCGGAAGAAAGGAGGGGTTCCTCTCCTTCCACCTTACCCAGATCCTCTCGGGGCATGGTTGCTTCGGGAGATACCTGTGTAGGGTGGCAGGACGAGAACCGACGGCGGAGTGCCACGAGTGCGGTGACGCTGAAGACACAGCGCTACACACGCTGGCAATCTGTCCAGCGTGGGCGGAGCAGAGAGCCGCACTCGCGGCTGTAGTGGGGAACGACCTCACTTTGCCCGCTGTGGTGAAATCCATGGTGGGCGGAGAGAGGCCGTGGAAGGCGATGGCCTCCTTCTGCGAGGACGTGATGGCGCAGAAGGAGGCGTCAGAGCGCAGCAGGGAGGAGGACCCGGCCTCCCAGCCAATACGGCGCAAACGTGTGGGGCGACGGCGGTTGGCATACGACCGCCGCCTACCACCTTAAAGGTGCCTGTGGGCGGCAGACTCGGGGGCGTCTGTCGCCTACATAAAAGCTCCTGCGTGGCTGGGTGCGTCACAAGACCGACGCGCCCATTGAGATGAACGGGGAGGTCTCCCCGGAGACGCGTCCGGAGTCCGGACAGCCGCTGGCGGGGTTACGGAAGAGTTCGTAGCGTGCCCGTGACCTCGCCCTATAGCGTTGAGGCGGCAACAGAGGGGTTTTAGTGGGTAAACCGGGTCTCATTAGCCCGGGAGTCCCACATAACCATCGGGGCCCGTCCCCGCGCCCCGGTGGTATGCGTAAAGCATTTCCCCTCTTAAAAAAAAAAAAAAAAAAAAAAAAAAAAAAAAAAAAAAAAAAAAGGTTAGGTTAGGTTAGGTTACATACGGTTCGACGTCACCACCCCCTCGGCGACCTCTCACAACCCAAGCCGGATGGACCCGGTCGGGGGTGGCCCAAGATGGGCACTCACCAAACTCGACCGGGAACTGCTCAGGGAGGCGGCGATAGTGGAGGCCTGGCTGCCCGTACAGGAGGGAGCGGTGGTGGTAGAGGCGGAAGCGTCCTGGTTCCGAGGGGCCATGACGCGCGTGTGTGACGCGTCAATGCCCCGGGCCAAGCGTCTGCCGCCGAAACCGAGCGTGTACTGGTGGTCCGCCGAGCTCGCGCAACTGCGCGAGGGCTGTGTAGCCGCGCGGCGCCAGTTCATGCGCCAGAGGCGGAGAAGGGGGCCCAGCGAGGACGAGATCCGCCGCTCCTACGAGGCGTACAAAAACTCCCGGGCAGAGTTTTCTATGGCCATAGGGAAGGCAATTGAGGCGAGTCGTGCCGAATTTCTGGAGACCCTCAATGCCGACCCGTGGGGCAGGCCATACAAACTTGTCCGGAGCAAGTTACGCGCGTGGGCGCCGCCGCTGACCCAATCGCTCGAGCCGGACCTCGTGGACCGAGTGGTCGCAACACTCTTCCCCGAGAGGGGCCCGCACACACCACCTGCCATGGCGCCCCTGAGGGCGGAAACTAGTGAGGAGGCTGCAGTCCCACCCGTCACTCCCGGTGAGCTCTGCGCAGCTGTCTATCGGCTCAGGGCCAAGAACACGGCCCCCGGGCCCGACGGCATTCCGGGTCGTGCTTGGGTCCTGGCCATGGACGCCCTGGGGCCAAAGCTTCTGCGGCTGTTGACGGCATGCCTGGAGCAGGGCCGCTTCCCCAACGAATGGAGGACCGGGAAACTGGTTCTCCTTCGCAAAGACGGGCGGCCGGCGGACTCCCCAGCCGGATACCGGCCCATTGTCCTGCTCGATGAGGTGGGCAAGCTCTTTGAGCGGATAATCGCAGCTCGCCTCATCGGGCATATGGAGCGCGCAGGGCCGAACCTGGCTGACCAGCAGTTCGGATTTAGGGGGGGGCGGTCGACGGTGGACGCGATACTCCGGGTGAAGGCAATAGCGGAGGAGGCCGTTTCCCAGGGTGAGGTCGTCTTGGCGGTGTCGCTAGACATCTCCAACGCCTTCAACACCTTGCCCTGGGAAGTCATTAACGAGGCTCTGCGCTTTCACGGAGTGCCGCTCCATCTGTCGCGCATTGTAGCCGCCTACCTGGAGGGACGGGCGATCGTCTGGCCAGGTCGACGGGACTGGGGTCGGAGGCACATGTCGTGCGGAGTTCCACAGGGGTCGGTGCTGGGACCACTCCTGTGGAACATGGGTTACGACTGGGTCCTACGGGGGGAAAACTTGCGTGGAGTCGGGGTCACCTGTTACGCCGATGACACGCTCGTGACGGCCAGAGGACCCAGTTACCGCGACGCAGCCGTTCTGGCGACGGCAGGAGTCGCCCACTGTGTGGCCCGCATTCGCCGGTTAGGGCTAGAGGTGGCCCTTGCGAAGTGCGAGGCCATCTGCTTTTACGGCCCGCGGAAAGCGCCCCCAGCTGGGGCCCAGATTATCGTGGGAGGAGTCCCAATTCCTGTCAAGCCGACACTGCTGTACCTCGGTGTCGTGCTTGACAGCAAGTGGAACTTCAAGGCACATTTCGAGCGCCTCGCGCCGAAACTACTACGTGCCGCGGCGGCCTTTGGGCGTATACTGCCCAACCTGGGGGGGCCCAACGCAATGTGCCGCCGCCTCTACACGGGCGTGGTGCGCTCGATGGCGCTCTACGGTGCCCCAGTATGGGCGGATGCCCTCAGCAGCCACAACATCGCCCAACTGCGGAGACCGCAAAGAGCAATGGCGCTGAGGGTAATCCGAGGGTACCGCACGGTGGGCGCGGATGCCGCATGCGTGCTAGCCGGGTGCCTGCCCTGGGACCTCGACGCGCGAGCCCACGCAGCACTGTTCCGCTGGCGTGCGGAGGCACGAGCCGGGAACAACCCACCGGCGCCATCGGAGGTGGAAAACCGGCGCGAAGAGCTCCAGGGCGAGGCGAGGCAGATGTGGGTGCACCGGCTGGAACGGCCGAGGGCCGGCTCCCGCACCATAGAGGCGGTTCGCCCAGTCCTCCACGACTGGGTCGAAAGGCGCTCCGGGGTTCTCTCTTTCCGACTGACGCAGGTGCTGTCGGGGCATGGCTGTTTCGGCAGCTACCTGCACAAAGTCGCTCAGAGAGAACCGACTACGGAGTGCCACGCGTGCGGAGCTGGCGTAGACTCGGCCCAGCACACACTGGCCGAGTGCCCGGCATGGGAGGAGGAGCGGCAGGAGCTGATGGCCCAGGTGGGGCCAGACCTCTCGCTGCCGGCGGTGGTGCGGGCCATGGTGGCCAGCGAGGAAGGGTGGGAGGCTCTGCTCTCTTTCAGCGAGCACGTCCTTAAGGAGAAGGAGGCGGCGGAGCGCGAACGGGAAACCCAGGCCGAGGCAGACCCGATGCGCCGCCGCCGCACAGGCCGCAGACGTGCCGCTCACGAGCGGAACCTGCCACCCTAACGACAGCTAGCGGGCGAGGGAGGCATGAGAGCGCCCTCGCCCACAAACGCTAGCTCTCGAGCCGGAGAGCGCGACCCTGTGTCCGGGAAGCGCTCCCAAGGCGAGGATCGGTGGGCCTAAGCCGACCGGGCGACGGATCCTGATGCAGGAGGGCCGCTGCGGGGCCGCGGACGCATTGCGCGAGCTTCCCCGGGACCCCGCACACAAAGCGGTGAGAGGACACCGTGGGGTTTAGTGGGTAGGGGGGCCTCTTTACAGCCTCGAGCCCCACATAACCGACCGGGTCGCCCACCACCTCAGACCCGGCGGTATGCGTAAACGCATTCCCCACGTAAAAAAAAAAAAAAAAAAAAAAAAAAAAAAAAAAAGGTTAGGTTAGGTTAGGTTAGGTTAGGTTAGGTTAGGTTAGGTTAGGTTAGGTTAGGTTAGGTTAGGTTAGGTTAGGTTAGGTTAGGTTAGGTTAGGTTAGGTTAGGTTAGGTTAGGTTCCCCTTCGACGTGTTGCCACCTTGCCGTGGTGAAGGGGCTTGCGTGCCTCCAGGACCCTCAGGGCTATGCCGGACAGGGCCTCCCAAACCGGACAGGCCTGAGGCGAGGGGCCAGACTAAGAGCAGCACACGGGGGGCGGCTCCGCGTGTCCCTCTGAAGTCAGCAGAGGGCACAGTGCGAGCTGCCTGGTCCCCCCCGGGACGGAGTCGGGGCTCCATGAGCTACCGGAGGCGTGCCCACGCCATGTATGTGGGTTGGTTGTGGGGCAGGGGTACTTGCCCTCCTACAACCCGTGGAGTGAAATGAAGGGCGGTCTCTTGTCAGACGGTGTGTTAATTTCATTCTTTTTATCTTTGTCTTTTATTTTGTTCGTTTTTATATATTTTTACTTATTTATTTATGTTAAAAAAAAAAAAAAAAAAAAAAAAAAAAAAAAAAAAAAAAAAAAAAAAAAAAAACCAAAAAAAATTAAAAACTGTAAAATACTCGGTTCTGACCGGGGCCGTACCTAACTGGTCTGCACCGCCTCATGGGTCCTCCTTCTGGAGTCGGCCGGTTTTATCAGTCCCTTTAGTGGGCATAAACCAACTCCAGCATGGGGATAACCACCCCCCCATGGCAACAAAGAGTGACCTGTGATGTGGTGTGGGCTAGATCTACGGTGCATAAAAATGTTAACTGTGTGTATCGTCTTTAGGTTAAGGCAAGGCATCAGTGCATCCTCGATGTGTATGAGTAACCACGGAAGTGCTAAGAGGTTCGGCAGCAAAGACCATGTGCCCCGTCTAACGTCACCCATACGTCTCTGACCTATGGTGCGTGTCGATTCGGGGATCTTGGTGTAATTCGTCGCTGACCTCGACCCCAAGTACGTGGCGAAAATCACCGCTCAGGTGTTACTGGATGTGACGCCGGTTTGGTTTCCCGCGTTATTTTAACGACGGGAAATTGAACAGGCATAAACGGCGTTTGCCTATGTGCAAATCCCCGAACGCGTGACGGAGCCACGGGTATCGGGAATATTCCAGCGAACGAAGTCCAGTAGTCGCAATGGAATGCGCCGTCTCTGCTGTCCCCTACAGTTCTGGGCCCGCGTAGGAAGAGGCGAACCCTGTTCCTTTTTTCTTATCTTTTATGCGGTACAATTCAGCTGATTCTCCTTGGCTCAGATATGGCAGACGAAACAACTCCCATCATGAGTGAAGAGAAGACCGCATCTGTATCCAACGAAAATCGAAGGGTCACCCGATCAGGGGCTGGCCTCAATAATGTTGCAGGAGTGGGTGGTGAAGACCACGAGAAGGAAAGCGAAGGTAAGGGTGGCTTTACCCTAAAGGTGCCGATTTATGCGGGAACATCTGGCATGAGAAAGGCCACAGAGTCGGATGCAGCCCCTAACAAAAAGAATAGGAGGGGAGGAAAAAAGGGGGTGGTTAAAACGAAGAAACAGAAGAGTCCTGCTGATGACGGAGCCAAGTTTGGGTTCAACAATTTGTCCTCCTCTGAGAATGAGGAGGAGCGGGGGGACAACATTGGAGGCCCTGCTGAGGATGTGGAGGGGGTGGAGGTAGCAGATAGAGCCCCCAGCGGCAAGTTCTGGACCTCTGACTCTGAGGACGAGAGTGCTGTCGAGGTGCGGACGGAGGCAGACGTTGAGCCGATGGAGAGCACTGCAGCCTCCCTCAAAAGGGCCCACGAAAAACAGGCTAGTGATGAGGATCGCGACTTTGTCCCTAGCCGCAAAGCCACAAAAACCACACACCCTCTAGGCGCATTTGTTGGACTGGGTGCGGCCAAGGCCCGCCTCCGGGGTATGGCTGAGGCTGAGTGGTCCGATCTCGAGAGAGAAGCGGACTTGGCATCAAATCACATGACGGCCAGGAGGAGTACTCGTCAATCTGACGTACAGCCGCAGCTGGAGAAAGATATGGAATCTGCTCCCCCAAAGGCGTTTGAGACTCCTTGCGACCGCATCAAGCATTATGCTCGGTCGATTAAGAGTGATGCGGCCAAAAGTAAGAACCTTAAGGGCGACATATGGGGGAATATAAACACTGCGTGCAACGAGTTGATTGAGCTTGCTGACCTGCTCGGGGAGTCAGACGTTGTCCGCTCACTCAAAGCGGACAACCTAAGGATGCGGCAAGAACTCGACCTTCTCCGCAAGGAGACTAAAGCGCTGCGTACGGCTTTCTCGGAACGCAACCAAGTGGCGGCGCCAACGAAGGAGAAGAATGACAACACGTCTCTCCTTCAAGAAATGAAGAGCCTAATGGACGTTCGCCTAGGGCAATTCAGCCGCGAAATATTTATTTCCATAGGCAATATGGTAAATACCCGCATAGAGAATGTGGAGGGTCGTTTACCGCCTGAGCCCGTACTCCGGCCACCTTTAGCTGCTGATAAAAGGGTGCCCGCAACTCGGGAAGTGATAGAGCACACTGGTGATGAGCCTAGCGCCCTCAGGACGGGAAATAAAAATGTGAGGCCATCCCAGTCGGTCTCCCAAATGAATGCTAGCCAAACAGCTGCATCTCGGGTGGTTAAACCGGCGACCCCTGTGGCCAGTGCAAGGCGAGTGGCTCGTCCGAGTGTGCCGCCACCTGCACCTCCACAGGAAAGCTGGGCGACAGTGGCTCGGAAGAAGAAGCCAAAGGGATCGGGCCCTGTCTCTTCCCAACCCCAACAGAAGGAAAGCCCAAATAGGGGAACACTCCCCAAAAAGACGACGGCCCCGAAACTTGTGGTCCCAACCATGGCGGCGGTTGTGGTGGCTCTTAAACCTGACGCCCAAACTGACTATAGATCGGTGATGGAAAAGGCCACCACGCTAAAGTTGGCAGAATTGGGCGTTGACCACCTCAAAGTGCGTAAATCGGCCGCGGGGGCACGTATAATTGAGGTTCCAGGAGAACAAAGTAGCCAAGCGGCTGACAACCTAGCAGATAGGCTCCGGGTGCTCATAGGTGATGTGGCTGAAGTTTATAGGCCAGTGAAAAAGGCCGAAATTAGGATTTCTGGTTTTGATGAATCTGTCACACCAGAAATCCTAAAAACGGAAGTAGCTATACGAGGAAAATGCCAAGAGGATCAAGTTTCCGTCGGGGCTATAAGAATGGCAGTTAATGGGTCCGGGTCGGTCATTATACGCTGCCCACTCACAGCGGCCAAAGTTGTCGTCACGGCAGGACGTATCATGCTGGGTTGGTCAGCGGCTCGGGTGGAGGCCATGGAACAGCTGCCTTTACGGTGCTACCGCTGCATGGGGACGGGACATACGAGACCTTTGTGCCCGTCTCTGGTGGATAGAGGTGACTGGTGCTATAGATGCAGCAAGCCGGGTCACATGAGCAGGGAATGCACAGCCTTGGTGCCCTGGTGTGCTGTATGCCATCATGCTGGTCTCAAGGCAGGACATGTTATGGGCGGACAGGCTTGCTCCCCACCACCAGTAAGAGGGAAAGAGGTTTACAGGGTGGGCCCTGCAACCATTCAGAACGCAGAAAGTAGGACGGAGCAACAACCAATGGCACTTTAATGCCTTCAATGAAAGATCTAGAGTTGTTGCAATGCAACATAAACCACTCCCCTCGAGCACAAGATCTTATGATCCAGTGCATGGCGGAGTGGGAGGTTGCTGCGTGTGTTGTTGCAGAGCCGTACTTTGTCCCTCCACAGTCGAACTGGGTAGGTGACAAAAGCGGACGAGATGGCTCGGTAGCCATTGTGGTACCGGCAATAGGTGGACTGCCACTCTCTAAAATCTCTTGCGGCACGGGATATGTAGTGGCCAAAATGGGGAGATTATAATAATCGGCGTTTACTTCTCCCCTAACAGGCCACTACGTGAGTTTGAGGCTTACCTGGAGAGACTCGGGCGGGCTGTAGCTGGGGTGACTCCTTCCCCCATTATAGTCATGGGGGACTTAAACGCCAAATGCACTGCGTGGGGTTCCCCTAGGACTGATCTTAGAGGAGAGGCTCTCCTGGACTGGCTTGTAGGGATTGGTCTTGAGGTGGTCAACCGTGGAGCAGCTGACACTTGTGTGCGTGCACAAGGAGGGTCAATTGTTGATATCACATTGGCCTCCCCAACAGTGTCAGCATGCATCGCAAATTGGCGTGTCCTAGAAGACACGGAGACCCTCTCCGATCATCTATACATCAGAATGAGGGTCTCCAGAGCTCGGTCCCAACAGCCCATACCAGCAAGGAGAACTGGGAGACTACCGAGATGGAGCCTGGCCTCATTGGACCGTGAAGCGGCCAGAGAGGCGGCCATGGTGGAGGCCAGATGGGGTCGGCAAACACCCGAGGTCGACGGCGTAGACAACATGGCCCTCGGCTTGCGAGCTTCTCTCACGAGGACCTGTGATGCCTCAATGAGAAGAGTGGGGCCTCTTAAAAGGAAAAAGGCCGCGTATTGGTGGTGTCCAGAAGTAGCTGCTCTCTGGGTAACAAGCAATGCGGCGCGACGGCAATTTTCGCGCTGCCGGAGGAGGAGGCACGCGCAGGAGGAACTGGATACCCATTACGTAGCGCTAAGCGAGGCCAAGAAGGCCTTGAATCTTGCCATTGCCAAAGCAAAAGATTCGGCGTACACGGCCTTTTTGGCCTCACTAGATGAGAACCCATGGGGGCGGCCCTACAAACTTGTAAGGAAAAAGCTACGCCGGGCTGCTCCCATAGATACGATGGAAATGGGGACACTCCAAAATATCTTAGAAGGATTGTTCCCTGCAGCCCCAGTTTTTAACCCACCTGCAATGGTGGTTCCCAGAGAGGAGCTGCCAATTGACCCTGAGACGGTACCCCTTGTAACAGAAGGTGAGATGACCTACGTGGCCCATAAAATAAAGGCCTGTAGAAAAGCCCTGGCCCGGATGGGATCCACGGCAAAATAATCCCAATTGCGATGGAGTTCCTCGGAGATCGCCTCAAGTCCATCTTTGACCAGTGCCTCAAGGAGGGACAGTTTCCAAAGTGCTGGAAGGAGGGAACAGTGTGCCTCCTTCGGAAGGAGACAAGGCCGGCGGATTCCCCATCTGGATGGAGGCCCCTGGTGCTGCTGGATGAGTCCGGGAAGATGCTGGAGCGCATTGTAGCTTCCCGGATTAATCGGCACCTGAATGAGACGGGACCAAATCTGTCGGACCGCCAGTATGGCTTCCGCAATGGCAGATCCACAATGGATGCATTGGGGGCACTGAGAGCCTTCTGTGAGGATGCTCAGAAGAGAGGGGAGGGAGCCATTGCGGTGTCTCTGGACATTGCCAATGCGTTTGGTACCCTCCCGTACTCGGTGATTCGTGAGGCTCTCAAATACCACGAGGTGCCCCCATACCTGAGGCGGGTCATAGATCATTACCTTACAGACAGGGTGGTGGTCTGCAACACCCCTAGTGGACAGCTGGAGAGGCGGATGGCCTGTGGTGTTCCCCAGGGGTCGGTGCTTGGACCCTTGTTGTGGAACATCGGTTTCGACTGGGCCATCCGCGCAGAGTTGCTCCCCCGGATGGCCCTCATGTGTTATGCAGATGACACAATGGTGGCCGTTCGGGGCATGGAACTAAGAGAGGCATTGCGGAGGGCCGAAGTGGCGGCGGACCTGATAGTCCTCAGAATCCGCCTCCTGGGACTGAAGGTCTCGCTCTCTAAAACAGAGGCAATTGTTTTTGGGAGAAGAGGATGGAGGGTGCCTGCAGGTACCACCCTTAAAATAGACAATGAGGAGATACAGATGGGGCCCTGTTTGAAATATCTTGGCCTTGTGCTGGACGGGAAATGGAAGTTTGGGAAGCATTTCCGCCAAATTGCTCCCCGAATAGTGGCTGCAGCTTCGGAGATGGGTCGTTTGTTGCCGAATGTGGGAGGTCCCTCCCATGCGTGTCGACGCCTATACGCTGGAGTAGCTCGGTCTATGGCGCTCTATGGGGCACCGATTTGGGCCGATAAGCTCAATAGCGAAAATAAGGCCCTATTACGGAAGCCCCAAAGAGTCATAGCCATACGGGTATGCAGAGCGTATGTGACGGTGGGATGGGCGGCGGCATGCGTGGTAGCGGGCACCTCCCCTTGGGAGCTAGATGCTGGAGTATTATCCGAAGCGCATAAGAGTAGGGTTAGGAGCAGAGAGACTGGAGTTTTCCCTGCTCCGGAGGAAGTCAGGAACGAGCGGAAAATAGCGTTAGAAAGAATGAGGGAGAGGTGGAAGACTGACCTGGAGAACTGCCTCTATGGGACCTGGACAATAGGGGCGGTTCTCCCGTCATTGGACGGATGGTTGGACCGCACTCATGGCAGAGTGGGGTTCAGACTAGTGCAGGTGTTGACCGCACACGGGTGTTTCGGTCACTACCTGCACATGATTGGTCGGGAGCCCACCCCGGTCTGTCATCAGTGCGGTGAGGTGGATGACACGGCCCGGCACACATTGATGGAGTGTAACCGCTGGGTCGTGGAGCGGAATGCCTTGGCGGCTGCTATAGGGACGAATGATCTCTCGCTGCACAGTGTCGTAGCGGCCATGCTGAGCAGCGAGAGATCTTGGGATGCAGTGGACCTCTTCTGCAACACAGTTATGTTGCAGAAAGAGGCTGATGAGCGAGAGCGGGAGGAAGACCCCAACGCGCTTCCTAACCGCCGCAGAAGAATAGGCAGAAGGCGCAGGCGGTTTGCCACAGTAAACCGTGTCATGCCCCAGTAGAGCCGCGGGTAGAGGACCCGCATAACAAGGCTTACTTGGGAAGGGGGGAGAGTTCAGTTATGCGTTTGCTGACTCTCCCTACACAAATGGTGTGAAGTCCGGTTCCCTAACCGGGCCAGGACTGCCGGGGGGGTGCCGTGATGACGTGCTTGCGAGCTCATTGCACCCCCCTATAACGGCTTGGACGGAAACGCCGCAGGGGTTTAGTGGGTATTCTCCTCCCCTCCCTCTGATTAGCAGAGGGGGATATGGGAGGAGGGAGTCCCACATACCACCCCCCAATGGGCCTCCTCAGCCCGGGGGTGAGATGCGTAAATGCATTCCCCTGCGTCAAAAAAAAAAAAAAAAAAAAAAAAAAAAAGGTTAAAAGGTTAGGTTAGGTTAGGTTAGGTTAGGTTAGGTTAGGTTAGGTTAGGTTAGGTTAGGTTAGGTTAGGTTAGGTTAGGTTAGGTTAGGTTAGGTTAGGTTAGGTTAGGTTAGGTTAGGTTAGGTTAGGTTAGGTTAGGTTAGGTTAGGTTAGGTTAGGTTAGGTTAGGTTAGGTTAGGTTAGGTTAGGTTAGGTTAGGTTAGGTTAGGTTAGGCATTAAACCGGGTCTCATTAGCCCGGGAGTCCCACATAACCATCGTTAGGTTAGGTTCCCCTTCGACGTGTTGCCACCTTGCCGTGGTGAAGGGGCTTGCGTGCCTCCAGGACCCTCAGGGCTATGCCGGACAGGGCCTCCCAAACCGGACAGGCCTGAGGCGAGAGGCCAGACTAAGAGCAGCACACGGGGGCGGCTCCGCGTGTCCCTCTGAAGTCAGCAGAGGGCACAGTGCGAGCTGCCAGGTGTCCCCCGGGATGGAGTCGGGGCTCTATGAGCTACCGGAGGCGTGCCCAGGCCGCCTGGCGCGGCGTCGTGGCTACGGCCACCGTCGGGCAACCCGCAACCCGCACTGAGCGGACCGGGGGCCTCCCTCACTGAGAGGAAGGCCAAGTGGAGTAAACCACTATAAAAATCCCCAATCCCAAGGTCTGCGGCGTGCCGATGGGATGCGTGGCTGGGGGAGCCCAGTCACAAGCGCCGCGCAAGGGGGCATACCCCTTAAAAATAGCAAAAAATGAGTGGCCAAGACATTGAAAGATTACCCCAGGAGGTCCCAATCCTCCGTGTCACCACAGAACGGGCATCCGCACTGGATGCCCGTACTGTGGTGACATGCTGCCCGTCGTATTCTGGGGGGCACACCACTCGAGGACCAATACCAACGACCCTGGCAAGCGATCAACGGACGCCGATGCTAACGATATGGATTTGTTGTTGAGACTACGAGGAGGAGCAGATGCGGAGGAGGCCGAGATTGAGCCTTCCCCGAAACCTGCACGTGGAGAGGGAGATATGGTTAGCGAGGATGCGGCGGGCACCCCGTCCTCACCCGGGCTTGCCCTGCCCTCGCCTAAGCCCGTCCCGGCAGGGTTTCGCCCACTGCGGGACGCGCTTGGGCGTTATATTCGCTACACCGTGCCTGACACGCGAACGGGAGCGGAGGATGCGCCTGTGCTCCCAGGTTATAGGCAGTTCGTGCGTCCTTCCACTCCAAGCCGGACGAGAGTTTTTACCGGGAAGAATGGCGGCATCCGCGGAGGGAGACGACCCAGTCGCCCGAGAGAGAGGAGTTCTTCTCACCCTCAAGGCTGGACAGACGTGACCTGTTCGGTGAGGGGAGGCCGACACCGGCGACTCGGAGGGCTCGGGGAAAGGGGTCCCCCAAAGGCGCAAGCGGAGCCCTCGTCCTCGGAAATGCGCAGGAAGTTTTGGGGTTCGAGGCCCGACAAACGGACCGCGGACGACCTAACACTGTCCTCCGGCTCAGAAAGTGACGCGGGAGTAGCGACACTGCTGTCAGGCACGGCCAAAAGAGGCAGGAAAGTAAAAGAGGGGCGTCAAATTGGTCCTATAACCAAGACCGATTCGCTGGGCCAAACACCCGTCGTCTTGGTGGAGCGCATCCGGCTTGGCCCCGGCTCGCGCCTACTGCATGAGACGGAAGTAACCGAGGACACTGCAGCCCAACTACGTCACACCACTACAGGGGACTACTTAAAGGCCCCCGAGGCCACCAAGAAGGCGAAACGCGAAGAGCTGCGGCTTCAGGAGGAAGAGGAAGCAGAGAACTTCTGTCGGTCCGTCACAGCCCGCCAAGCAAGACTCTCTGAAACGTCCACCGAGGATCATAAGGAGAATCTCAACGACCGAGTAGATACCAGTCTGAAAACTATCAGGTTGGTGGCCGAAAAGTCGAGCCATCTTAAGGGCACCTTCCAAAAGGCCCTAAAAGACTCTGCCAAGGCGCTGAAGGAAGTTTTTGAGGAGCTCAGGACACACTCCGTGTCTGATGAAACCCGACAATTAGAGGCCGCAAATAAGCGCCTTAAAGCAGAGCTAGCAGACGTGCGCTGCGAACTCCGCAAAATACGAGAGGACATGGAACGACTCCAAATGCCGCGTTGGAACTCGTCTCCCTCAAGGGCAACAGATGTGGTAAAACCAGCACCGTCGGGATCTGAAACACTGGCGGCTTCCAAAAAGACGGCCAAGCGTGCTGAGCCTGCTGCCCTGGACGTAGAGAGCATTGTTAGGGCAGTGTCACTACAAGTGGGCAACATAATCAATGCCCGATTTGATGGACTAGAGAGGGAGGGCAGGCTTCTGCCAGCCTGGGGCCTCCGACCACCGCTGGCAAGCGATAAGAAGAAAGAGACGGCCATACCATCTTCTTCCAAAGAAGTTCAAAAGCCCCCAAAGCCAGTAGCACATGCTACCGGCAAGAAGGGCCCTCCGAACTACACAGAAGAGCCGCAGAAGATGGGCAAAAAAGGCAAGGGCAAGGGTAATGGCAACAAAAGCAAAGCCCCTCAGCCCAATACTAGCCAGAGCACGGCGATCCCTCGGTCCCAGCCAGCACCCCCAAGTCTACCGACAGAGGAAGGTTGGCAGAAGGTGGGACCCAAGAAGAAGAAGAATAAGAAGAAAAAGAAGGCGACAGATGCTGCTTCCAAGCCACAAAAGAAACAGCAAGCGAAGAAGGCTCGCAAACTGGTCCCCCCTCGTTCAGCAGCAGTGGTCCTGACGCTACTCCCTGAGGCAGTGGCAAAGGGGGTGACGTATGCGAATATCCTCACAGAGGCCAAGAAAAAGGTCGACCTAGGGCAGCTTGATATTACTGCGCTGCGTGTCAAGCGTGCAGTCACTGGGGGAACCGTTTTAGAGGTGCCAGGCACTTCCAGTGGCGACAAGGCCGACCAATTGGCCAAAGCGCTTTTAGAAAAGCTGGGGTCGGAAGAGGTAAAAGTCACAAGACCAACAAAATGCGCAGAGCTCCGCCTCACCGAGCTGGACGACTCGATATCACCGGAGACCGTGGTGGCCACGATTGCACGCGTCGGTGAGTGCTCAGTGGAGCAAATAAAAACAGGCGAGATTCGCCGAGGTGTCAGGGCACTCGGAACTTTGTGGCTGCGCTGTCCTGTCACAGCGGCCATTAAGGTAACTCAGGGGGCCGACTAAATCTTGGCTGGGGCCTTTCGGCTAAAGTCAGCCTTTTAGAAGAGAGGCCGATGCGGTGCTTCCGTTGCCTAGGGATGGGACATGCCGGGGCTCAATGCACAGCGTCCGAGGATTACAGTGCTCGCTGTTACAATTGCGGCCAACCGGGACATAAGAGGTCAACCTGCTCCGGTGCACCTCACTGCATCCTCTGCGATGCTGCGGGTAAGCCTGCGGACCACAAAATCGGGACCAAAGCGTGCAGTAGCTCCCGATCGAAGACGTATAAACGTACTGGCGATGGCCCCCGGGCCCCCTCCCAGACTGTTGAACCCTCCACCGGCCCGGTGGAAGAGGATGAGATGGAAACTGCATGCTCCGACAATTAATGACAGTGAAGGTGCTGCAAACAAACCTTAATCACTGCGCCAGGGCTCAAGATCTATTTCACCAGTCCCTGGCTCAGTGGGATATCAATGTGGCAGTGGTGGCCGAGCCGTACTCGGTACCACTGCGAAGCGATTGGGTGGGCGACATTGATGGCCTAGTCGCCCTGGTAGCGAGAGGAAATATAGGCACATTCACAAATATTGTGCGGGGGAAAGGGTTCGTAGCGGCAAACTATGAACGGGTCACATTTGTAGCCATCTATTTCTCGCCGAACCGCAGTTTGGCCGAACTAGAACGGTTCTTGGTAGAGGTCAGCGCCCGAGTCCGACAGATTCATAGTCGAGGATCAGTGGTCGTTGCCGGCGATTTTAACGCGAAGTCTACTGCGTGGGGCTCGCCGGCGACGGACGTGCGAGGTGAGGTAGTCGAAGAGTGGGCACTAGCTGCGGGACTGATTCTGGCCAACAAAGGAGCCGCAAATACCTGCGTACGGCAAAATGGCGGATCCATAGTGGACCTCACATTCACAAACGCCGCCCTGTCACGCTGTGTTCAAGACTGGAGAGTACTGGAAGATGTGGAGACGCTATCCGATCACAAGTACATTCGCTACAGCGTCTCCACATTGCCACCCGCCCCAGACGGCCAACACAATAGGCTGCCAAATGGCGGAGGAGGCCCTCGATGGGCCTTGGGCAAGATGGACCGTGAGCTTCTTGTTCAAGCTGCGATCGTGCAGGCCTGGCTACCTTCGCCGCAGGGCGAGCTAGTGGTGGAGACGGAAGCGTCCTGGTTCCGGGATGCTATGTCGCTGATATGCGACTCGGCAATGCCCCGGGCTAAGCCTCCACCACCCAAAAGAAGCGTGTACTGGTGGAATGCTGAGCTTGCTCAGCTGCGAAGGGCCTGCACAGCCGCGAGGCGACAGTACTTAAGGCAGAGGCGCAGGCGCAGACAACCGGATGCGGAAGCTGAAAGAAACCTCTATGCCTTGTACAAAGAAGCGAAACAGGCACTTAAGGCCGCGATAGGAAATGCGATGGACGCCGCCAGAAAAGAATTCCTGGACACGCTGAATGTGGACCCCTGGGGTCGTCCCTATAAGCTCGTCAGGAACAAATTACGGTCACCGGGTCCACCACTCACCCAGACGCTGGAGCCAGAGTTTGTAAACGACGTAGTCTCGGCACTATTCCCAAGAGAAATAAACAACAGACCTCCAGCAATGGTGCCACCACAAACAGAGGCAGCTGAGGAGGCGGTGGTACCGCCTGTTACATCAGTGGAATTGGGCGTAGCGGTGCTTCGAATGCGAGCTAAAAACACCGCCCCTGGCCCTGACGGAGTTCCTGGACGTGCGTTGGCACTCGCACTGAAAGAACTGGAGCCGAGACTTGTCCGCCTATTCACCGCGTGCCTGGAGCAGGGCGTCTTCCCAGCTGAGTGGAAGTCAGGGAAGCTAATCCTGCTAAGGAAAGAAGGACGTCCGGCCGACTCGCCTTCAACATATCGGCCGATCGTCTTACTCAACGAGGTAGGAAAGCTATTCGAGCGCGTCATAGCATCCCGCCTCAACGAGCACCTGAAGAGTATCGGCCCGGACTTGGCTGATGGCCAGTACGGTTTCAGAAGCGGCCGTTCCACTGTAGACGCAATCCTACAGGTGAAGAGGCTAGCTCAGGAATCCGTTTCCCAGGGTGAGGTCGTCTTGGCTGTGTCTCTAGACATCGCCAACGCCTTTAACACCATGCCCTGGGAATCAATAAATGAGGCCATGCGTTACCACGGAGTCCCTCCTCATCTAGCCCATATTATCAGGGCCTACCTCAGCGAGCGAACTGTCACCTGGCCAGAGCAGCGCACCTGGGGAAAGAAAAGGATGGAGTGCGGTGTCCCTCAAGGCTCAGTTTTGGGCCCGCTACTCTGGAACGTGGGATATGACTGGGTCCTGCGGGGGGCAAACCTTCCTGGCGTCAGCGTATTGTGTTACGCAGATGACACGTTGGTGATGGCCCGCGGGCCCAGCTATCGAGACGTGGCCATCTTGGCAACTGCCGGGGTTGCACATGTAGTCAGCCGAATAAGGAGATTGGGCCTAGAAGTTGCCCTACAGAAATCGGAGGCTATTTGTTTTTACGGCCATCGCAAAGGCCCTCCGGTAGGGTCCCAAATAACAGTAGGTGGTGTTCCAATTGCTGTCAGATCAACAATGCGCTACCTGGGCATTGTTCTCGACAGCAAGTGGAATTTTAAGGCTCACTTTGAGGGTTTAGCTCCAAAATTGCTCAGCGGTGCGGCGGCCCTAGGGCGTATACTCCCAAACTTGGGAGGGCCTAAGACCTCATGCCGCCGTTTATACACGGGAGTGGTGCGCTCAATGGCCCTTTACGGTGCACCTGTATGGGCTGATGCCCTAGGACGGCCACAAATCGCTCAGCTGCGAAGAGCGCAACGAGCTATGGCGCTACGAGTAATCCGGGGCTACCGCACCATCTCTACTGACGCTGCCTGTATCCTAGCGGGAACGCTACCTTGGGACTTAGAGGCTAAAGCCCTTGCAATCGTTTACCGCTGGAGAGAAGAGATGCGCGACAGGGGTGAGTCACCGGCCCCAGGGGAAGTGCAGGGACGGCGCGAGGAGATTCGGCTGGAAATGATGGCATGTTGGGAGGAAAGGCTGGCAAATCCAACTGCTGGCCATCAGACTATAGAGGCTATTCGACCGGTCCTAAAACAATGGCTTGACCGGGAGCACGGCCCTATGACATTCAGGGTGACCCAAGTCCTCTCGGGGCACGGGTGCTTTGGACGGTACCTTTGTAGGTTGGGCCGAGAACCAACGCCGGCATGCCACGGCTGCGGAGCAGCTGAGGATACGGCGTTGCATACGCTGGCAGCATGTCCAGCCTGGGCGGAGCAGCGAGCAACGCTGATGGCTGTAGTCGGGAGTGACCTCACGCTGCCTGCCGTAGTCAAAACTATGGTAGACAGTGTCAGGTCATGGAAAGCAATGGTCTCTTTCTGTGAAGAAGTAATGGCAAAGAAAGAGACCGCTGAAAGAGAAAGGGAAGAAGACCCAGCGTCCCAACCGATGCGTCGCAAGCGCGTGGCACGGAGGCGCCTGGCGTGCGACCGTCAACTTCCCCCCTAAGGGAACCCGTGGGTGGCAGATTCGGGGAGGCCTGCCACCTACACGAGGGTCCCCTGAGAGGCCAGCCTTGAAGAGTTTCTTCTGAGTGTGGTCCGAATTTTCGGACAGCCGCTGGTGGGGTTTCGGAAGCTTGTCACCCGATACCCGGGCCCCACCCAGAAAGCGTTGATGCGGCCAACAGTGAGGTTTTAGTGGGTATACCTGGGGTCTCATTAGCCCACAACAGGGAGTCCCACATAACCGTTCCGGTTCACCCCGCGCCGGAGCGGTATGCGTAAAGCATTTCCTCACTTAAAAAAAAAAAAAAAAAAAAAAAAAAAAAAAAAAGGTTAGGTTAGGTTAGGTTAGGTTAGGTTAGGTTAGGTTAGGTTAGGTTAGGTTAGGTTAGGTTAGGTTAGGTTAGGTTAGGTTAAGGCAAGACGTAGCCCCGTGGTAGTGCGCTGGCTTCGTACGCAGATGTTCTCGGGTTCGATTCTGACAGCGATCTTTCTGTGGAGAATGACCTCAATTGGGCCCACGGTTTTGCCCCCTAACAACAGTCAAGATGTCTGCCCGGAGTGGTTTAGTGGGTATTCTCCTCCCGCGCTCCTCACTCAGAGGAGCAGCAGGTTGATGGAGCGAGTCCCACATATCCCCTGTAAGACCTTGACCCCTTTGAAGGCTGGGGGAATGCGTAAATGCATTCCACTTCGATAAAAAAAAAAAAAAAAAAAAAAAAAAAAGGTTAGGTTAGGTTAGGTTAGGTTAGGTTAGGTTAGGTTAGGTTAGGTTAGGTTTGCGACGACCGCAGCGGGCCATAGCTCTCAGGGTGGCCCGAGCGTACCGCACCAATTCACACTCAGCAGCCTGTCTGCTAGCCGGGAGCCCGCCATGGGACCTAGAGGCTGCGGTTCAGTCCAGCGTCTATTGGCGGGTGCAACGAGCAAGAGCAGCTGAAAACTGGCCAGCCCCCCAGGAAGTACGCAAATGGCGGGAAGAGGCACAAGAGGTCCTCTACGTGCAATGGGCGGAGCGTCTAGAGATCCCGGGAGCTAGCCGGGACTTGGTGGCAGCTGTACGACCGGTTCTACAAGAATGGGTCCAGCGTAAACACGGTACAATCACGTTCCATCTCGCACAGGTCCTAACAGGACACGGCTGTTTCGGGAAGTACCTGTGCGAGATACTGGGACGGGAGCCATCACCGGCGTGTCACCACTGCGGAGGACAAGCCGTGGACACGGCCAAGCATACACGCGAGGAGTGCCCTGCGTGGGCGGAGCCTCGCGCTGCCCTGTCCGCGGCAATTGGAGGAGACCTCTCACTGCCGGCATTAATCCGCTGCATGGTCGGCAGTGACGAGGCATGGTCTGCTGTGACCTCCTTCTGTGTCACAGTCATGACGCAGAAGGAGGCCGCAGAAAGAATGCGCGAGGATGACGCGGATAGCCTTCCTCAGCGCCGCAGAAGGCTGGGCAGGCGGCGTAGAGCCTATGCAGGTAGAATGCTGCCGCCCTAAGGAGAACCTGCGAGTGATGGGTCGGGAGTCCTGTCACTCGCGTGAAGAGGTTCTGAGCTGGAGGCCCTCAAGTGTTCCGAGGTGCCTTCGGCGAAGTAAACTGCCAGAGCAGTATGGAAGACGGGCCCGCAAGGGCAACGCTGAGGGGGTATTGGTGCCTTACAACCATGTTCCCAAAACCCCCTCTCAAAAGCGCGCGGCGGAACACCCCAGGGGGTTTAGTCGGTGAGAGTCCGACATACCCACTGGCTTTCTCCCGGGCCAGTGGGATCCATAACGGATTCCCCCTGGGTCAAAAAAAAAAAAAAAAAAAAAAAAAAAAAAAAAAAAAAAAGGTTAGGTTAGGTTAGGTTAGGTTAGGTTAGGTTAGGTTGGGGTGGGGTCCCCTTCGACGTGTTGCCACCTTGCCGTGGTGAAGGGGCTTGCGTGCCTCCAGGACCCTCAGGGCTATGCCGGACAGGGCCTCCCAAACCGGACAGGCCTGAGGCGAGAGGCCAGACTAAGAGCAGCACACGGGGGCGGCTCCGCGTGTCCCTCTGAAGTCAGCAGAGGGCACAGTGCGAGCTGCCAGGTGTCCCCCGGGATGGAGTCGGGGCTCTATGAGCTACCGGAGGCGTGCCCAGGCCGCCTGGCGCGGCGTCGTGGCTACGGCCACCGTCGGGCAACCCGCAACCCGCACTGAGCGGACCGGGGCCTCCCTCACTGAGAGGAAGGCCAAGTGGAGTAAACCACCATAAAAATCCCCAATCCCAAGGTTTGCGGCGTGCCGATGGGATGCGTGGCTGGGGGAGCCCAGTCACAAGCGCCGCACAAAGGGGGCATACCCCTTAAAAATAGCAAAAGATGAGTGGTCAACCTAGCGTACAACTACCCCAGGAGGTCTCAATCCTCCGTGTCACCACAGAACGGGCATCCGTACTAGATGCCCGTACTGTGGTGACATGCCGCCCGTCGTATTCTGGGGGGCACACCACTCTAGGATCAACTCCAACGACACTGGCAAGCGTTCAACGGATACCGATGCTCACGAACCGGATTTGTTGCTTAGGATACGTGGAGGAGGTGACGTGGATGAGGCTGGGACCGAGCCCTCCCCGAAGCCTGCACACGGAGGAGGAGATGCGGTCAGCGAGGAGGCGGTGGGTACCCCGTCCTCACCCGGGCTTGCCCTGCCCTCGCCTAAGCCCGTCCCAACGGGGTACCGCCCACTGCGGGATGCGCTCGGGCGTTATATTCGCTATCCCGCGTCCGACACGCAAACGGGGGCAGAGGATGCGCCTGTACCCACAGGGTTCAGGCAGTTTGTGCGTCCTTCCACGCCGAACCGAACGCGAATCTTCACGGGGAAGGTTCACGGCACCCGCGGAGTGGAGGCGTCCATGTCGCCTGAGAGAGAGGAGTACTTCTCCCCATCAAGGCTTGACAGACGCGACTTGTTTGGCGAAGGGGCGACCGACACCGGCGACTCGGAAGGCTCGGTGGAAATGGGTCCCCAAAAGGCGCACGCGGCGCCTTCGACCTCAGACATGCCCTCGAAGTTCTGGGGCTCGAGGCCCGAGAAACGACTTGCGGATGAGCTCGCGCTTTCTTCCGGCTCAGAGAGCGACGCGGGACTCTTGCTGGGCACTGCCACTGCCAAAAGAGGCAAGAAAGGCAAAGGAGGGGGGCGCCGCACCGGCCCCAGAAACAAGCCTGATACGCTGGGCCAAACACCTATCGTCCTGATCGAGCGTATTAGGCTCAGCTCGCGCTCGCCGACAGCCAGAACGCAGGAGACGGACGTGACCGACGGCACTGGGAGCGCCAACACTCCCAATGCGGGTGCCGAGTCGGACTCAGGGCGAAGTGGGGGCTCGACGCACGACGCGGGACTTGCCGAGGCGAAGCGGGAGCTCAACCGCCTCAGACGGGAGGAGGTCCAGCGCAAGGCAGAGGAGGAGTTAGCGAGCCTCACGCGGTCGCTGGCGCCGGGCGGGTCCCCAAAGAGTGGCGGGACGATCCCGGGCCCACCAGACACAGACGGGGCGGACAACAGTGCGGCGTCGCTCCACCAAAGGGTGAAAAACAGCCTCAAGACGGTGGAGTTGGTGGCCACTGGGTCCGCCAACCTAAAGGGGACATTTGTACGGGCTCTCAAGGTGGCTGTCGCGTCAATCGGGGAAGCGGTCGAAGACCTGAAGGAGCTTACTTCCTCCGAAGAGACGCGACGGCTACAGAGGCAAAATGCCAACTTGAGGGTGGAGGTTAAGGACCTGCGCTCCGAAGTGGAGGAGCTGAAAGCGGAGCTCCGGGCCCACTTTAAAAGCAGGCCCCGTCCTCGGCTCCACTCAAAGAGGCGCTACAGCCCGCCACTGCCTCCGGACGTTCCGACGCGGACGAGCTGGTTGGAGCGGTCGCGGCCAGGGTTGAGCGGATGCTGGATGAGAGGCTCGGAGCCCTGGAGCGCGAAGGTAGGCTACTTCCGTCCCAACCAATGCGGCCCCCGCTGGATGCCGATCGGAAACGCCAAGAACAGCCCGAGCCCCCACGGGCCCCAGGTCCTGGTCCCACACCGGCCTCCAAGCGGGGTACCGCATCGACCGCATCGGCCCCGAAGCGAGGTCCCCCAAACTTGACGGAGGAGCCCCAAAAGGGGAAAAATAAAAAGAGGAAAAAAGGGGGGAAAACGCCAGCAGCGGCGGCAGCAGCGGCTCCATCCTCCGCGACGCCAGGTCCTCGCCCGCTGCCTCCGGCTCCCGCGAACACAAACGAGGAGTGGTCTGCGGTGACGCGGAAGAAAAGCAAGGGGGCAAGTATGCAAGTGGGCTCTCAGCCGCGGCCCAAGAAGCCAAACAAGCCCAAGAGTAGAAAACTTCGACCTCCGCGTTCGTCAGCTGTAGTCCTAACCCTACAGCCGGAGGCCGAAGCAAAAGGGGTGACGTATGGACAAGTCCTCATCAGGGCCAAGGAGAACATTGACCTCAAGAGTCTGGGCATTAACGCCATCAAGTTCAAGAAGGCGGCAACCGGTGCCAGGCTCCTCGAGGTCCCAGGAGCCGATAGCGGCGAAAAGGCCGACTCCCTGGCAAAAGAGCTCTGCGAAAAGCTCGGGGAGGACCTGGTCAAAATCTCCAGGCCGACGATCTGCGCAGAGCTACGCCTAACGCAACTCGACGACTCCGTCTCTTGCAGCGAGGTAGTGGCTGCTGTTGCCAAGACTGGGGGCTGTGAAGTGAGCCAGATAAAAACGGGGAGATCCAGCAGGATGCATCCGGGCTAGGATCTATCTGGCTCCGCTGTCCAATCGCGGCAGCCAAAAAAGTAGTGGAGGCTGACAAGGGAAGACTCCAGGTGGGATGGGTACGAGCTGCAGTAAAGCTGCTGGAGAAGAGACCCATGCGGTGTTTCAAGTGCCTGGAAACGGGCCACGTCAGGGCACAATGCACCAGCGAAACGGACCTCAGCGACACCTGCTACCGGTGCGGGAAACCAGGCCACACGGCGAGGACCTGCTCTGCAACTCCGAGCTGTGTGATTTGCTCTAAAGTAGGGAAACCAGCGGACCACAGTCTGGACTCAAAAGTGTGCAAATCACAAGCCCAGAAGCCACCACGGAGAAAAGCTGGAGCTGGCCGCCAGGCCGCGCCCCAGCCAGCACAAACACCGGATGTGCAGGAGCAGGATCCAATGGTCACGGAATAAAAAATGGCCCTACGGATTCTGCAGACGAACCTCAACCACTGTGCTAGGGCTCAGGATCTCTTGTTCCAGTCCCTGGCACAGTGGATGATAAATGTCGCAGTAGTGGCAGAGCCGTACACGATCCCTCCCCGTGACGATTGGTTGGGAGACGACGACAAGAGCGTGGCACTAGTGACACGGGCGGCGGCGGGTGGTCCACCGCCGCCTTCCGGTGCCTTCAAAGGAAAGGGCTACGTGGGAGCGCTCTACGGGGGGATTTGGTTCGTGGCGGTGTACTTTTCGCCGAACCGCTCCTTGGCTGACTTCGAGCAATTCCTGTACGAGGTGGGGGCTCGGGTCGGCCAGCTTTCCCCGCGCCCGGTAATTGTTGCCGGAGACTTCAATGCCAAGTCCACGGCTTGGGGCTCTCCGGCCACAGATGCGCGAGGCGCAACCCTGGAGGAGTGGGCAGTCGCGTCAGGGCTGGCAGTTATTAACCAGGGCACGGCTAACACGTGCGTGCGACAACAGGGGGGCTCCATCGTGGACATAACTTTCGCGAGTGCTCCCCTGGCGCGCCGTGTTCAGGGGTGGGAAGTCTTGGTGGGGGTGGAAACCCTATCGGATCACCGGTACATCAGGTTCGATGTGACACCCTCCCAGACCCAGAACAACCCACAGCGTACTGGCCCAGCCGAGAGCGGCCCGAGATGGGCATTGACAAAACTCGACCGCGAGCTGCTAAAGGAGGCGGCCATTGTGCAGGCTTGGCTGCCCGCGCCGGAAGGAGCGTTGGAGGTGGAGGAGGAAGCCTCTTGGCTCCGGGAGGCCATGACGCAAATCTGCGACGCGGCCATGCCCCGGGCAAAACGCGTACCACCAAAAAGACGCGTTTACTGGTGGACCGAAGAGCTCGCGCAGTTGCGAAAAAACTGTATAGCCGCTCGGCGCCGCTACCTGCGTCTCAGGAGGCGTAGGCGAAGAGACGAGAACGAGGAGCAGCGTCAGTACGACAGATACAAAGCTGCTAAACTAGGGCTTTCGGTCGCCATTGGGGAGGCAATTGAGGTGAGTCGTGCCGAATTCCTGGAGACCCTCAATTCCGACCCATGGGGAAGGCCCTACAAACTGGTGAGGAGCAAACTGCGGCCATGGGCTCCCCGGTGACGCAGACGCTTGAGCCGGACCTCGTTGCTCGCGTAATCTCGGCGCTGTTCCCTGAAAGGGGACCTCACCAGCCGCCTCCAATGGCGCCGCCAGTGGTGAGGCCCACAGAGGAGGAAGTCGTTCCGCCAATACTCCCTCCAGAGCTAGGTGCAGTGGTCAACCGGCTTCGCGGGAAGAACACGGCCCCCGGGCCCGACGGCATTCCGGGCCGTGCATGGGTTTTAGCCTTGGGCGCCCTAGAGGCGAGGGTACTGCGGGTCCTAAATGCTTGCCTGGAGCAGGGTTGTTTCCCAAAAGAGTGGAAGTCCGGCAAGCTGGTGTTGCTTAAAAAGGAGGGGCGACCAGCTGACTCTCCCTCCGGCTACCGACCCATAGTCCTTCTTGATGAGGTGGGCAAGCTGTTCGAACGTGTGATCGCTGCCCGCCTCATCAAACACATGGAGAATGAAGGGCCAAACCTAGCGGATTCACAGTACGGATTCCGCAGGGGGCGCTCCACCGTCGACGCGATACTGGAGGTAAAAACGTTAGCCAAGGAGGCCGTGTCCCAGGGTGACGTGGTCTTGGCAGTCTCACTAGACATTGCCAATGCCTTCAACACCCTCCCCTGGGAGACAATAAAAGAAGCGCTGCGGTACCACCAGGTCCCACTCTACCTGTATAACATCATAGAGGCGTACCTCAGTGAGAGGTGCATTACCTGGCCTGCACAACAGGAGTGGGGAAGAAGGGAAATGACGTGTGGGGTTCCACAGGGGTCGGTCCTAGGACCACTCTTGTGGAACATAGGATATAACTGGGTCCTAAGGGGGAAAACTTGCGTGGAGTCTCAGTCATCTGCTACGCAGACGACACGCTCGTGATGGCCATGGGACCCAGTTACCGCGACGCGGCCGTGCTGGCAACAGCGGCTGTCGCTCACTGTGTGAGCAGGATTCGACGGCTAGGCCTGGAAGTAGCGCTTCCAAAGTCGGAAGCTGTCTGCTTTTATGGAGCGCGAAGAGCGCCACCTGCTGACGCAGAGATAGTGGTGGGGGGGTTCCTATTGCTGTCAGGCCTACACTTCTCTACCTCGGTGTCACGCTTGACAGCAAGTGGAACTTCAGAGCACACTTTGAGCGCCTGGCGCCCAGGTTGGTGCGAGCGGCTGCGGCCTTTGGGCGCATACTGCCAAATCTGGGTGGGCCTAGGGCATCATGCCGCCGCCTGTACACGGGAGTCCTGCGCTCAATGGCTCTCTACGGTGCCCCAGCGTGGGCTGACGCACTCAGTGATAAGAACATATCACAGCTACGGCGACCGCAGAGAGTGATGGCGCAGCGAGTGATAAGAGGGTATAGGACAATAGGTTCTGAAGCAGCTTGCGCCCTAGCGGGAACCCTACCCTGGGATCTGGAGGCGCAAATCCTGGCTTCCCTATTCGTATGGCGTAAGGAGGCTCTAGCTCGCGATCTCTGGCCAGCGCCCCAGGAGATCAGAGCGCAGCGAGAGATACTTCACCAGGCAGCAGTAGAGCGGTGGTCAGCCAGGCTTGAGCGCCCAAGCGCAGGAGTCCGCACCATCGAAGCGATACGGCCAGTGCTCCAAAAATGGTTAGACCGTGAGCATGGCGTGCTCACCTTTCGGCTTGTACAGGTACTTTCGGGCCATGGCTGCTTCGGCTCGTACCTGTACAAAGTCGCTCGGAGAGAGCCGACACCGGAGTGCCACGCGTGCGGAGCTGGCGAGGACTCGGCCTGGCACACGCTGGCCGAGTGTCCGGCATGGGGGCGGAGCGGCGGGAGGTGGTGGCCCGGGTGGGGCCAGACCTGTCGCTGCCGGCGGTGGTGCGGGCCATCGTGGCTAGCGAAGAAGGGTGGGAGGCTCTGCTCTCTTTCAGCGAGCACGTCCTCAAAGAGAAGGAGGCGGCGGAGCGCGAACGGGAAACCCAGGCCGAGGCAAACCCGATGCGCCGCCGCCGCACAGGCCGCAGACGTGCCGCTCACGAGCGGAACCTGCCACCCTAACGACAGCCGGCGGGCGAGCGATGCATGAGAGCGCCCTCGCCCAATACGCTGGCTCTCGAGTTGGAGAGCGCGACCCCTGTGTCCGGGAAGCGCTCCCAAGGCGAGGATCGGTCGGCTCATAGCCTGACCAGTGACGTATCCTGATCCAGGATGGCCGCTGCGGGGTCGCGGACGCCCTTTACAGCTTCCCGGGACCCCGCACATAAAGCGGTGAGAGGACACCGTGGGGTTTAGTGGGTAGGGGGGCCCTTTTACAGCCTCGAGCCCCACATAACCGACCGGGTCGCACACCACCTCAGACCCGGCGGTATGCGTAAACGCATTCCCCACGTAAAAAAAAAAAAAAAAAAAAGGTTGGGGTGGGGTGCAGGGCTGGTAGACCTCCTCGTGGTGCACCCTGGGAGGGGGAGAGTAGCCGCTCAGTTGCGCGTTCGCTATTCTCCCTCTGCGAACTACCAGCCGTGGGGCGTGCAGTTGAGCTTATTGCTCCTGCGTTGACTTCAATGTCGTGTTCGTAGCTGCTCTCGTCTTGTCTCAGTCCATCTGAGGTGATAGAGGATGCAGACGTTGGAGATTGTGCGATGCTGTGTGTGCGTCGCCTATACCGCAAACTTGGCCCGTGGGTGCCAGGAGCGGGGGCCGCCTCCCCTCGGGGTGGGGGCTGCGAGGAAGAAAACCTCTATAAAAAATTACTTGCTGTGAGGGCGGTGGTTGACCCAGGTCGGCCGTCGGCCAACTCGTAACCCGGCCCGTGGGGCCGGCACGAGGGTCGCTGTCTCGGACAGGGATCGCGAGGAAGGACACCTCTTCAAAAACCACAGGAGGGAGTAGGTTGACCTCTAACACCTCAGTCACCTACCTGTGTATGTCCTGCACAGTGTGAGCCGTACGTGGGGAAGACGGGATCCTGGAGGGTTGAGCCGAGCGGAGTCGGGTCAGTTACTCTCGCAACGCAACACGCCCTCTTCGGCCCTTATTTCTCGCCAAACGGTAGCCCTGCAGCTAGCCACTGCAGGGTATTTGGACACGCAACGATCATGGGATGAGACGGCGTGAGTTGCAGGCTAGATGCGAGGGGGCTGTCTGGGACAGTGGAATTCTTCCATGCTGACGGGGCAAGGGCGTGTGGAACAACTGGAGGAGTAAGATCGATTCTTCCAGCCACACGTCTGTAGCTCCCGATGTCGCGTAGCAATTCCAACCCCTCGTGTCTATACTTTCTGGGTAGCCTTGGTGCACATTGTGTGCATCCCCAGTGTGGGCTCCGTGGTGGGTGAGGAACACAGGAAGCGAAGTTAAAAAATTTATAAACATGGCACCAAAACGATCAAATAAAACTAGGACGAAGAAACAGGAGAAAGCAGGAGGGTGCTTCAATGACTATTGGAGCATTCTTAGACTGAGGGGCGGCAATCCACCGCCACGAGATACTAAGGGTCGATTCGTGTCTGGATCGGCACCTGACGAATCCACGGAGGCCTCAACAGAAACCTCTACGAGGTCTCAGATGAAAAAGGAGAACCGGGGATCACTGCCGGACCTACGGGTGTCGCTCACCAGATGCGACGAGCGACCCGGACTGGAGTCTGACTCATCAGCTGCCACTATGGAAACAGTGAGTTCCCGAGAAAACATAATTGTGGGAAAATACTGGCGGAAGGGTGAAAAACGGCCCGCTGATGACGGTATCTCGGATACTGACAGTGACGTGGCGCCCGTAGACGAGATGCTGGCTAAGAGAAAGCCGTTCTTAAAGGCGATGTCTAAACGAGGCAGGGGTCGGCCACCGACCACAGGCGAATATGTAGGCTTCGGAAAGCTGCAGGCCGAGCTGGCTGCTGAAAAAGCTCGCTTGGAACAGCTCAACACAGAGCAGGCGTTGGCGGCTTTCCTAGCCTCATCAGAAGAAGCGGCGAGAGACAGGAGTGCTCGCTTGATGAACCGACAGTCCCAGTCTCCCGACTGCAGTGTGGAAATGGAAACTGCAGTTGCGATCGAGGACAAGGTTCGGGCCGCCCTTAACGCGGTGACCCACGTGATGAGCAAGTCAGGGCACTTAAAGGGCACATACCAAAAGCTTCTGAAGGACTCGGTTACCACTCTCGGTGGAGCCTTCGCAGAGTTGAGGTCACGCACTACGTCAGATGAAGTTGCGCGCCTCGAAGCGGCGAATACGCAGCTCAAGACCCAGCTAGCGGAGCTGCGGAGGCAGGTTCAAGAAATCCGTAACCAGCCTGCCGTAGCAACTGATGCCGAAATAAAAAAGATCGTGGAGGAAGCGCTGCGTAGTAGCACGGCGCAATTTAGCAACATGCTGAACGCCAGGCTGGAGGGCATTGAATGTCGCCTCCTCCCCGAACCACGGTTGCGCCCACCTTTGGCTTCGGACCGGCGTGAAGAACAGGACGTGTCTGGCCACCCTGAATTGGATGACCAATCTAATCGTGCAGGAGGAATGGCAGCGGCTACCCAGCCTGCCACATCAGATGTGAAACAAGGTGCCAAATCCAAAACAAGGCGCAAGAAGACTACTCTAGCTGCTAAAGAAGCTGCTGGCGCTAGAGAAGTTCAACAGGAATCAACAGCTGCTGCTGCGGCTCCAACAGCTTCAGCAGCTGCTCCGGCAAATCCTCCAAGTGGGAGCTGGAAAGACGCACTAGGCAGGAAGGCCAAAAAAGCCAAAAAGCCGACAGCTCCTGCAACACAGGCGTCCAAGCCGGCACGTAAGCGTAAACTGCAGCCCCCGCGCACCGCTGCAGTTACTCTTACGCTCAAACAGGAAGCTGTCGACACCGGCGTTAAGTACGAAACGATCTTAGCTGAAGCTAAGAAGAAAATAAAGTTGGAGAAATAGGAATCTCCTCTCTCCGCTTCCGGACAACAGCTACCGGAGCACGCATGCTGGAGCTTCCTGCTGACACCAAAGAGATTGAAGTTGCGGCGGATGCTCTGGCTGCGAAACTGAGGGAGGTTCTGGATCCTAACATGGTCCACATTCAGCGACCGATTAAATGCGCTGACATCCGCGTCATGGGGCTGGATGATTCAGCGACCGCTGAGGAAGTCGTAGCGGCTGTGGCTGAGCTCGGCAACTGCGCTGCTGAGGCCGTCAAATCCGGCGTGATATCGCGCAGCCAGAATGGCTCTGGGACGCTCTGGCTGAGCTGTCCAGTGGCTGCCGCCAAAAAGGTCGTAGAGGCAGGCCGACTCAAAGTAGGCTGGATCTCGGCGCGAGTCGTCCTGTTAGACACCAAACCTCTTAGGTGTTACCGCTGTCTTGAGACAGGCCACGTTGGAGCCAAGTGCGAAAAGGGCATCGACCGGAGTAACATCTGTTATCGCTGTGGGGAATCCGGTCACAAGTCGCGCGAGTGCAGTGCCCAACCGAGTTGTGCCGTTTGCAAGGCAGCTGGGAAACCGGCTGATCATCCGATTGGTGGCAAAGGGTGCCAGAATAATAAGGTTCGCCCGAATAAGCAAGCCGTGAAGAAGACAGGAGCAGGTCAAGAAACACCTCCGCCTTCCCAGCAAAATGCTGTGCCGGAAACCATGGACACCGACCAATAAAATGGCTATAAAGTGTATCCAGGCGAATATCAACCACTGTGCCGCGGCGCAGGATCTGTTGCTCCAGTCCATGGTTGAGTGGGACATAAAGGCGGCGGTAGTTTCGGAACCCTACTTTATCCCAAACCGAGACGACTGGGTGTCGGACCAGGACAAGACGGTGGCCATTATTGTCCCTGCTCTAGCCGGATCGCTAGCCATCGAAAACTCTGTGAGGGGTAGTGGGTTTGTGATGGCTGTCACAGGTGGCTTAGGCATCATCGGGATATACTTTTCTCCCAATCGTGCCCTTGCCGAGTTTGAACGGATGCTCACAGAAGTTGGAGCCTTGATAGGGCAAATGTCTCCTATCCCGGTGTTAGTGGCTGGAGATTTCAATGCAAAGTCAACGGCATGGGGATCTCCAGCAACAGACATCCGGGGGAGGTATTAGAAGAGTGGGCAATCTCGCAAGGGCTGACTGTCCTCAACACCGGGTCGGAGAGTACATGCGTGCGGCCTCAGGGTGAGTCCATCGTGGACGTTACCTTTGCGTCCAACGCCCTGGCTTGCCGCGTTCGTCACTGGAGGGTGGAGACTGGCGTGGAGACACTATCGGACCACCGGTATATACAGTTTGAGGTCACAACTGTACCCGCCACTCCAAGACAAAACCGACCCGCTGCAGGGGACAGTCCAAGATGGGTGCTGTCAAAACTTGACAGACAGCTGGCAAGGGAGGCGGCCATAGTCGAGTCCTGGGGGGCTCATAATGAGCCAAACCAGGTCGACCACGAAGCGGAGCTTCTCGCTGCCGCTCTAACCCGAGTGTGCGATGCGGCTATGCCAAGGGCCAAGCCTTTCGTGCCCAAGCGCCAAGTGTACTGGTGGCGACCTGAACTCCGCCAACTGCGGAACGCGTGCGTGGCTGCGCGCCGCCAGTACACCAGGTATAGAAGAAGGCGGAATCGAGACGAGGCTGAGGAAGAAGCACTGTACGGTACCTACAGAGAGTCCCGTGCAACCCTGCGGAAGGCCATAGCGCAAGCGAAAGAGGCGGCCTGGGAGGAATGGCTTGAGATTCTTGACAGGGATCCTTGGGGCAGGCCGTATCGAGCTGTTAGGAAAAAGCTTCGACCCTGGGCGCCCCCCTTGACAAGCAGCCTCCAGCCAGACCTCCTGGAGCGAGTCGTCGGTGCCCTGTTTCCCGAGAGGGGAGAGTTCGTGCCTCCAGCAATGGCACCTAACACCAGACCGCCGGAAGTGGAGAGGGAAGTGGCGCCAGTCTCCGAAGCAGAATTCGACGTTGCCGTCCAAAAGCTTCGGTCGAAAAATACGGCTCCCGGGCCTGACGGCATACCCGGGCGCGCACTGGCGGTCGCACTCAGCGAGCTCGAAGAGGAGGTCAGAGCCCTGTTCACCTCGTGCCTGACTCAGGGGCGGTTCCCCAATAGGTGGAAAACGGGTAAGCTGGTACTCCTCCGAAAGGAGGGGCGCCCGCCCGATCAGCCGTCGGCCTACCGCCCTATAGTCCTGCTCGACGAGATGAGCAAGCTCTTCGAGCGTGTAATAGCGACCCGCCTCGTCAGGAGCATGAACCCGGGCCTAAGCGACTGCCAATACGGCTTCCGCCCGCAGCGCTCGACGCTGGATGCGATCGCCCGTGTAAGGGATTTTGCGGAGGAAGAGGTTTCTCAGGGTGGGGTGGTGATGTCTGTGTCGCTTGACATCTCTAACGCCTTTAACACCCTGCCCTGGGAAACAATCAAAGCGGCGCTCAAATACCACAGCGTGCCAGAATACCTACAAAGCATTGTAGCTGACTACTTTGCCGGGCGCGCTGTGGTGTTCCCCACGAAAGATGGCTGGGGGCGGAGACAGATGTCGTGCGGTGTTCCACAGGGCTCGGTGTTGGGGCCGCTCCTGTGGAACATCGGTTACGACTGGGTCCTGCGCGGGGCCACTGTGCGGGGCATCAGCGTCACGTGCTACGCTGATGACACCCTCGTGTCGGCCCGTGGCAGAACCCATAGAGAGGCGGCCCATCTCGCCACAGCAGGGGTGGCATATGCCGTCCACAGAATCAGGGCGTTAGGCCTCGAGGTGGCTCTTCACAAGTCCGAGGTCCTGGTATTCCACGGACCTCGGAATAAGCCACCAGACGGGGCACACATTATAGTGGGAGGAACTTCCATCGCCGTCGGGTCGACGATGAAATACCTGGGACTTGTCCTCGACGGTCGATGGAAGTTCGAGGAGCATTTTAAGCGCCTGGCGCCTAAATTAATGGCTGCAGCTGGAGCGCTTGGGAGGATTCTCCCGAACCTGGGTGGGCCAGGAGGAGCCTGCAGGCGGCTATATGTGAGTGTGGTACGCTCGATGGCGCTTTACGGGGCGCCTATTTGGGCGGACACCCTGAGACCTCGGAGTGCGGCCCTATTGCGTCGACCGCAGCGGGCCATAGCTCTCAGGGTGGCTCGAGCGTACCGCGATAACTCGCACGTGGCAGCCTGTCTGTTAGCCGGGAGCCCGCCATGGGACCTTGAGGCCAAGGCCCAGTCTGCGGTCTACTGGCGGTTGCTCACGGCACGAAAGGAGGGAAACTGGCCCGCCCCTCGGGAGGTCCGCCAGTGGCGTGACGACGCGCGGGACGACCTTTACCTCCAATGGTCAGAGCGCCTGGAGATCCCGGGAGCTAGCCGGGACCTGGTGACCGCTGTTCGGCCCGTTCTGAAAGAATGGGTCGAACGCAAACATGGCGCACCCTCCTTCCACCTCACACAGCTCCTGACGGGACACGGTTGTTTCGGATGGTACCTGTGTGAGAGGGTTGGACGAGAGCCGACCCCAGAATGTCACCACTGTGACAGGGGAGCCGTGGACACGGCCAAACATACGCGTGAAGAGTGCCCTGCGTGGGCGGAGCCTCGCGCTGCCATGTCCACGGTGGTGGGCGGAGACCTCTCACTGCCGGCGTTAGTACGTCGTATGATCGGCAGTGAGGAGGCTTGGGCGGCAGTGGCCACCTTTAGCGTCACCGTCTTGACGCAGAAGGAGGCCGCGGAGCGATCGCGCGAGGACGATGAAAACTCGCTCCCTCAGCGCCGACGCAGACCAGCTAGGCGGCGAAGAGCCTACGCGGCTCGTCTCATGCCACCATAGCGGGAACCTGCGGGTGATGGGTCGGGAGCCCCATCGCCCGCCTGAAGAGGTTCGGGCTGGAAGGCCCTCTAGTGTTCCGAGGGCCTTCAGCGGAGGAGACTTCTAGAGGAGTCTGAAAAGACGAGCCCGCAAGGGCAACGCTGACGGGGTATCGGAGGCCTAAAACAAGTGCCCGAAACCCCGTCCACAAAGCGAGCGGCGGAACACCCCAGGGGGTTTAGTCGGTGAGAGTCCGACATACCCACTGGCTTCTCCCGGGCCAGTGGGATCCATAACGGATTCCCCCTGGGTCAAAAAAAAAAAAAAAAAAAAAAAAAAAAAAAAAAAAAAAAAAAAAAAAAAAGGTTAGGTTGGGGTGCAGGGCTGGTAGACCTCCTCGTGGTGCACCCTGGGAGGGGGAGAGTAGCCGCTCAGTTGCGCGTTCGCTATTCTCCCTCTGCGAACTACCAGTCGTGGGGCGTGCAGTTGAGCTTATTGCTCCTGCGTTGACTTCAATGTCGTGTTCGTAGCTGCTCTCGTCTTGTCTCAGTCCATCTGAGGTGATAGAGGATGCAGACGTTGGAGATTGTGCGATGCTGTGTGTGCGTCGCCTATACCGCAAACTTGGCCCGTGGGTGCCAGGAGCGGGGGCCGCCTCCCCTCGGGGTGGGGGCTGCGAGGAAGAAAACCTCTATAAAAAATTACTTGCTGTGAGGGCGGTGGTTGACCCAGGTCGGCCGTCGGCCAACTCGTAACCCGGCCCGTGGGGCCGGCACGAGGGTCGCTGTCTCGGACAGGGATCGCGAGGAAGGACACCTCTTCAAAAACCACAGGAGGGAGTAGGTTGACCTCTAACACCTCAGTCACCTACCTGTGTATGTCCTGCACAGTGTGAGCCGTACGTGGGGAAGACGGGATCCTGGAGGGTTGAGCCGAGCGGAGTCGGGTCAGTTACTCTCGCAACGCAACACGCCCTCTTTGGCCCTTATTTCTCGCCAAACGGTAGCCCTGCAGCTAGCCACTGCAGGGTATTTGGACACGCAACGATCATGGGATGAGACGGCGTGAGTTGCAGGCTAGATGCGAGGGGGCTGTCTGGGACAGTGGAATTCTTCCATGCTGACGGGGCAAGGGCGTGTGGAACAACTGGAGGAATAAGATCGATTCTTCCAGCCACACGTCTGTAGCTCCCGATGTCGCGTAGCAATTCCAACCCCTCGTGTCTATACTTTCTGGGTAGCCTTGGTGCACATTGTGTGCATCCCCAGTGTGGGCTCCGTGGTGGGTGAGGAACACAGGAAGCGAAGTTAAAAAATTTATAAACATGGCTCCAAAACGATCAAATAAAACTAGGACGAAGAAACAGGAGAAAGCAGGAGGGTGCTTCAATGACTATTGGAGCATTCTTAGACTGAGGGGCGGCAATCCACCGCCACGAGATACTAAGGGTCGATTCGTGTCTGGATCGGCACCTGACGAATCCACGGAGGCCTCAACAGAAACCTCTACGAGGTCTCAGATGAAAAAGGAGAACCGGGGATCACTGCCGGACCTACGGGTGTCGCTCACCAGATGCGACGAGCGACCCGGACTGGAGTCTGACTCATCAGCTGCCACTATGGAAACAGTGAGTTCCCGAGAAAACATAATTGTGGGAAAATACTGGCGGAAGGGTGAAAAACGGCCCGCTGATGACGGTATCTCGGATACTGACAGTGACGTGGCGCCCGTAGACGAGATGCTGGCTAAGAGAAAGCCGTTCTTAAAGGCGATGTCTAAACGAGGCAGGGGTCGGCCACCGACCACAGGCGAATATGTAGGCTTCGGAAAGCTGCAGGCCGAGCTGGCTGCTGAAAAAGCTCGCTTGGAACAGCTCAACACAGAGCAGGCGTTGGCGGCTTTCCTAGCCTCATCAGAAGAAGCGGCGAGAGACAGGAGTGCTCGCTTGATGAACCGACAGTCCCAGTCTCCCGACTGCAGTGTGGAAATGGAAACTGCAGTTGCGATCGAGGACAAGGTTCGGGCCGCCCTTAACGCGGTGACCCACGTGATGAGCAAGTCAGGGCACTTAAAGGGCACATACCAAAAGCTTCTGAAGGACTCGGTTACCACTCTCGGTGGAGCCTTCGCAGAGTTGAGGTCACGCACTACGTCAGATGAAGTTGCGCGCCTCGAAGCGGCGAATACGCAGCTCAAGACCCAGCTAGCGGAGCTGCGGAGGCAGGTTCAAGAAATCCGTAACAAGCCTGCCGTAGCAACTGATGCCGAAATAAAAAAGATCGTGGAGGAAGCGCTGCGTAGTAGCACGGCGCAATTTAGCAACATGCTGAACGCCAGGCTGGAGGGCATTGAATGTCGCCTCCTCCCCGAACCACGGTTGCGCCCACCTTTGGCTTCGGACCGGCGTGAAGAACAGGACATGTCTGGCCACCCTGAATTGGATGACCAATCTAATCGTGCAGGAGGAATGGCAGCGGCTACCCAGCCTGCCACATCAGGTGTGAAACAAGGTGCCAAATCCAAAACAAGGCGCAAGAAGACTACTCTAGCTGCTAAGGAAGCTGCTGGCGCTAGAGAAGTTCAACAGGAATCAACAGCTGCTGCTGCGGCTTCAACAGCTTCAGCAGCTGCTTCGGCAAATCCTCCAAGTGGGAGCTGGAAAGACGCACTAGGCAGGAAGGCCAAAAAAGCCAAAAAGCCGACAGCTCCTGCAACACAGGCGTCCAAGCCGGCACGTAAGCGTAAACTGCAGCCCCCGCGCACCGCTGCAGTTACTCTTACGCTCAAACAGGAAGCTGTCGACACCGGCGTTAAGTACGAAACGATCTTAGCTGAAGCTAAGAAGAAAATAAAGTTGGAGGAAATAGGAATCTCCTCTGTCCGCTTCCGGACAACAGCTACCGGAGCACGCATGCTGGAGCTTCCTGCTGACACCAAAGAGATTGAAGTTGCGGCGGATGCTCTGGCTGCGAAACTGAGAGAGGTTCTGGATCCTAACATGGTCCACATTCAGCGACCGATTAAATGCGCTGACATCCGCGTCATGGGGCTGGATGATTCAGCGACCGCTGAGGAAGTCGTAGCGGCTGTGGCTGAGCTCGGCAACTGCGCTGCTGAGGCCGTCAAATCCGGCGTGATATCGCGCAGCCAGAATGGCTCTGGGACGCCCTGGCTGAGCTGTCCAGTGGCTGCCGCCAAAAAGGTCGTAGAGGCAGGCCGACTCAAAGTAGGCTGGATCTCGGCGGGAGTCGTCCTGTTAGACGCCAAACCTCTTAGGTGTTACCGCTGTCTGGAGACAGGCCACGTTGGAGCCAAGTGCGAAAAGGGCATCGACCGGAGTAACATCTGTTATCGCTGTGGGGAATCCGGTCACAAGTCGCGCGAGTGCAGTGCCCAACCGAGTTGTGCCGTTTGCAAGGCAGCTGGGAAACCGGCTGATCATCCGATTGGTGGCAAAGGGTGCCAGAATAATAAGGTTCGCCCGAATAAGCAAGCCGTGAAGAAGACAGGAGCAGGTCAAGAAACACCTCCGCCTTCCCAGCAAAATGCTGTGCCGGAAACCATGGACACCGACCAATAAAATGGCTATAAAGTGTATCCAGGCGAATATCAACCACTGTGCCGCGGCGCAGGATCTATTGCTCCAGTCCATGGTTGAGTGGGACATAAAGGCGGCGGTAGTTTCGGAACCCTACTTTATCCCAAACCGAGACGACTGGGTGTCGGACCAGGACAAGACGGTGGCCATTATTGTCCCTGCTCTAGCCGGATCGCTAGCCATCGAAAACTCTGTGAGGGGTAGTGGGTTTGTGATGGCTGTCACAGGTGGCTTAGGCATCATCGGGATATACTTTTCTCCCAATCGTGCCCTTGCCGAGTTTGAACGGATGCTCACAGAAGTTGGAGCCTTGATAGGGCAAATGTCTCCTATCCCGGTGTTAGTGGCTGGAGATTTCAATGCAAAGTCAACGGCATGGGGATCTCCAGCAACAGACATCCGGGGGAGGTATTAGAAGAGTGGGCAATCTCGCAAGGGCTGACTGTCCTCAACACCGGGTCGGAGAGTACATGCGTGCGGCCTCAGGGTGAGTCCATCGTGGACGTTACCTTTGCGTCCAACGCCCTGGCTTGCCGCGTTCGTCACTGGAGGGTGGAGACTGGCGTGGAGACACTATCGGACCACCGGTATATACAGTTTGAGGTCACAACTGTACCCGCCACTCCAAGACAAAACCGACCCGCTGCAGGGGACAGTCCAAGATGGGTGCTGTCAAAACTTGACAGACAGCTGGCAAAGGAGGCGGCCATAGTCGAGTCCTGGGGGCTCATAATGAGCCAAATCAGGTCGACCACGAAGCGGAGCTTCTCGCTGCCGCTCTAACCCGAGTATGCGATGCGGCTATGCCAAGGGCCAAGCCTTTCGTGCCCAAGCGCCAAGTGTACTGGTGGCGACCTGAACTCCGCCAACTGCGGAACGCGTGCGTGGCTGCGCGCCGCCAGTACACCAGGTATAGAAGAAGGCGGAATCGAGACGAGGCTGAGGAAGAAGCACTGTACGGTACCTACAGAGAGTCCCGTGCAACCCTGCGGAAGGCCATAGCGCAAGCGAAAGAGGCGGCCTGGGAGGAATGGCTTGAGATTCTTGACAGGGATCCTTGGGGCAGGCCGTATCGAGCTGTTAGAAAAAGCTTCGACCCTGGGCGCCCCCCTTGACAAGCAGCCTCCAGCCAGACCTCCTGGAGCGAGTCGTCGGTGCCCTGTTTCCCGAGAGGGGAGAGTTCGTGCCTCCAGCAATGGCACCTAACACCAGACCGCCGGAAGTGGAGAGGGAAGTGCCGCCAGTCTCCGAAGCAGAATTCGACGTTGCCGTCCAAAAGCTTCGGTCGAAAAATACGGCTCCCGGGCCTGACGGCATACCCGGGCGCGCACTGGCGGTCGCACTCAGCGAGCTCGAAGAGGAGGTCAGAGCCCTGTTCACCTCGTGCCTGACTCAGGGGCGGTTCCCCAATAGGTGGAAAACGGGTAAGCTGGTACTCCTCCGAAAGGAGGGGCGCCCGCCCGATCAGCCGTCGGCCTACCGCCCTATAGTCCTGCTCGACGAGATGAGCAAGCTCTTCGAGCGTGTAATAGCGACCCGCCTCGTCAGGAGCATGAACCCGGGCCTAAGCGACTGCCAATACGGCTTCCGCCCGCAGCGCTCGACGCTGGATGCGATCGCCCGTGTAAGGGATTTTGCGGAGGAAGAGGTTTCTCAGGGTGGGGTGGTGATGTCTGTGTCGCTTGACATCTCTAACGCCTTTAACACCCTGCCCTGGGAAACAATCAAAGCGGCGCTCAAATACCACAGCGTGCCAGAATACCTACAAAGCATTGTAGCTGACTACTTTGCCGGGCGCGCTGTGGTGTTCCCCACGAAAGATGGCTGGGGGCGGAGACAGATGTCGTGCGGTGTTCCACAGGGCTCGGTGTTGGGGCCGCTCCTGTGGAACATCGGTTACGACTGGGTCCTGCGCGGGGCCACTGTGCGGGGCATCAGCGTCACGTGCTACGCTGATGACACCCTCGTGTCGGCCCGTGGCAGAACCCATAGAGAGGCGGCTCATCTCGCCACAGCAGGGGTGGCATATGCCGTCCACAGAATCAGGGCGTTAGGCCTCGAGGTGGCTCTTCACAAGTCCGAGGTCCTGGTATTCCACGGACCTCGGAATAAACCACCAGACGGGGCACACATTATAGTGGGAGGAACTTCCATCGCCGTCGGGTCGACGATGAAATACCTGGGACTTGTCCTCGACGGTCGATGGAAGTTCGAGGAGCATTTTAAGCGCCTGGCGCCGAAACTAATGGCTGCAGCTGGAGCGCTTGGGAGGATTCTCCCGAACCTGGGTGGGCCAGGAGGAGCCTGCAGGCGGCTATATGTGAGTGTGGTACGCTCGATGGCGCTTTACGGGGCGCCTATTTGGGCGGACACCCTGAGACCTCGGAGTGCGGCCCTATTGCGTCGACCGCAGCGGGCCATAGCTCTCAGGGTGGCTCGAGCGTACCGCGATAACTCGCACGTGGCAGCCTGTCTGTTAGCCGGGAGCCCGCCATGGGACCTTGAGGCCAAGGCCCAGTCTGCGGTCTACTGGCGGTTGCTCACGGCACGAAAGGAGGGAAACTGGCCTGCCCCTCGGGAGGTCCGCCAGTGGCGTGACGACGCGCGGGACGACCTTTACCACCAATGGTCAGAGCGCCTGGAGATCCCGGGAGCTAGCCGGGACCTGGTGACCGCTGTTCGGCCCGTTCTGAAGGAATGGGTCGAACGCAAACATGGCGCACCCTCCTTCCACCTCACACAGCTCCTGACGGGGCACGGTTGCTTCGGATGGTACCTGTGTGAGAGGGTTGGACGAGAGCCGACCCCTGAGTGTCACCACTGTGACAGGGGAGCCGTGGACACGGCCAACCATACGCGCGAAGAGTGCCCTGCGTGGGCGGAGCCTCGCGCTGCCATGTCCACGGTGGTGGGCGAAGACCTCTCACTGCCGGCGTTAGTACGCCGTATGATCGGCAGTGAGGAGGCTTGGGCGGCAGTGGCCACATTTAGCGTCACCGTCTTGACGCAGAAGGAGGCCGCGGAGCGTACGCGCGAGGACGATGAAAATTCGCTCCCTCAGCGCCGACGCAGACCAGCTAGGCGGCGAAGAGCCTACGCGGCTCGTCTCATGCCACCATAGCGGGAACCTGCGGGTGATGGGTCGGGAGCCCCATCGCCCGCCTGAAGAGGTTCGGGCTGGAAGGCCCTCTAGTGTTCCGAGGGCCTTCAGCGGAGGTGACTCCTAGAGGAGTCTGAAAAGACGGGCCCGCAAGGGCAACGCTGACGGGGTATCGGAGGCCTAAAACAAGTGCCCGAAACCCCGTCCACAAAGCGAGCGGCGGAACACCCCAGGGGGTTTAGTCGGTGAGAGTCCGACATACCCACTGGCTTCTCCCGGGCCAGTGGGATCCATAACGGATTCCCCCTGGGTCAACAAAAAAAAAAAAAAAAAAAAAGGTTAGGTTAGGTTAGGTTAGGTTAGGTTAGGTTAGGTTAGGTTAGGTTAGGTTAGGTTAGGTTAGGTTAGGTTAGGTTAGGTTAGGTTAGGTTAGGTTAGGTTAGGTTAGGTTGGGGTGCGGGATTGGTAGACCTCCTCGTGGTGCACCCTGGGAGGGGGAGGATAGCCGCTCAGTTGCGCGTTCGCTATTCTCCCTCTGCGAACTACCAGTCGTGGGGCGTGCTTGCAGTTGAGCTTTGTTGCTCCTGCGCTGACCTCAGTGTCGTGTTGGTAATCTGCTCCCATCATATCTCAGCTCATCTGAGATGATAGAGGACGCAGACGGTGGCGAATATGCGATGCCGGGTGTGCGTCGCTCATACCGCAAACTTGGCACGTTTTGCCAGGAGCGGGGGCCGCCTCCCCTCGGGGTGGGGGCTGCGAGGAAGAAAACCTCTATAAAAAATCACCCTCTGTGAGGGCGGTGGTTGACTCAGGTCAGTCATCGGCCGACTCGTAACCCGGCCCGTGGGGCCGGCACGAGGGTCGCTGTCCCCGGACAGGGATCGCGAGGAAGGACACCTCTTCAAAAACCACAGGAGGGAGTAGGTTGACCTCTACCATCTCAGTCACCTACCTGTGTATGTCCTGCACAGTGCGAGCCGTACGTGGGGAAGACGGGATCCTGGAGGGTTGAGCCGAGCGGAGTCGGGTCAGTTACTCTCGCAACGCAACACGCCCTCTTCGGCCCTTATTTCTCGCTAAACGGTAGCCCTGCAGCTAGCCACTGCAGGGTATTTGGACACGCAACGATCATGGGATGAGACGGCGTGAGTTGCAGGCTAGATGCGAGGGGGCTGTCTGGGACAGTGGAATTCTGCCATGCTGACGGGGCAAGGGCGTGTGGAACAACTGGAGGAATAAGATCGATTCTTCCAGCCACACGTCTGCAGCTCCCGATGTCGCGCAGCAATTCCAACCTCTCGCATCTATACTTCCTGGGTAGCCTTGGTGCACATTGTGTGCATCCCCAGTGTGGGCTCCGTGGTGGGTGAGGAGCACAGGGAGTGAAGTTGAAAAATATTAATTATGTCACAAAAGAGATCAAACGAAACATCGATGAAGAAGCAGGAGAATGCAGGTATCTTGAGGCTGAGGGGAGGCAACCCGCCCCCTACGCCGAAAGACTACAAAAAAGGCGATAAACCCAAAATATTGGGTAAAAAGGTAGGAAAGCGCGCCCGGAAGACACTCGACACTGGCGAAGGCGCTGAAAAAATGGCGGAAAGCCTTGCAGACGCGCTTGCAGGGTCAGATGAGGGCGCCCAGTCAGACTGCACCTTGGTGTCGGTCAGGTCGAGATCGAGATCGAGATCGAGATCCAACTCGGTCTCCTCCGCAGATTCTGGCACACGCCGGCTGTGGGCCCGGAACAGGTCCAAAAGGGCGAATAGGTTGGATTCCGAACGCCACTCAGTCTCGGAAGGAGAAGATTCCCAGAATCCAACGACGACGGAAGCTGAGCCCCAGCGTTCGCGAGGGCGCCCGCCGACGACGGGGCAATACGTCGGCTTAGCGGCGGCACAAAGAGCCCTCAACGCTGCGAAGCGTGAGGCCCTAGAACTTGAGGCGGAGATGGACCTAGCGAGCCAGGCGAAAGTGGCCAGGGAGCTACGGGTGCGCGTCCGTCGACTCTCAGAGTCGTCTTCGGCAGCTGAAGACCACAATAGGGCTGCGGCAGACCTCAGCAAGTCTGTCGCGGCCCAGGTGGCAATAATTAAGGACGTAGCTGCGAAGTCCGGCAACCTGAAAGGGACTTACGTCAAGGCTCTAAAGGATGCAGCAAAGGAGATCGCAGAGGCTTTTGAGCAGCTGAGCGAGCGCACGACGTCGGACGAGACCCGCCAATTACAGGCGGCAAATAACCGCCTGCAAGCCGAAATGGCTGACCTCAGAGAGGAGCTGGCGCGGTTGAGAAAAGAGGTGGAAAGTACAAAGCGGAGAGAGAGCCCCCCACGTGAGACTCTGTCACCGGTACACATGATGGACACCGAAATGCCGGAAACGACGCAAAACACACGACCCTCTTCACCTCCTCCAGTGGCAAAGCCACCGCGTGCGAGTCAATCTGCGACTCATCTCGCACCAGACTCCCACGACGAGGAATTCATGAGGGCAGTGTCTCTCCAGGTGGGTGCGATCGTAAGCGCACGACTCGCAGGACTGGAAGCCGAGGGTCGGCTGCTGCCAGCCAAACAACTACGGCCGGCATTGGCAGCGGATAAGAAGAACCAAGCCGCACCGTCAACAGCTTCTTCCGCGGTGAAACCGACTGCCGGTTCTAGAGGGCCAAAAATCATTGATGTCACTAAAAAACCGCAGTCCACTCCAGCTACTGGAGGCAAGAAGAAGACCGCCAAGGCGGCTAAAAAGAACAAGGGTGGGGCTGGGATCCAGCCACAAAAAGAAACACCGGCGGCCCGCGAGCTACCTCCTGCGCCCACTTCCATGAAAGAGGGCTGGAACGTGGTGGCGAGCAAGGGAAGCAAAAAGAAGGGAGCTACCCCATCGCAGCCCAA
This sequence comes from Leguminivora glycinivorella, assembly GCF_023078275.1. Classification (NCBI taxonomy): domain Eukaryota; kingdom Metazoa; phylum Arthropoda; class Insecta; order Lepidoptera; family Tortricidae; genus Leguminivora; species Leguminivora glycinivorella. Next base: position 64,907 of record NC_062993.1, on the reverse strand, counting down.
GGGAAAAGCGAAAGCCTCAAAGCTCAAACCCCCGCGGTCAGCAGCCGTAGTACTGACCTTGCAACCGGGAGCGGCGGATAGAGGCGTCACCTACAAAGAGGTGATGTCAGAGGCGAGGAACAAGGTCCAGCTGAAGGATCTGGATATCTCTGGTGGCCTGCGCTTTCGGCGAGCAGCCACTGGTGCCTGCATCCTGGAAATCCCCGGGGCATCTAGTGGAGAGAAAGCCGATAAGCTGGCAGATGCTATAAAGCAGCAAATTGGCGAGGACAACGTGCGTGTATCCAGGCCTTCTAAGAGTGCTGAGATCCGCGTCACAGGCCTGGACGAATCCGTCACCACGGAGGAGGTAGTTGCTGCCGTAGCGCGCACCGGAGGCTGTACCCCTGATTCGATAAAAGTCGGGGAAATACGGCAGAGTTTCTCGGGACTCGGTGCAGTATGGGTGCAGTGCCCTGTTGGAGCGGCGCAAAAGGTAGTGTCCGGGGGCCGCCTTCTAGTCGGCTGGGTCTCCGCCCAGGTAAAACTACTGGAGAAAAGACCGCTGCGATGCTACAGGTGCTTCAGGAACGGGCATGTTAGCGCGCAGTGTCAGAGTGCTACTGACCGATCCCAAAGCTGCTTCCAGTGTGGGAAGGACGGTCACAAGGCGGCCCAGTGCAGTGCCCCTGCGCACTGCGCTGAATGCGCGGCAGCTGGAAAGCCGTCAGAGCATCGGATCAGTAGCAAGGCGTGCACTGCTCCCAAATACAAGAACAGGAAGACGACAAAAGCTGCCGAAGTCCCCCGGGTCCCCTCGCAGCCGGTCCCACCACAAGCTACCGAACAGGCTGTGACAGAGGAGGATTCAACTGATATGGTCGTGGGATAAATGGCGACCATGGAATTCCTACAGGTGAACCTCAACCACTGTGCTAGGGCCCAGGATCTCCTTTACCAGAGTATGGCACAGTGGTCCATTCACATCGCTGTAGTGGCAGAGCCTTACAGAGTGCCTGCCCGAGATGACTGGGTTGGGGATCTGGATGGCACCGTGGCCTTAACAACGCGGAGCGCTGCCGGCTCCAGTCCATTTAGTCGCGTTGTAAAAGGCCACGGCTACGTTGCAGCTGTTTGTGGGGACATGGCAGTCATCGGCATCTACTTCTCCCCAAACAAGAGCCTGGCGGACTTTGAGGGGTTCCTCACAGAGGTCGGTGGCTTAATAGGTCGGCTGCATCCGAAACCGACCATTATAGCGGGTGACTTCAACGCCAAACACGCGGTGTGGGGAAGCCCAGTGACGGACCCGCGAGGACGTGCCCTCCTGGAGTGGTCGATAGCCACGAATCTGGCCGTCGCGAACACCGGAACGGTAAACACGTGCGTGCGGCAACAGGGCGGCTCGATAGTGGATATTACGTTCGCAAGTGCCGCCCTGGCGCGCCGTGTACAGAAATGGGAGGTACTAGAGGGGGTCGAGACACTGTCGGATCACCGTTATGTCCGGTTTTGTGTCTCGGCGCCCACAGCGCCCCCCCTTCCAAACGGGAGGGACCCGGCTGGAAACAGCCCTCGCTGGGCACTTAAAAAGCTGGACAAGGAGGCCCTTGAGCTGGCGGCCATCGTACAGAGCTGGGTAACGGAGCCTGAAGGAGCTATTGACGTCGAGGCCGAAGCCGAATGGTTCCGCCATTGCATGACCGAGGTCTGCGACGCGGCCATGCCCCGAGCCAAGGCGTTCTCTCCCAGGCGCGCCGTGTATTGGTGGTCTGCTGAACTTGCGCAGCTGCGCGGTGTGTGCGTGCATGCCAGGCGCCAATACACGCGATACCGAAGACGACCGTTGCGAGACGAGGCAACGGAAGCGGCACTGTACGCCGAGTATAAAGAGGCGAAAACGGCACTAACAACTGCCATCGTAGAGGCCAAGGACCGATCGCGGGAGGAGTTCCTCAGAACGCTGAACGACGATCCGTGGGGAGGCCGTACAAGCTAGTCAGGCAGAAACTTCGGCCCTGGGCTCCCCCACTCACACAAAGTCTACAGCCACAACTAGTGGACGATGTCGTCGCGGCTCTCTTTCCGCACCGGCCACCTCAACGCCCACCACCTATGGCGATACCGGGTGCAGCTGAGAGGCAGCGGGAAGGGGAAACGGATATACCACCGGTGACTGAGGCGGAACTGGGAGCTGCAGTTCTCAGGCTCCGCGCAAAAAACACGGCGCCCGGGCTTGACGGAATACCGGGTCGAGCGTGGGTCCTAGCGATGGGCGCCTTGGAGCCGAGGCTGCGGCAGTTATACAGCTCATGCCTCGAGCAGGGTCGCTTCCCCAGCAACTGGAAGATCGGTCGGCTGGTGTTGCTCAGGAAGGAGGGTCGTCCTGCTGACTCGCCGTCAGCCTATCGGCCCATTGTGCTTCTTGATGAGGTCGGCAAGCTCTTGGAGCGGATTATCGCTAACCGCCTCATCAAGCACCTACAGTCGAAGGGGCCGAACTTGGCTGACTGCCAGTACGGCTTCCGTAGTGGACGCTCAACGGTCCATGCTATCCTACAAGTGAAGAGTCTGGCAAACGAGGCAGTGTCCCGGGGGGAGGTGGTATTGGCAGTGTCCCTTGACATAGCCAATGCTTTTAACACCCTCCCCTGGGACTGTATAAACGAGGCCCTACTTTACCATCAAGTGCCTCATTACTTGAGTAGGATAGTGAAGGCCTATCTGTCCCAAAGATTCGTGGCCTTCCCTGGACAACACGAGTGGGGAAGACGAGAAATGGTGTGCGGTGTTCCACAGGGGTCGGTGCTGGGGCCCCTCCTGTGGAACATCGGATACGACTGGGTGCTGCGAGGAGCAGTCCTGCGTGGGGTCAACCTGGTCTGTTACGCAGACGACACCCTTGTAACAGCGCGGGGGGCCACCTTTAGGGAGGCCTCTATCCTTGCCACGGCGGCAGTAGCCCACGTCGTTGGGAAAATAAGACGGCTAGGCTTAGAGGTCGCCCTAGAGAAATCGGAGGCTATCTGCTTTCACGGGCCCCGCAGAGCGCCTCCGGCGGGAGCACGCATCATAGTGGGGGGTGTCCAGATCGCCGTACGACCAACGATGCGGTATCTGGGCATCACACTAGATAGCCGGTGGACATTCGAGGCCCATTTTGAGCGACTGGCCCCGAAGCTGATGGGTGCAGCGGCTGCGCTCGGGCGCCTGCTGCCAAACTTAGGCGGACCGAGAGCGTCATGCAGGCGCCTGTATGCAGGCGTCGTTCGCTCTGTAGCCCTGTATGGAGCTCCGGTGTGGGCCAACGAGCTGAGCCCCAGAAATGCGACTCAGCTCCGGCAAGCTCAAAGAGTAATGGCGATAAGATCCATACGGGGCTACAGAACGATCTCGGGCGAGGCCGCATGCGTGCTCGCCGGATCTCTGCCGTGGGATCTAGACGCGGCAGCACTAGCGGCATTGTTCTTCTGGCGAGAAGAGGCGCATGCCCGGGACTTCTGGCCGGCACCGCGCGAGATAGAGGCGAAGCGGGTAGAGCTCTCCCGAGAAGCCACTGCGAAGTGGATGGACCGATTGGCGCAGCCAAGTGCTGGCGCCAGAACTATAGAAGCAATTCGGCCGGTCATGTCTCTGTGGCTGGAGAGGACTCATGGCGCTCTCACCTTCCGACTCGTGCAGGTCCTTTCGGGGCACGGTTGCTTCGGGAGGTACCTGCACAAGGTGGCTGGCAGAGAGCCGTCAGAAGAGTGCCATGAGTGCGGTGCAATGGTGGACACTGCTCAGCATACGCTCGAGGAGTGTCCAACCTGGGGGCCAGAACGAGATGACCTCCTGGCCGTAGTGGGGCCGAACCTGTCGCTGCCCGCAGTGGTCCAGGCCATGGTAGGCAGCGACAGAGCTTGGCAAGCTGTTCAAACTTTTTGCGAAGCGGTGCTGTCGCATAAAGAAATGGCGGAACGGGCCAGGGAGGTCGAGCCTCTAGCCGACCAAAGGCGCCGTCGGCGTAACAGGCGTAGAGCAGTCGCGAACGACCGCCGCCTGCCTCCATAGGTGGACCTCGGGATGACAGGCACGGGGACGCCTGTCATCCATAACATCCGAGGTCCCCGAGATTGCTAGCCGTAAAACGGCTCTGGGCGAAAGAGGCAACAAATGCCTCCGGAGGCGATCCGCAACGCGGACCGGTGCTGGTGGTGCTGCAGAAGTAAAGCGCACGCGTACCTGCAGCCCACCGCTACAGCACATGGGCGGAAGCAGAGGGGTTTTAGTGGGTAAACCGGGTCTCATTAGCCCGGGAGTCCCACATAACCATCGGGGCCCGTCCCCGCGCCCCGGTGGTATGCGTAAAGCATTTCCCCTCTTAAAAAAAAAAAAAAAAAAAAAAGGTTAGGTTAGGTTAGGTTAGGTTAGGTTAGGTTAGGTTAGGTTAGGTTAGGTTCCCCTTCGACGTGTTGCCACCTTGCCGTGGTGAAGGGGCTTGCGTGCCTCCAGGACCCTCAGGGCTATGCCGGACAGGGCCTCCCAAACCGGACAGGCCTGAGGCGAGAGGCCAGACTAAGAGCAGCACACGGGGGGCGGCTCCGCGTGTCCCTCTGAAGTCAGCAGAGGGCACAGTGCGAGCTGCCAGGTGTCCCCCCGGGATGGAGTCGGGGCTCTATGAGCTACCGGAGGCGTGCCCAGGCCGCCTGGCGCGGCGTCGTGGCTACGGCCACCGTCGGGCAACCCGCAACCCGCACTGAGCGGACCGGGGGCCTCCCTCACTGAGAGGAAGGCCAAGTGGAGTAAACCACTATAAAAAATCCCCAATCCCAAGGTTTGCGGCGTGCCGATGGGATGCGTGGCTGGGGGGAGCCCAGTCACAAGCGCCGCACAAAGGGGGCATACCCCTTAAAAATAGCAAAAATGAGTGGTCAACCTAGCGTACAACTACCCCAGGAGGTCTCAATCCTCCGTGTCACCACAGAACGGGCATCCGTACTAGATGCCCGTACTGTGGTGACATGCCGCCCGTCGTATTCTGGGGGGGCACACCACTCTAGGATCAACTCCAACGACACTGGCAAGCGTTCAACGGATACCGATGCTCACGAACCGGATTTGTTGCTTAGGATACGTGGAGGAGGTGACGTGGATGAGGCTGGGACCGAGCCCTCCCCGAAGCCTGCACACGGAGGAGGAGATGCGGTCAGCGAGGAGGCGGTGGGTACCCCGTCCTCACCCGGGCTTGCCCTGCCCTCGCCTAAGCCCGTCCCAACGGGGTACCGCCCACTGCGGGATGCGCTCGGGCGTTATATTCGCTATCCCGCGTCCGACACGCAAACGGGGGCAGAGGATGCGCCTGTACCCACAGGGTTCAGGCAGTTTGTGCGTCCTTCCACGCCGAACCGAACGCGAATCTTCACGGGGAAGGTTCACGGCACCCGCGGAGTGGAGGCGTCCATGTCGCCTGAGAGAGAGGAGTACTTCTCCCCATCAAGGCTTGACAGACGCGACTTGTTTGGCGAAGGGGCGACCGACACCGGCGACTCGGAAGGCTCGGTGGAAATGGGTCCCCAAAAGGCGCACGCGGCGCCTTCGACCTCAGACATGCCCTCGAAGTTCTGGGGCTCGAGGCCCGAGAAACGACTTGCGGATGAGCTCGCGCTTTCTTCCGGCTCAGAGAGCGACGCGGGACTCTTGCTGGGCACTGCCACTGCCAAAAGAGGCAAGAAAGGCAAAGGAGGGGGGCGCCGCACCGGCCCCAGAAACAAGCCTGATACGCTGGGCCAAACACCTATCGTCCTGATCGAGCGTATTAGGCTCAGCTCGCGCTCGCCGACAGCCAGAACGCAGGAGACGGACGTGACCGACGGCACTGGGAGCGCCAACACTCCCAATGCGGGTGCCGAGTCGGACTCAGGGCGAAGTGGGGGCTCGACGCACGACGCGGGACTTGCCGAGGCGAAGCGGGAGCTCAACCGCCTCAGACGGGAGGAGGTCCAGCGCAAGGCAGAGGAGGAGTTAGCGAGCCTCACGCGGTCGCTGGCGCCGGGCGGGTCCCCAAAGAGTGGCGGGACGATCCCGGGCCCACCAAACAAAGACGGGGCGGACAACAGTGCGGCGTCGCTCCACCAAAGGGTGCAGAGCAGCCTCAGGACGGTGGAGCTGGTGGCCACTGGGTCCGCTAACCTAAAGGGGACCTTCGTACGGGCCCTCAAGTTGGCTGTCGCGTCAATCGGGGAAGCGGTCGAAGACCTGAAGGAGCTTACTTCCTCCGAAGAGACGCGACGGCTACAGAGGCAGAATGCCAAACTGAGGGTGGAGGTGACAGACCTGCGCTCCGAAGTGGAGGAGCTAAAAGCGGAGCTCCGGGCCCACTTTAAAAAGCAGGCCCCACCTCCGGCTCCACTCAAAGAGGCGCCACAGCCCGCCACTGTCCCCGGACGTTCCGAGGCGGACGAGCTGGTCGGAGCGGTCGCGGCCAGGGTGGAGCGGATGCTGGATGAGAGGCTCGGAGCCCTGGAGCGTGAGGGCAGGATTCTGCCAGCCAAAGCGGAGCAGCCCCCACCGGCTGCACACCGGGGACGACAGACGGAACAAATGGCCACACGGGGGAAAACGGTAGTGCCAACGCCCATCCGTGGTCCCCCCAATTACACCGTTGAACCCCAAAAGGGCGACAAAAAGAAAAAAGGCAAGGGCAAAAAGAGCGCGCCGAAACTATCCGAGAAGGTCACTGCCACTGAGAGACCTACTCCGTCCGCGACTGAACCCGCTACGTCCACTGACGAAGGCTGGAAGGTGGCGGTCGGTGGTAGGAAGAAGGAAAAGAAAGCCCAAGCTGCGAAAGTACCTCGCGAGCCTCGTCCATTGCCTGCTGCTCCGGCGAACGCAGACAAGGGCTGGACACAGGTGGGTAAAAAGGGTAGAAAGAAGAAGGCAATTGGTCCCCCGACGCAGCGAGCAGCTCCCAAGAAGAAGGCCCGCAAACTGAGGGCTCCACGTTCAGCGGCAATTGTCTTAACTCTGAAGCCGGAAGCTGAGGGAGGAAAAACCACCTATAGAGACATTCTCAAGGAGGCCAGATCAAAAATCGATCTAAACGAACTGCAGATCGAAGGAGTTCGTTTCAAGAGGGCAGTTACAGGGGCTACAATTATTGAAGTCCCTGGTGCTACCAGTGGCAACAAAGCAGATGCTCTGGCCAATAAGCTGAGAGAAACGCTGAACAATGAGGATGTTCTAGTCTCCAGGCCAACAAAAACCGCTGAAGTGCGCATCTCAGGGCTGGACGACTCTGTTACGCCCGAGGATGTAAAAGAAGCCGTAAGCAAATCGGGCGGGTGTCACTCTGACCAGATAAAGTGTGGAGAAATCCGCCAAGACTTCTCAGGCCTGGGTTCTGTTTGGGTCCGCTGCCCGATTATGGTGGCTAAGAAGTTGACTAACAGCGGCCGATTACTTGTTGGGTGGGTGTCAGCAAGGGTGCAATTGCTTGACCAAAAGCCTATGCGCTGCTACCGTTGCCTTGAAGCCGGTCACGTGCGGGCGCACTGTAAGGCTCAAGAGGATCGCAGTGACCTGTGTTACCGCTGCGGCCAGTCTGGTCACAAGGCGGCCACATGCTCTGCCTCGCCGCACTGCGCCGTCTGCGCGGCAGCTAATAAGCAGGCAGAGCATACAGTGGGAAGCAAGTTATGCGATGCTTCCAAAATTAAGAAGAAGGGGAACAGAAATCGTGGAAGCTCTCAAGCCCCATCGCAATCTGTCCACCAACCCGACACAAATAGTGCGGCCGAGGAAGCGCAGGCAGTGCATATGGAAATCGCATAATATGGCGCTCAAATTTGTACAGGTGAACCTCAACCACTGCCTTGTTGCTCAGGATCTTCTGTTCCAGAGCATGGCGCAGTGGGCAGCACACGTGGCAATCATCTCCGAGCCCTACCACATCCCCCAAAGGGACAACTGGGCAGGGGATCACGATGGCTCGGTGGCAGTAGTCACTCATACTGCAAATGGCTCAGCACCATTGGAAACAGTGGAGAAAGGCAAAGGGTACGTGGCTGTGCTCCTTGGGGGCATTACAGTGATCAGCGCCTATTTTTCTCCAAACAGAAGTGTGGCTGAATTTGAAGCCTTCTTAGAAGAAATAGGACTGGTCATTGGTCGGTGCAACCCGCGCCCCGTGCTAGTTGCCGGTGACCTTAACGCTAAATCCGTGATGTGGGGATCGCCGTCAACGAACGCACGTGGTCGAGAATTGGAAGAGTGGACAGTCACGGCAGGTCTGGCCGTGCTAAATCGGGGCTCAGTCGATACCTGCGTACGGCAGCAGGGAGGCTCCATTGTCGATGTGACATTTGCCAATGCTGCTCTTGCGCGCCGTATTCAGGAATGGGAGGTACTTGAGAGTGTGGAGACATTATCGGATCATCGTTACATACGATTCAATGTCTCTTCACTCTCGGATACTCAGAACGGTCCCATTAGCAAATCTTTGCCGGGCGATGGACCACGATGGGCATTAAAACGCCTTGACAGGGAAGCGCTTCTTCTTGCCGCCGAGGTGCAGGCGTGGAACCCGGTCCAAGGGGACCCTACCGATGTAGAGGCCGAGGCTAAATGGCTGGGCGAAGCCATTACCAGCATCTGCGATGCCGCAATGCCTCGAACTAAGCCCCTTCCTACTAGACGTCAAGCCTACTGGTGGTCTCCGGAGCTTGCTAAACTGAGAGAGTCATGTGTTGCAGCGAGGCGCCGTTATAGTCACCAACGAAGGCTCAGGCTCCGAAACCCTACTCGGGAGACGGAATTGTACGCAGTATACAGGGAGCGTGCGAAAACCCTGCATATCGCCATAAAACAGGCAAAAGAGGCTTCATATCGGGAGATGCTCGAGACACTAAATAATGATCCTTGGGGGCGACCATATAAAATGGTCAGAAACAAACTTCGCCCATGGGCCCCACCCCTAACGCGTAGTCTGGAGCCGAATCTCCTAAGAGATATAGTGGTAGCGCTTTTCCCGGCCTGTGATAACTTCACACCACCGGCAATGGCGCCCCCCGCCGCGGTCGAAGATGACGAGGAGGAGACACCTGAGGTGTCTGGTGACGAACTCGGAGCAGCTGTGCTTAGACTCAGTGCTAAAAACAAAGCTCCTGGGCCTGACGGCATACCTGGCCGCGCCGTAGTCTTGGCCAGCAACGCCCTAGAGTCACGACTGCTGCGCATTTTCACAGCTTGCCTTCAACAGGGCAGGTTTCCAAGTCAATGGAAAATAGGCAAGCTGGTGCTACTGAAGAAGGAAGGGCGCCCGGCGGACTCCCCATCTGCCTACCGCCCAATTGTTCTACTTGATGAGATCGCAAAGCTCTTTGAGCGCATAATAGCCGGCCGTCTTATCAAGCACCTTGCCCGCGTAGGGCCTAACGTAGCAGATTGCCAATTTGGGTTCCGCAGTGGACGTTCAACAGTCGGCGCTATTCAGCGGGTGAAGGCCCTGGCTGATGAGGCTGTGTCCCGGGGCGAAGTCATCCTGGCGGTGTCCCTGGACATATCAAACGCCTTCAACTCCCTACCGTGGGGCTGCGTTAAGGAGGCGCTGCGGCACCACAAGGTGCCAGGCTACTTAAAGCGGACAGTTGACGCGTATCTTTCTGACAGATCCGTCACTTACCCGGGACGGGAAGAGTGGACAAGATACCCAATGTCCTGCGGGGTTCCACAGGGGTCGGTTCTAGGACCACTTCTGTGGAACATCGGGTATGATTGGGTTTTGCGAGGAGCAAACTTAGACGGCCTAAACCTCACATGCTACGCCGATGACACCCTAGTGACTGCCAGTGGGAAAACCTTTAGGGAGGCCGCCATACTGGCAACGGCTGGAGTCGCTCATGTTGTCGGTCGCATCCAGCGATTGGGGTTAAAGGTGGCCCTTCATAAATCGGAGGCTCTATACTTTCATGGGCCCCGTAATGCGCCACCGCCGGAGGCACATATTGTGGTGGGTGGAACCCGGATCGACGTCAAGCCCACCATGAAGTACCTTGGTCTCACGCTTGACAGCCGATGGGATTTCCGCGCGCACTTCAAGTGCCTAATGCCGAAGCTGATGGGAGCAGCTGGCGCTCTAGGACGTATACTCCCAAATACGGGGGGGCCCAGAGCGTCGTGTCGACAGCTGTACACCGGGGTTGTTAAATCTATGGCCCTGTACGGAGCTCCAGTCTGGGCGGACATTTTAAAGAGGGAACAGGTGGCCATGCTCCGCGCACCGCAGAGAGCGATCACTACCAGAGCCATAAGAGGGTACCGTACCATCTCGTTTGAAGCGGCATGTGTGCTGGCAGGGTCTCTACCGTGGGACCTAGAGGCGAGAGCCCTCGCAGCGGTTTACCGTTGGCGCGAGGAGGCGCACCGCAATGGAGACTCGCCAGCACCGAGAGAAGTTATGGGGCGGAGAGACGCAATCCGTTTGGAAATGGTGGGAATGTGGGAGCAAAGGCTAACGCAGCCCAGTGCAGGCCACCTCACCATCGAAGCGATTCGTCCTGTCCTCAAAAAGTGGCTTGACCGGACACACGGTGCGCTGACCTTCCGGCTTACACAAATACTCTCGGGACATGGATGTTTCGGGAAGTATCTTAAGGACATAGCCGGAAGGGAAGTAACCGCAGGGTGCCACCACTGCGACTGCCTGGAGGACACTGCGCAGCACACCTTAGAAGTGTGCCCAGCATGGGAGGAGGAACGCAGCACTCTGGACGCTGAGGTCGGCCATGACCTCTCTCTGCCCTCCGTGGTCCGAAAGATGGTGGACAGCGACAGGTCATGGAGAGCTGTGCTGGACTTCTGTGAAGCGGTCATGGCACGGAAAGAGATGGCGGAGCGTGGCAGGGAAGACGATCCAGCCTCCCAACCAATACGCCGGAAGCGCGTGGGGCGGCGGCGACTGGCGTATGACCGCCGACTGCCCCCTTAGGGGCCCCTGTGGGTGACAGACTCGGGGACGTCTGTCGCCTACATAGGGGTCCCTGGGGCGGCCAGTGCGCTGCAGTGTAGCGCACTTACTGAATGGTGATTTGGAGGGAGATGGACTGGAATCCTCCACAGATGTATGTCCGGAATACGGAACGCCGCTGGCGAGGTTGCGGAAGAGTGAAAAAACGTGCCTGTGACCTCGCCTTATAGCCCAGAGGCGGAAATCGAGGGGTTTTTAGTGGGTACACCATGGGTCTCATCAGCCTACCTATATGGGAGTCCCACATAACCGTCCTAGGCCAGTCCCCGCGCCTGGGACGGTATGCGTAATGCATTTTCCCCTCGTAAAAAAAAAAAAAAAAAAAAAAAAAAAAAAAAAAAAAAGGTTAGGTTAGGTTAGGTTAGGTTAGGTTAGGTTAGGTTAGGTTAGGTTAGGTTAGGTTAGGTTAGGTTAGGTTAGGTTAGGTTAGGTTAGGTTAGGTTAGGTTAGGTTAGGTTAGGTTAGGTTAGGTTCCCCTTCGACGTGTTGCCACCTTGCCGTGGTGAAGGGGCTTGCGTGCCTCCAGGACCCTCAGGGCTATGCCGGACAGGGCCTCCCAAACCGGACAGGCCTGAGGCGAGAGGCCAGACTAAGAGCAGCACACGGGGGCGGCTCCGCGTGTCCCTCTGAAGTCAGCAGAGGGCACAGTGCGAGCTGCCAGGTGTCCCCCGGGATGGAGTCGGGGCTCTATGAGCTACCGGAGGCGTGCCCAGGCCGCCTGGCGCGGCGTCGTGGCTACGGCCACCGTCGGGCAACCCGCAACCCGCACTGAGCGGACCGGGGGCCTCCCTCACTGAGAGGAAGGCCAAGTGGAGTAAACCACTATAAAAATCCCCAATCCCAAGGTCTGCGGCGTGCCGATGGGATGCGTGGCTGGGGGAGCCCAGTCACAAGCGCCGCGCAAGGGGGCATACCCCTTAAAAATAGCAAAAAATGAGTGGCCAAGACATTGAAAGATTACCCCAGGAGGTCCCAATCCTCCGTGTCACCACAGAACGGGCATCCGCACTGGATGCCCGTACTGTGGTGACATGCTGCCCGTCGTATTCTGGGGGGCACACCACTCGAGGACCAATACCAACGACCCTGGCAAGCGATCAACGGACGCCGATGCTAACGATATGGATTTGTTGTTGAGACTACGAGGAGGAGCAGATGCGGAGGAGGCCGAGATTGAGCCTTCCCCGAAACCTGCACGTGGAGAGGGAGATATGGTTAGCGAGGATGCGGCGGGCACCCCGTCCTCACCCGGGCTTGCCCTGCCCTCGCCTAAGCCCGTCCCGGCAGGGTTTCGCCCACTGCGGGACGCGTTTGGGCGTTATATCCGCTACACCGTGCCTGACACGCGAACGGGAGCGGAGGATGCGCCTGTGCTCCCAGGTTATAGGCAGTTCGTGCGTCCTTCCACTCCAAGCCGGACGAGAGTTTTTACCGGGAAGAATGGCGGCATCCGCGGAGGGGAGACGACCCAGTCGCCCGAGAGAGAGGAGTTCTTCTCACCCTCAAGGCTGGACAGACGTGACCTGTTCGGTGAGGGGGAGGCCGACACCGGCGACTCGGAGGGCTCGGGGGAAAGGGGTCCCCCAAAGGCGCAAGCGGAGCCCTCGTCCTCGGAAATGCGCAGGAAGTTTTGGGGTTCGAGGCCCGACAAACGGACCGCGGACGACCTAACACTGTCCTCCGGCTCAGAAAGTGACGCGGGAGTAGCGACACTGCTGTCAGGCACGGCCAAAAGAGGCAGGAAAGTAAAAGAGGGGCGTCAAATTGGTCCTATAACCAAGACCGATTCGCTGGGCCAAACACCCGTCGTCTTGGTGGAGCGCATCCGGCTTGGCCCCGGCTCGCGCCTACTGCATGAGACGGAAGTAACCGAGGACACTGCAGCCCAACTACGTCACACCACTACAGGGGACTACTTAAAGGCCCCCGAGGCCACCAAGAAGGCGAAACGCGAAGAGCTGCGGCTTCAGGAGGAAGAGGAAGCAGAGAACTTCTGTCGGTCCGTCACAGCCCGCCAAGCAAGACTCTCTGAAACGTCCACCGAGGATCATAAGGAGAATCTCAACGACCGAGTAGATACCAGTCTGAAAACCATCAGGTTGGTGGCCGAAAAGTCGAGCCATCTTAAGGGCACCTTCCAAAAGGCCCTAAAAGACTCTGCCAAGGCGCTGAAGGAAGTTTTTGAGGAGCTCAGGACACACTCCGTGTCTGATGAAACCCGACAATTAGAGGCCGCAAATAAGCGCCTTAAAGCAGAGCTAGCAGACGTGCGCTGCGAACTCCGCAAAATACGAGAGGACATGGAACGACTCCAAATGCCGCGTTGGAACTCGTCTCCCTCAAGGGCAACAGATGTGGTCCAACCAGCACCGTCGGGATCTGAAACACTGGCGGCTTCCAAAAAGACGGCCAAGCGTGCTGAGCCTGCTGCCCTGGACGTAGAGAGCATTGTTAGGGCAGTGTCACTACAAGTGGGCAACATAATCAATGCCCGATTTGATGGACTAGAGAGGGAGGGCAGGCTTCTGCCAGCCTGGGGCCTCCGACCACCGCTGGCAAGCGATAAGAAGAAAGAGACGGCCATACCATCTTCTTCCAAAGAAGTTCAAAAGCCCCCAAAGCCAGTAGCACATGCTACCGGCAAGAAGGGCCCTCCGAACTACACAGAAGAGCCGCAGAAGATGGGCAAAAAAGGCAAGGGCAAGGGTAATGGCAACAAAAGCAAAGCCCCTCAGCCCAATACTAGCCAGAGCACGGCGATCCCTCGGTCCCAGCCAGCACCCCCAAGTCTACCGACAGAGGAAGGTTGGCAGAAGGTGGGACCCAAGAAGAAGAAGAATAAGAAGAAAAAGAAGGCGACAGATGCTGCTTCCAAGCCACAAAAGAAACAGCAAGCGAAGAAGGCTCGCAAACTGGTCCCCCTCGTTCAGCAGCAGTGGTCCTGACGCTACTCCCTGAGGCAGTGGCAAAGGGGGTGACGTATGCGAATATCCTCACAGAGGCCAAGAAAAAGGTCGACCTAGGGCAGCTTGATATTACTGCGCTGCGTGTCAAGCGTGCAGTCACTGGGGGAACCGTATTAGAGGTGCCAGGCACTTCCAGTGGCGACAAGGCCGACCAATTGGCCAAAGCGCTTTTAGAAAAGCTGGGGTCGGAAGAGGTAAAAGTCACAAGACCAACAAAATGCGCAGAGCTCCGCCTCACCGAGCTGGACGACTCGATATCACCGGAGACCGTGGTGGCCACGATTGCACGCGTCGGTGAGTGCTCAGTGGAGCAAATAAAAACAGGCGAGATTCGCCGAGGTGTCAGGGCACTCGGAACTTTGTGGCTGCGCTGTCCTGTCACAGCGGCCATTAAGGTAACTCAGGGGGCCGACTAAATCTTGGCTGGGGCCTTTCGGCTAAAGTCAGCCTTTTAGAAGAGAGGCCGATGCGGTGCTTCCGTTGCCTAGGGATGGGACATGCCGGGGCTCAATGCACAGCGTCCGAGGATTACAGTGCTCGCTGTTACAATTGCGGCCAACCGGGACATAAGAGGTCAACCTGCTCCGGTGCACCTCACTGCATCCTCTGCGATGCTGCGGGTAAGCCTGCGGACCACAAAATCGGGACCAAAGCGTGCAGTAGCTCCCGATCGAAGACGTATAAACGTACTGGCGATGGCCCCCGGGCCCCCTCCCAGACTGTTGAACCCTCCACCGGCCCGGTGGAAGAGGATGAGATGGAAACTGCATGCTCCGACAATTAATGACAGTGAAGGTGCTGCAAACAAACCTTAATCACTGCGCCAGGGCTCAAGATCTATTTCACCAGTCCCTGGCTCAGTGGGATATCAATGTGGCAGTGGTGGCCGAGCCGTACTCGGTACCACTGCGAAGCGATTGGGTGGGCGACATTGATGGCCTAGTCGCCCTGGTAGCGAGAGGAAATATAGGCACATTCACAAATATTGTGCGGGGGAAAGGGTTCGTAGCGGCAAACTATGAACGGGTCACATTTGTAGCCATCTATTTCTCGCCGAACCGCAGTTTGGCCGAACTAGAACGGTTCTTGGTAGAGGTCAGCGCCCGAGTCCGACAGATTCATAGTCGAGGATCAGTGGTCGTTGCCGGCGATTTTAACGCGAAGTCTACTGCGTGGGGCTCGCCGGCGACGGACGTGCGAGGTGAGGTAGTCGAAGAGTGGGCACTAGCTGCGGGACTGATCCTGGCCAACAAAGGAGCCGCAAATACCTGTGTACGGCAAAATGGCGGATCCATAGTGGACCTCACATTCACAAACGCCGCCCTGTCACGCTGTGTTCAAGACTGGAGAGTACTGGAAGATGTGGAGACGCTATCCGATCACAAGTACATTCGCTACAGCGTCTCCACATTGCCACCCGCCCCAGACGGCCAACACAATAGGCTGCCAAATGGCGGAGGAGGCCCTCGATGGGCCTTGGGCAAGATGGACCGTGAGCTTCTTGTTCAAGCTGCGATCGTGCAGGCCTGGCTACCTTCGCCGCAGGGCGAGCTAGTGGTGGAGACGGAAGCGTCCTGGTTCCGGGATGCTATGTCGCTGATATGCGACTCGGCAATGCCCCGGGCTAAGCCTCCACCACCCAAAAGAAGCGTGTACTGGTGGAATGCTGAGCTTGCTCAGCTGCGAAGGGCCTGCACAGCCGCGAGGCGACAGTACTTAAGGCAGAGGCGCAGGCGCAGACAACCGGATGCGGAAGCTGAAAGAAACCTCTATGCCTTGTACAAAGAAGCGAAACAGGCACTTAAGGCCGCGATAGGAAATGCGATGGACGCCGCCAGAAAAGAATTCCTGGACACGCTGAATGTGGACCCCTGGGGTCGTCCCTATAAGCTCGTCAGGAACAAATTACGGTCACCGGGTCCACCACTCACCCAGACGCTGGAGCCAGAGTTTGTAAACGACGTAGTCTCGGCACTATTCCCAAGAGAAATAAACAACAGACCTCCAGCAATGGTGCCACCACAAACAGAGGCAGCTGAGGAGGCGGTGGTACCGCCTGTTACATCAGTGGAATTGGGCGTAGCGGTGCTTCGAATGCGAGCTAAAAACACCGCCCCTGGCCCTGACGGAGTTCCTGGACGTGCGTTGGCACTCGCACTGAAAGAACTGGAGCCGAGACTTGTCCGCCTATTCACCGCGTGCCTGGAGCAGGGCGTCTTTCCAGCTGAGTGGAAGTCAGGGAAGCTAATCCTGCTAAGGAAGGAAGGACGTCCGGCCGACTCGCCTTCAACATATCGGCCGATCGTCTTACTTAACGAGGTAGGAAAGCTATTCGAGCGCGTCATAGCATCCCGCCTCAACAAGCACCTGAAGAGCATCGGCCCGGACTTGGCTGATGGCCAGTACGGTTTCAGAAGCGGCCGTTCCACTGTAGACGCAATCCTACAGGTGAAGAGGCTAGCTCAGGAATCCGTTTCCCAGGGTGAGGTCGTCTTGGCTGTGTCTCTAGACATCGCCAACGCCTTTAACACCATGCCCTGGGAATCAATAAATGAGGCCATGCGTTACCACGGAGTCCCTCCTCACCTAGCCCATATTATCAGGGCCTACCTCAGCGAGCGAACTGTCACCTGGCCAGAGCAGCGCACCTGGGGAAAGAAAAGGATGGAGTGCGGTGTCCCTCAAGGCTCAGTTTTGGGCCCGCTACTTTGGAACGTGGGATATGACTGGGTCCTGCGGGGGCAAACCTTCCTGGCGTCAGCGTATTGTGTTACGCAGATGACACGTTGGTGATGGCCCGCGGGCCCAGCTATCGAGACGTGGCCATCTTGGCAACTGCCGGGGTTGCACATGTAGTCAGCCGAATAAGGAGATTGGGCCTAGAAGTTGCCCTACAAAAATCAGAGGCGATTTGTTTTTACGGCCATCGCAAAGGCCCTCCGGTAGGGTCCCAAATAACAGTAGGTGGTGTTCCAATTGCTGTCAGATCAACAATGCGCTACCTGGGCATTGTTCTCGACAGCAAGTGGAATTTTAAGGCTCACTTTGAGGGTTTAGCTCCAAAATTGCTCAGCGGTGCGGCGGCCCTAGGGCGTATACTCCCAAACCTGGGAGGGCCTAAGACCTCATGCCGCCGTTTATACACGGGAGTGGTGCGCTCAATGGCCCTTTACGGTGCACCTGTATGGGCTGATGCCCTAGGACGGCAACAAATCGCTCAGCTGCGAAGAGCGCAACGAGCTATGGCGCTACGAGTAATCCGGGGCTACCGCACCATCTCTACTGACGCTGCCTGTATCCTAGCGGGAACGCTACCTTGGGACTTAGAGGCTAAAGCCCTTGCAATCGTTTACCGCTGGAGAGAAGAGATGCGCGACAGGGGTGAGTCACCGGCCCCAGGGGAAGTGCAAGGACGGCGCGAGGAGATTCGGCTGGAAATGATGACATGTTGGGAGGAAAGGCTGGCAAATCCAACTGCTGGCCATCAGACCATAGAGGCTATCCGACCGGTCCTAAAACAATGGCTTGACCGGGAGCACGGCCCTATGACATTCAGGGTGACCCAAGTCCTCTCAGGACACGGGTGCTTTGGACGGTACCTTTGTAGGTTGGGCCGAGAACCAACGCCGGCATGCCACGGCTGCGGAGCAGCTGAGGATACGGCGTTGCATACGCTGGCAGCATGTCCAGCCTGGGCGGAGCAGCGAGCAACGCTGATGGCTGTAGTCGGGAGTGACCTCACGCTGCCTGCCGTAGTCAAAACTATGGTAGACAGTGTCAGGTCATGGAAAGCAATGGTCTCTTTCTGTGAAGAAGTAATGGCAAAGAAAGAGACCGCTGAAAGAGAAAGGGAAGAAGACCCAGCGTCCCAACCGATGCGTCGCAAGCGCGTGGCACGGAGGCGCCTGGCGTGCGACCGTCAACTTCCCCCCTAAGGGAACCCGTGGGTGGCAGATTCGGGGAGGTCTGCCACCTACACGAGGGTCCCCTGAGAGGCCAGCTTTGAAGAGTTTCTTCTGAGTGTGGTCCGAATTTTCGGACAGCCGCTGGTGGGGTTTTCGGAAGCTTGTCACCCGATACCCGGGCCCCACCCAGAAAGCGTTGACGCGGCCAACAGTGAGGTTTTAGTGGGTATACCTGGGGTCTCATTAGCCCACAACAGGGAGTCCCACATAACCGCCCGGTTCACCCCGCTCCGGAGCGGTATGCGTAACGCATTTCCTCACTATAAAAAAAAAAAAAAAAAAAAAAAAAGGTTAGGTTAGGTTAGGTTAGGTTAGGTTTTTTTTTTTTTTTTTTTTTTTTTCTATGCCTCCAACATGATCGGAGTCTGTGTTAAGCTATTTCCATTCATTCCAGTTCTCGCTATTTTTCTGCTCGCACATTCATGCTTCATACTGATCTTTCATTCATTCTTCATCTTTCGTACTTATCTGAGTGGGAGCTCTCAGCTACACTACTTATCTAATTTGTTCTTTATTTATTTATTCGTTTGGGGGAAAGGAATTTACACTTTTCTTAATTTTATTTACATTACATTTTTATATCTTTGTTTTATTATTACAGGGAGTTTTCTATTTTAGTACTGCATTTTATCTATTTCTATTCTGTTTAACAATTTGTATATTATACTTATATATATATAAATATATATAGTCATATACTCTTACTATGCTTTGTTTCTATTGACTACTTTAGTTACTAATTTCTTGCAATAATCTAAAAATATATATCTGTCTTTACTTTTTATAATTTCTGCCAAGTTATTCGCCTTGAGCTCTATACACAATAACTGTTCTAAGTTAAATCTTTGGAGTGCAAAGACGGGGCAATCCAGGATGACATGCTGGACAGTTTCTTCTGTCCCAGGTTCGCAGATGCATGAAGGGTCCTCCTTACACTTGAATCGGTACAAGTATGAGGAGAATCCTCCATGGCCAGTGAGCAGCTGTGTAGTGACTCCATCAATTTGGATTTTACGCACAGTTCTGAGGGATGTTTTCACATTCGGAAAGAAAATTTTTGTGGTCGAGGCCGTTTCTTCGATTTTGTACCTGTTTTCCCATTCTTTTATGGTTTCAGCACGAATTTCTCGCTTGATATACGATATGGGACATTTGTCGTACTCCGGCCTTTTCTTGCTTTTTAAGGCTGCGTCTTTAGCGAGATCGTCGGCTCTTTCATTACCCACCAACCCTGCGTGTGCCTTTATCCAGAATAAGGATATATTTTTATTCTGAAGTCTGCAATTTCTCAAATTGCTCCTGGCCTCGACTGCCAGAGGGTGGGTGGAACCTGTGTTGGTCACACTCTGTAGTGCCGATCTTGAGTCGCTGTATATGCCGATGCTCGTCTCTTTATTTTTCAGAGCGACTTCTGTGGCCTTGGTTATTGCTAGCAGTTCTGCTTGGTAGACTGTACAGTACGGTGAGAGAGTAAGTTTGATGGCCCTGGTTTCTCCGGCATCTTTCCAGATTGACAGCGCCGCTCCCACTTTGCCTTCAATCTTACTCCCGTCTGTAAATATGCGTACTGCGTAGTCACTGTGACGCGAGTATTGTTCCTCGTCTTCCAGATTTTCGAACTGTAGTCCGGTTTGCTCTGCTGGATGTGGTGCTGACATTTTTTGTGCCATTTTTTCGACTTCCCTATCGGCCAGCTGGTATTGAGGTGAAACTCCTTTTTTGGCTTCATACAGTGACGCTGCCTCCAGTACCCGGAGATCTAGTGGGAGCGTCCCCGTGAGTATTAGTGCGGAATTCAGAGATGCTGTCCGATACGACTTGCACATTTTTTGGGCATATCCTCTTTGAAGGGCGTTGAGCTTTTTACGGACTTCGAGTTTCCTGGCTGCTGGTGCCCATGCCGCTGCAGCATAGAGGATCACGGGCTCCACTGCCGCTGTGTAAATTGTGCGGATGACCTCTGAACTGAGTCCCCAGTTTACGCGGGCTGCTCTCGTCAGTTGCTTATAAATATTTGCAGCTTTTTTACACACTTGTGACACGTGTGCATTGAATGTTAGCTTATCATCTAAGGTCAGCCCGAGTATTTTTATTTCTGGGGACATTCCAACGTCCACACCTCCCATACTCAGGCGTGGTGTGTCATATTTGAGCTTTTTGGTGATAACCATCGCGTGTGTTTTGTGCGGAGCAAAAGTTAGCTTATTTTTGACACCCCACTCCCGAACATGTTCGAGGGCTGCATTGGCTTGTCTCTCGATTTCTCGGGCTTCCTTGCCGAGAAACACTAGCACAACGTCATCCGCAAACGCCTGGCAATACACCCCCCGGTCCTTCATCTGCTTCAGAAGAGGGTCTATTAGCAGGTTCCATAGTATTGGTCCTCCTATTGATCCTTGGACACATCCTTTCTCCGTTTTCCTGCCGAACTGCGCCCCTGCGTATCTAATTTCCACTTCTCTGTCTTTTAGGTAGCTGCTGATGACTTGGCGCAGGTTTATCGGACACTTTTCCTCCGCCAGTCTGGTTTTAATTGCTGGCCACCAGGCACTGTCAAAAGCGCCTTCAATGTCCAATGAAATCAGGGTAACAATTTTCTTTTCTGCTATTCCTGATTTAATATGCTTAATGAGGGCAACTAGTGCATCTTCTGTGCTTTTTGGGGCATAAAACCAAACTGGTGGGTGCTGATCCTGGGTAGTATATGATGTTTGATGCGATTTATAAGCATCTTTTCATATATTTTCCCCAGCACCGGCAGCAATCCTATTGGTCTGTAGGACTTTGGGGTAGTATACGCGTCCTTTCCCGGCTTCCTGAGTATGACGACTGCAGCTTTCTTCCACATCTTCGGGAAGTATTGGTGAGACAGGCATTTGTTAATCAGTGCTAGGAAAAACTGTGGTGCCGCCTCTATGACCCTTGTGCAGATGTCCGCTGTGAAGCCGTCAGGCCCGGGTGCTTTTTTGGGGTTAAACGATTTTGCTGCTTTTTCTAGTTCCTCTTGAATGAAAGGTGGGTCATGTTCACCATGGCTACCCTCATCCATAGTTTCTGCTAGATTTCTTATGTGCAGATGGTGTTCGCTGTCGCCCTCTGTTGCGTCCTCTGGATAGAAGGACTCTGCCAGGAACCTTGCAGATCCTTCTTCATCCAATGCTTGGCCTTCTTTTACCAGGAGTGGATCTTCTTCTCTCTGCGCTGTTCTCCCTATAACTCTGTATATTCCTTCCCACATTCCCTCTCTATCCTGCTTGTTGCAGAACTCCTTCCAACTTTTCTCCATTTCATCTTTGACGGCTTTTTCATATTTTGTTTTCGATTCTAGGTATAGGCTGACGACTGCCTGTCTCCGGTGTGGCGCTGCGTTCCTGATCCTTCGTTTTCGGGTGCTGACCTCCTTCTTCAGGGTCTCAAGGTGCTCAGACCACCATGGTAAGTTTAGTGTTTCTTGTTTCTTTTTATTTGGTATTGCTGTTTTGCATGCTTCAGTGATTGTGTATTATAAATTCGTGTTGTCCTGTCTATATTTATTCCTGTTTTTTTAGTTTTTATTGAAGCCTATACCATTGTGGTCTGAGCATATTCCTCCAACGTGATCGGAGCTAGTTTTAACAATTCTTTTAATTACTAACGCATTCATACCATTTCTCGCTTTAATGCCTCTCGCACTTTCATGCTACATACTATTCTTTCTGGTATTCATCGTCTTTCACACTTTTCGTGGGTGGGAGTCCCACCTATATATATCTACTTCTTACTATTCTTACTTTATTTATTGCTTTTTAAATATGATTCGGGATGGGATGGTGAATCAGGGTGTACACATAACTTTATTGTTCTACATTATTTTCCATCTCTTATTTTATAGCTATACATTTACTGTGTTCTCTTAATTCTATTTCTTACACTACTATACTTTTATTTTATGCTTAGCACTAATATAATTACTATATTATGTAAACATAATTTATGAGCTTGAGTTTCGTTTTGCTACTATTTTACAAATTGTTTCACAATAGTTTAAGAATTTATCTCTGTTGTCTGATTTTATTAGCTCTGTTATGTTTTCCAATTTCAGGTCAGTGTCGAGTTGGTTTTCAAGTTCAAAGCGCAGTGTGTTATGGACGGGACACTCTAGCAGAATATGTGACACCGTCTCTTCGATCGCGGGATCACAGATACACGACGGGCTCTCTTTACACTTAAAACGATGTAAGTATTCCGAGAACCCGCCATGACCCGTCATAAGCTGCGTTCTTATGCCGGTTGGTTTCAGTTTCCTGACTATGTTATACGCATTCAATACGTTCGGGAAAAACAGCTTTGTCCCTGATGCCGTGTCACTATCTATGTATCTCCGATTCCATTCGTCAAGGGTTGCCGTTCGAATGGTTCGCTTGACGAATGAAATCGGGTATCTCTCGTAATGCGGTTTTTGCTTTGATCCGATGGCGGCCTCTTTCGCCAACACATCCGCTCTTTCATTACCTTCTAGTCCCGCGTGGGCCTTGATCCAGTGCAAGGTTACCATCTTGCCCTGGAGAGATGAAGATCGGAGGTTATCTCTGGTTTCAATTGCTAGCGGATGAAAGCATTTCCGGTTTTGGATGGTTTGGAGCGCCGCCATTGAATCGCTGTAGATCCCGAATGACTTTTTGCTACTGGCAGCAATCTCCCCTGTAGCCTTGCACAGTGCCAGGAGCTCTGCCTGGTAGACAGTGCATTCTTTTGAGAGAGCAAATTTGCGGGCTTTTATCTCTGCCTCGCTATTCCATATGGATATCGCGGCTCCTACCTTACCCGCAATCTTGCTCCCATCCGTAAAAATGCGAACTTCGTAACTGCTGTTTTCGTCTACTTGTTGTTGGTTCTCCAGGCTTTTGATTTCCATGTCACCGTGCTCCGCTGGGTGGGGTGCTTCAATGGCCGAAGCCATCCGCTCCACCTCCCGGTCTAGTAGTGCCGGCTGCGGTATCCCTCTTTTTGCCTCATACAGGGAAGCCGCCTCGAGGATTCTTAGATCCAGTGGCAGCATCCCGGCAAGCATCAATGCTGAGTTTAATGATACTGTCCTATATGCTTTGCATATTTTTTGGGCAAACCCTCTCTGCACTGTGTTAAGCTGCTTTATCACTCCCAGTTTTTTGGCAGCGGGCGCCCATGCACTTGCAGCATATAGGACAACCGGCTCCACCGCCGCTGTGTAGATGGTGCGAATGACCTCCGGATGCAATCCCCAGCTGACTCGGGCTGTTCTTGCCAGTTTTTTATACATATTTAATGCCTTTCTGCATACGTTCGCCACATGCTGGTTGAAGGTTAGCTTGTGGTCGATGGTGAGGCCCAATATTTTTATTTGTTCAGACATGGCTATGTTCACCCCGCCCATGCTCAGGCGTGGTGCATCGAATTTGAGCTTTCTAGTTATTATCATTGCGCAAGTTTTGTGCGGTGCGAACTTTAATTTATGATCGATGCCCCAAGCCTGAACGTGCCCGAGGGTCGCATTTGCCTGCCTTTCTATTTCCAGTCCTGTTTCCCCATCGAAAAGCAACACAATATCATCGGCGAACGCCTGACAGAACACTCCGTTTCGCTCTAGTTTTTTCAGGAGTGGGTCCAGGAGTAGGTTCCATAATATGGGTCCCCCTATGGATCCTTGGACGCATCCTTTGTTGGTCCCTTTGCTGAATTCCTTCCCAGCGTATCTTACGTTTACTCTCCTGCTATCCAGGTAGCTGTCGATAGTCCGTCTCAAGTTCACTGGGCAGTCTTCTTCTGACAGTCTCGTTTTTATGGCCGGCCACCATGCGCTATCGAAGGCTCCCTCTATGTCTAGTGAAATCATTGTGAGCAGTTTCTTAGCGTTGAGCTTGTTTTTTACATGCTGCATCAGATCATAGAGGGAGTCTTCGGTGCTTCTTTGGGGCATGAAGCCATATTGTTTTTGGCTGATTCTAGGTAGTATGTGATGCTTGAGGCGGGCTATCAACATCTTCTCATAGATCTTGCCCAGAACAGGCAACAACCCAATCGGCCTGTAGGATTTAGGCACGTCGTAAGATTCTTTGCCGGGTTTTTTGAGGACTACCACCGTGGCCTCTTTCCAAATGCTTGGGAAATAATAGAGCTCCAGGCATTTATTCAACAATGCGAGGAAGAAGTTCGGATCGCAGTTTATGGCTTGAACACATATGTCTGCGGTGAAGCCGTCTGCGCCCGGTGCCTTTTTAGGGTTGAATGACATCATCGTTGCATTAAGCTCACTCGATGTAAACGGGGGGTCATGTTTGTCATCATGTTGCTCCACGTTTACTTTTTGTGCCAGGTTCCTGATGTGACGATGTGTCGGTGTATCCTCTTCTTCCCTGTCGTCGGGATAGAAGGTTCTAGCCAATAGCTCCACCGATTCTCCCTCATCCAGTGTTCTTCCCTCGCATTGAAGCAGTTGGTCCTCTTCTCGTTTTGTGATTTTTCCCATCACCCTATATATTCCCTCCCATACCCCCTCCCGATCCTGTTTACAGCAAAACTCCTTCCAACTTTCCGTCTGTGCAATTTTTACGGCATTTTCATATTCTGCTTTCTCTTTCAGGTATAGATCGACCACCTCTGCTCTACGGATGGGCGCGGCGTTCCGGATTCTACGCTTTTTGGTAGCTACTCTCCTTTTCTTCTCTGCGAGTTCCTCGGACCACCACGGCAAGGTAAGTGTGTTTGTATTCTTTTTATTTGGTATAGTGTTCCTGCATGTTTCTGTAATGGCTTGTGTGTAATTGTGTAGTGTTTCATCTATTTGTTTTATATTATTGACTCTTTCTAGGTGTTGTGCAGTGAGATGCTTGTCTTGCAATGCCTGGGCCAGTTTCTCATGAAACTGGTCCCAGTTTGCTTTTTTGGTGTTGTAGATACGTGTCGTTCTGTGTATGATGATTCCTTTTGATGACTTAAGGTTGATTTTAAAAGTGATTCCGTTGTGGTCTGAGCTTGTAAGGCCTTCAATCACCCGCCAGTTCTCAACTAGATCGAGCATATCCACAGAGCAACAGGTTACGTCGACGTAGCTGCTATACCTTTTGCCGCCTCTTATCGTGTCGAAGGTTGGGGTTAATCCCGCATTCAGGATCTGGAGTTCTAGTTCTTCTAGTAGTCCACTCAGTTCTTTACCTCTCTCGTCCTCGCATTGGCTTCCCCACCAGGTGCTTTTGGCATTGAAGTCGCCTCCGGCTATGATCCTTGCCTGTCCCATCTTTCGGTGGACCTTTTGAGGTGTTCCAAGTATTCATCTATGGGTTTGTCAGGCTCTAGGTACAGGGAGACCACTGCTATGGTCCACTCTGTTGTACGGACTTTCACCACTACGATGTTCTTTGTGGAGAGGTCGGGGTATTGCATGATTTCGAGGTCGTCGTCAAAAATCATGATAGCTGCTTTTACTGGTCCCCCTCCCGTTTTATTGTCCTGGAAGGTTCTAACCCCTGGATATCCCTGTACTTCCCCCTCTCTCCCCACGTAGGGCTCCTGGATCATTGCGATGGCTGTTTTGAGCTTTTTGGCTTCCAGCAGGAGCTCGGTGGTAGCCAATTTGCTGCGCTGGAGGTTAGCCTGCGTTATGTTGTATACGTGGGCGCCTTTAGCAGTATGCAACGGTTGATCTTGCTATGGCATCCCACTTTTTCCGTATCGGACAGTTGTCGCTGAAGGCGTTATGGTTGGTATTTGCCATTTTTGCCCTGATACAGTTTTTACATGTTGGAGGCACGTCTGCCAGGTAGTTTGGGCATTCACTTCTCAAGTGCAGGTCTCCACAGTGGCAGCATAGGTCTTCCGGGTCTTTACAGAACCGCTTACTGTGGCCATACCCGAGACAACGACTACATTGGACCAGTGGGGACTGGTCCTCTGCCTTGATTCGCTGGAGGTCAATGTGCACAGTACCGGTTCTAGTGACCCTCTGCCAGATAGTCGGAGAAACGCCAATCACTACATGTGTAGTGTGGGGGTTCCGCGCCCGTCTTCTATATTTTACACATACACGGTCTTCTTCTTCTCCAAGGTCACTGAAGATGTCCCGATTCTGGTTCCTAAGAGCTTTCAGGATGTCCTCGTCCGAGTTAACCTTTAGAATGCTCCTAAGAATCAGTAGCGGGTCTCTGTTTCTGGCCTCCTCAACATGGAGATCGACCGCTTCGTTACCTAGTTTGTTTTTTAGTTTGTCCCTTTCTTCCTTTGTCCCCACCCCTATTATTATCTTTCTGTCTTTCGCTTTTCGTACCTTATCCACTTTCACCCATCCTTCTTTCGCATCAATGGCTTCTCTCACCCTGTCTAGTACCTCTTCCCCGGTTTTTTGTTCGTCTTTTGAGGTGATAATAATTGAGTGTAGGGCACTTTCCATTCTAGGCTTTGCTGCCGCTGGCACCGGCCGACACGCCGTTACACTCGCATAGGTGGCCCCTTTCATGCTCTCTTTGTGCTCCTCTAGCGCTATCTTTAGTTCCTCCATCTTCTTTATGTGTTCACTCTGTCTTCTTTCACTCTCTATCATTCTCCTTTCGTTTTCTTTCATATACTCTTCCATTTTGTTAAATCTTTCTCTCACATCCTTCTCACTTGATTCTATTTCCAGCGTGGGATCCGGTTGAGCGGTTTTGTCTTCTGGCTCTGTTGGAGTCGCCGGCTTTGTCGCGTTTGTCTTTCTAGTAGGGGAAAGAATTTTCCCTTTTCCTCTCTCTCTAGCCAGTTCTGCCTCCGCCTCCTTTACTAGTGCGTATAGTCGCTCTAGGGCTTGTTTTACTTCCACTTTAATTATTGTTTTGATATTGCCCGATTCCTTTAGACGCTCGTTTGCTTTGTCCAAATTGGCCTTGGCTTCTGAAAGTCTACTCACGTACTTTTTTGTCGGGACGGTGGAAGTTTCTGTCACCGGCGGCTTGGTCACTTTTGTTTTTGCCTTTTGTGTGATGCTTTGGGCTTTCTTAGTTTCCGGTGTAGTGATTTCCGCCGCCGGCGCCGAGGGGGCCTCTGGAGCTGGCTTCACCTTGTCGCCTGCTCCCGACGTCCCCGCGGACTCCGGACTTGGTGACATGCTGAACGTCTTACCCAATTCCCACTCCCCAATGCTTCGCCTTACTGATGGTCGTGTTTCAGATTTTTCCGGTTTTTTAGGCGAGGCATTGGGGACCGGGTTTTTCGCTGGTGTTCTGAGCATTGTGCTGTTGCTCATGGATGTCGAGGGGATAAGTTGGAGTTTTTACCTCTGTAAAGGGGAGGTAAATTGTCTAGGTTATGGGTAGGTTTGTAAAAAGTAATAATAAAATAAAACTAAAATTTTGAAAAAGTAGAGTCAGAGGTTTTTCTTAATATAGAGTCGCAGACTCTTTAATTCAGTCTTATTAACTAATATACTATCACTACAAGATTTCTGGCGGTTTTTCCCAGGTCGAAAATTTTTCGACTCTACGTAGAGCCGAAATGTCTGCTCCAGTGGATAGCTCTCCCCGAGCCCTTTCTAACGATACCAAACACGGGGTACCCGTGAGTTGAAACGCCGGAGCTAGGGTGGTTTGAAATATCCGGTTTCAGGTCTGGTTTCCGGTTTCCGTTTCGGTATCTATGGATATCTCCGGCGTTTTTGGTCCAAATCACTCGTGCTTGGGCTCGTTTTTCAAGGCTCAACAAGCTCCACAATTTGACCGAGCTTGTTTTCAAAAAATTTTTTGGAAATTTTTGGAAATTTCCAATTTCCAAAAGTTTCCAAAAACTTCCGGAAGGTTGCCAAGCGTAAAGAGGAGT
Source organism: Leguminivora glycinivorella (assembly GCF_023078275.1). Taxonomy (NCBI): domain Eukaryota; kingdom Metazoa; phylum Arthropoda; class Insecta; order Lepidoptera; family Tortricidae; genus Leguminivora; species Leguminivora glycinivorella. The sequence continues at coordinate 37,191 of NC_062993.1, read as the reverse complement.
GTCCTGTCGACCCCACAGAGAAAACCGCTGCCCTCTGCGGCCACGGGAAGCGGAGATATTTAGGTTTAAAAATTTTCAAAATGGCGGCCGAACTGTCAAAGTACAACTTTGATTGCCGATATCTCCGGTTCTAGAGGCCGCAGCGACCTCGGGTCTTCGGCAAAGGTGCGATGTCGGACCCGCTCTGTCCGCCGGGCTGGTCTTCCGGATCTGATTTTTTGACAGCTCCTTTTTGGATTTTATGTTGTGGAGGGGGTAGAGTTGTATGCCCTTAATTCAGTTTCGAAAATCCCGTCTTCGTAGGACCTCCGGTTGCCGAGCTATGGATGGCTAAGTAAAAACAAGATGGCCGCCCAACTGTCAGATCTTGACTTTGACGGCTTCTAACTTTGCAACCAAAGGTCGTAGAAGGACCGGACTTTTTCTGGGGTGTGTGGCTCTATCTCCTCTACGCGTTTTGAGGGGTAAATGGCCTCTAAAAATTTTTTGGAGATACAAGGTTAAAACCACACACAACCAGTAGGGCCTTAAAAATGAATATGATCTGTGAAAAGTTGGATCTTGTACGTCGCACGGTTCCCGAGTTATTTAAATTTTCAAATCTGGTATCAAAAAACAAAATGGCCGAAAATTTGGTTTCCTTTTGATTTTAATGCTAGAAGGATGGCGTTTGGGGTTGGGGGTGATGAAATATGGATTCTAAAGCTATTGACACTATAAAAAATTGATTTTTTCTATTTGTTTTCGATTTAATTGAAAAAATGTTTAAAAATTTGTAACTCGAAAACCGTAAGCTGCAAAAATCCGGAAAAATTACTAAAAATATCTAAATCTAGAGACTTATACTACCTTATATCTAACAGACTTTTTCCTATACAAAAATTTTACAGGAGGTCACTTTTTCAAAATTTTTTGAAAAACTCAAAATTCTTGGTCACTAATGTCTATATGTCTCTGGAACTTTGAAGATCAGTTCTTTGTCCAAGCGCGCAACAGGAATCACAATAAAAAGTATATGGTCTGACTGAAGATTTTCTTTTATTAACACTTAAAGTTTCAATTTTGATTTTAAATTTTTTCCAAAACTATAAGTCCAAAAATTCAAAACAAAGTACCAATTGGATGAGTCCGATGAGAGGTTTTCCTGTGCTGAATGTGAAGTTCACAGCTGCTCTATTTCGCTGACCTCGTGGCCACGTGGTTCTTGTTTTTCTGGTGATTGTGCCTCGGTGTTGCGGTGCCCAGGTGCGTTTGAGGTGTCGTTGGATAGCTCTCTGCAAGCTGCTTCTGCTGGTATATTGCACGTGTAGATGTCACAGTCCGTTTCTGTTCTATGCACTCTTTTAGGTTGTCCTAACCTTAAAATTGACGGTTTTTGCCAATTTTTGGTTTCCACTGCACTTAAACCTTCACGCACTGTAATCCGTTCGATGGGTCTTGTAATTCCACACCACGCGACACTTGTTTGAGGCCGATCGGATGAAAATTGCCACGTCCACGAATTTTTAACTGCGGAGCTTTGCGAAAAAGATGTTGCTACGACGCAGGGTGGCACGTGACTGGGGTTAGGTTAGGTTAGGTTAGGTTAGGTTAGGTTAGGTTAGGTTAGGTTAGGTTAGGTTAGGTTAGGTTAGGTTAGGTTAGGTTAGGTTAGGTTAGGTTAGGTTAGGTTAGGTTAGGTTAGGTTAGGTTAGGTTAGGTTAGGTTAGGTTAGGTTAGGTTAGGTTAGGTTAGGTTAGGTTAGGTTAGGTTAGGTTAGGTTAGGTTAGGTTAGGTTAGGTTAGGTTAGGTTAGGTTAGGTTAGGTTAGGTTAGGTTAGGTTAGGTTAGGTTAGGTTAGGTTAGGTTAGGTTAGGTTAGGTTAGGTTAGGTTAGGTTAGGTTAGGTTAGGTTAGGTTAGGTTAGGTTAGGTTAGGTTAGGTTAGGTTAGGTTAGGTTAGGTTAGGTTAGGTTAGGTTAGGTTAGGTTAGGTTAGGTTAGGTTAGGTTAGGTTAGGTTAGGTTAGGTTAGGTTAGGTTAGGTTAGGTTAGGTTAGGTTAGGTTAGGTTAGGTTAGGTTAGGTTAGGTTAGGTTAGGTTAGGTTAGGTTAGGTTAGGTTAGGTTAGGTTAGGTTAGGTTAGGTTAGGTTAGGTTAGGTTAGGTTAGGTTAGGTTAGGTTAGGTTAGGTTAGGTTGTGCCGTGATGACGTGCTAGCGAGCTCATTGCACCCCCCTATAACGGCTTGGACGGAAACGCCGCAGGGGTTTAGTGGGTATTCTCCTCCCACTCCCTCTGACTAGCAGAGGGGGGATATGGGAGGAGGGAGTCCCACATACCACCCCCCAATGGGCCTCCTCAGCCCGGGGGTGAGATGCGTAAATGCATTCCCCTGCGTCAAAAAAAAAAAAAAAGGTTAGGTTAGGTTAGGTTAGGTTAGGTTAGGTTAGGTTAGGTTAGGTTAGGTTAGGTTAGGTTAGGTTAGGTTAGGTTAGGTTAGGTTAGGTTGGGGTGCGGGATTGGTAGACCTCCTCGTGGTGCACCCTGGGAGGGGGAGGATAGCCGCTCAGTTGCGCGTTCGCTATTCTCCCTCTGCGAACTACCAGTCGTGGGGCGTGCTTGCAGTTGAGCTTTGTTGCTCCTGCGCTGACCTCAGTGTCGTGTTGGTAATCTGCTCCCATCATATCTCAGCTCATCTGAGATGATAGAGGACGCAGACGGTGGCGAATATGCGATGCCGGGTGTGCGTCGCTCATACCGCAAACTTGGCACGTTTTGCCAGGAGCGGGGGCCGCCTCCCCTCGGGGTGGGGGCTGCGAGGAAGAAAACCTCTATAAAAAATCACCCTCTGTGAGGGCGGTGGTTGACTCAGGTCAGTCATCGGCCGACTCGTAACCCGGCCCGTGGGGCCGGCACGAGGGTCGCTGTCTCCGGACAGGGATCGCGAGGAAGGACACCTCTTCAAAAACCACAGGAGGGAGTAGGTTGACCTCTACCATCTCAGTCACCTACCTGTGTATGTCCTGCACAGTGCGAGCCGTACGTGGGGAAGACGGGATCCTGGAGGGTTGAGCCGAGCGGAGTCGGGTCAGTTACTCTCGCAACGCAACACGCCCTCTTCGGCCCTTATTTCTCGCTAAACGGTAGCCCTGCAGCTAGCCACTGCAGGGTATTTGGACACGCAACGATCATGGGATGAGACGGCGTGAGTTGCAGGCTAGATGCGAGGGGGCTGTCTGGGACAGTGGAATTCTGCCATGCTGACGGGGCAAGGGCGTGTGGAACAACTGGAGGAATAAGATCGATTCTTCCAGCCACACGTCTGCAGCTCCCGATGTCGCGCAGCAATTCCAACCTCTCGCATCTATACTTCCTGGGTAGCCTTGGTGCACATTGTGTGCATCCCCAGTGTGGGCTCCGTGGTGGGTGAGGAGCACAGGGAGTGAAGTTGAAAAATATTAATTATGTCACAAAAGAGATCAAACGAAACATCGATGAAGAAGCAGGAGAATGCAGGTATCTTGAGGCTGAGGGGAGGCAACCCGCCCCCTACGCCGAAAGACTACAAAAAAGGCGATAAACCCAAAATATTGGGTAAAAAGGTAGGAAAGCGCGCCCGGAAGACACTCGACACTGGCGAAGGCGCTGAAAAAATGGCGGAAAGCCTTGCAGACGCGCTCGCAGGGTCAGATGAGAGCGCCCAGTCAGACTGCACCTTGGTATCGGTCAGGTCGAGATCGAGATCGAGATCGAGATCCAACTCGGTCTCCTCCGCAGATTCTGGCACACGCCGGCTGTGGGCCCGGAACAGATCCAAAAGGGCGAACAGGTTGGATTCCGAACGCCACTCAGTCTCGGAAGGAGAAGATTCCCAGAATCCAACGACGACGGAAGCTGAGCCCCAGCGTTCGCGAGGGCGCCCGCCGACGACGGGGCAATACGTCGGCTTAGCGGCGGCACAAAGAGCCCTCAACGCTGCGAAGCGTGAGGCCCTAGAACTTGAGGCGGAGATGGACCTAGCGAGCCAGGCGAAAGTGGCCAGGGAGCTACGGGTGCGCGCCCGTCGACTCTCAGAGTCGTCTTCGGCAGCTGAAGACCACAATAGGTCTGCGACAGACCTCAGCAAGTCTGTCGCGGCCCAGGTGGCAATAATTAAGGACGTAGCTGCGAAGTCCGGCAACCTGAAAGGGACCTACGTCAAAGCTCTCAAGGATGCAGCAAAGGAAATCGCAGAGGCTTTTGAACAACTGAGTGAGCGCACAACGTCGGACGAGACCCGCCAATTACAGGCGGCAAATAACCGCCTGCAAGCCGAAATGGCTGACCTCCGAGAGGAGCTGGCGAAGTTGAGGAAAGAGGTGGAGGGAAAAAATCGGAGAGAGAGTCCTCCGCGTGAGACTCTGTCCCCCGTACTCATGGATACGGAAATGCCGGAGGTGACGCAAACGAGACCTCCCTCACCTCCCCCAGAGGCGAACTCACCGCGTGCGAGTCAATCTGCGACTTATCCCGCACCAGACTCCCAAAACGAGGAGTTCATGAGGGCAGTGTCTCTCCAGGTGGGTGCGATCGTAAGCGCACGACTCGCAGGCCTAGAAGCCGAGGGTCGGCTGCTGCCTGCCAAACAACTACGGCCGGCATTGGCAGCGGACAAGAAGAACCAAGCCGCACAGTCGACAGCTTCTTCCGCGGTGAAACCGACTGCCGGTTCTAAAGGGCCCAAAATCATCGATGCCACCAAAAAGCCGCAGTCCACTCCAGTTACTGGAGGTAGGAAGAAGACCGCCAAGGCGGCTAAAAAGAACAAGAGTGGGGCTGGGATCCAGCCAGAAAAAGAGACGCCGGCCGCCCGCGCGCTACCTCCTGCGCCCACTTCCATGAAAGAGGGCTGGAACGTGGTGGCGGGCAAGGGGAGGAAAAAGAAGGGAGCTACCTCATCGCAGCCGACGGGAAAAGCGAAAGCTTCAAAGCTTAAACCCCCACGGTCAGCAGCCGTAGTACTGACCTTGCAACCGGGAGCGGCGGAAAGAGGCGTCACCTACAAAGAGGTGATGTCAGAGGCGAGGAACAAGGTCCAGCTGAAGGATCTGGATATCTCTGGTGGCCTGCGCTTTCGGCGAGCAGCCACTGGTGCCTGCATCCTGGAAATTCCCGGTGCATCTAGTGGAGAGAAAGCCGATAAGCTGGCAGATGCTATAAAGCAGCAAATTGGCGAGGACAACGTGCGTGTATCCAGGCCTTCTAAGAGTGCTGAGATCCGCGTCACAGGCCTGGACGAATCCGTCACCACGGAGGAGGTAGTTGCTGCCGTAGCGCGCACCGGAGGCTGTACCCCCGATTCGATAAAAATCGGGGAAATACGGCAGAGTTTCTCGGGACTCGGTGCTGTATGGGTGCAGTGCCCTGTTGGAGCTGCGCAAAAGGTAGTGTCCGGGGGCCGCCTTCTAGTCGGCTGGGTCTCCGCCCAGGTAAAACTACTGGAGAAAAGACCGCTGCGATGCTACAGGTGCTTCAGGAACGGGCATGTTAGCGCGCAGTGTCAAAATGCTACTGACCGATCCCAAAGCTGCTTCCAGTGTGGGAAGGACGGTCACAAGGCGGCCCAGTGCAGTGCCCCTGCGCACTGCGCTGAATGCGCAGCAGCTGGTAAGCCGTCAGAGCATCGGATCAGTAGCAAGGCGTGCACTGCGCCCAAGTACAAAAATAAGAAGACGACAAAAGCTGCCGAAGTCCCCCGGGTCCCCTCGCAGCCGGTCCCACCACAAGCTACCGAACAGGCTGTGACAGAGGAGGATTCAACTGAAATGGTCGTGGGATAAATGGCGACCATGGAATTCCTACAGGTGAACCTCAACCACTGTGCTAGGGCCCAGGATCTCCTTTACCAGAGTATGGCACAGTGGTCCATTCACATCGCTGTAGTGGCAGAGCCTTACAGAGTGCCTGCCCGAGATGACTGGGTTGGGGATCTGGATGGCACCGTGGCCTTAACAACGCGGAGCGCTGCCGGCTCCAGTCCATTTAGTCGCGTTGTAAAAGGCCACGGCTACGTTGCAGCTGTCTGTGGGGACATGGCAGTCATCGGCATCTACTTCTCCCCAAACAAGAGCCTGGCGGACTTTGAGGGGTTTCTCACAGAAGTCGGTGCCTTAATAGGTCGGCTGCATCCGAAACCGACCATTATAGCGGGTGACTTCAACGCCAAACACGCGGCGTGGGGAAGCCCAGTGACGGACCCGCGAGGACGTGCCCTCCTGGAGTGGTCGATAGCCACGAATCTGGCCGTCGCGAACACCGGAACGGTAAACACGTGCGTGCGGCAACAGGGCGGCTCGATAGTGGATATTACGTTCGCAAGTGCCGCCCTGGCGCGCCGTGTACAGAAATGGGAGGTACTAGAGGGGGTCGAGACACTGTCGGATCACCGTTATGTCCGGTTTTGTGTCTCGGCGCCCACAGCGCCCCCCCTTCCAAACGGGAGGGACCCGGCTGGAAACAGCCCTCGCTGGGCACTTAAAAAGCTGGACAAGGAGGCCCTTGAGCTGGCGGCCATCGTACAGAGCTGGGTAACGGAGCCTGAAGGAGCTATTGACGTCGAGGCCGAAGCCGAATGGTTCCGCCATTGCATGACCGAGGTCTGCGACGCGGCCATGCCCCGAGCCAAGGCGTTCTCTCCCAGGCGCGCCGTGTATTGGTGGTCTGCTGAACTTGCGCAGCTGCGCGGTGTGTGCGTGCATGCCAGGCGCCAATACACGCGATACCGAAGACGACCGTTGCGAGACGAGGCAACGGAAGCGGCACTGTACGCCGAGTATAAAGAGGCGAAAACGGCACTAACAACTGCCATCGTAGAGGCCAAGGACCGATCGCGGGAGGAGTTCCTCAGAACGCTGAACGACGATCCGTGGGGAGGCCGTACAAGCTAGTCAGGCAGAAACTTCGGCCCTGGGCTCCCCCACTCACACAAAGTCTACAGCCACAACTAGTGGACGATGTCGTCGCGGCTCTCTTTCCGCACCGGCCACCTCAACGCCCACCACCTATGGCGATACCGGGTGCAGCTGAGAGGCAGCGGGAAGGGGAAACGGATATACCACCGGTGACTGAGGCGGAACTGGGAGCTGCAGTTCTCAGGCTCCGCGCAAAAACACGGCGCCCGGGCTTGACGGAATACCGGGTCGAGCGTGGGTCCTAGCGATGGGCGCCTTGGAGCCGAGGCTGCGGCAGTTATACAGCTCATGCCTCGAGCAGGGTCGCTTCCCCAGCAACTGGAAGATCGGTCGGCTGGTGTTGCTCAGGAAGGAGGGTCGTCCTGCTGACTCGCCGTCAGCCTATCGGCCCATTGTGCTTCTTGATGAGGTCGGCAAGCTCTTGGAGCGGATTATCGCTAACCGCCTCATCAAGCACCTACAGTCGAAGGGGCCGAACTTGGCTGACTGCCAGTACGGCTTCCGTAGTGGACGCTCAACGGTCCATGCTATCCTACAAGTGAAGAGTCTGGCAAACGAGGCAGTGTCCCGGGGGGAGGTGGTATTGGCAGTGTCCCTTGACATAGCCAATGCTTTTAACACCCTCCCCTGGGACTGTATAAACGAGGCCCTACTTTACCATCAAGTGCCTCATTACATGAGTAGGATAGTGAAGGCCTATCTGTCCCAAAGATTCGTGGCCTTCCCTGGACAACACGAGTGGGGAAGACGAGAAATGGTGTGCGGTGTTCCACAGGGGTCGGTGCTGGGGCCCCTCCTGTGGAACATCGGATACGACTGGGTGCTGCGAGGAGCAGTCCTGCGTGGGGTCAACCTGGTCTGTTACGCAGACGACACCCTTGTAACAGCGCGGGGGGCCACCTTTAGGGAGGCCTCTATCCTTGCCACGGCGGCAGTAGCCCACGTCGTTGGGAAAATAAGACGGCTAGGCTTAGAGGTCGCCCTAGAGAAATCGGAGGCTATCTGCTTTCACGGGCCCCGCAGAGCGCCTCCGGCGGGAGCACGCATCATAGTGGGGGTGTCCAGATCGCCGTACGACCAACGATGCGGTATCTGGGCATCACACTAGATAGCCGGTGGACATTCGAGGCCCATTTTGAGCGACTGGCCCCGAAGCTGATGGGTGCAGCGGCTGCGCTCGGGCGCCTGCTGCCAAACTTAGGCGGACCGAGAGCGTCATGCAGGCGCCTGTATGCAGGCGTCGTTCGCTCTATAGCCCTGTATGGAGCTCCGGTGTGGGCCAACGAGCTGAGCCCCAGAAATGCGACTCAGCTCCGGCAAGCTCAAAGAGTAATGGCGATAAGATCCATACGGGGCTACAGAACGATCTCGGGCGAGGCCGCATGCGTGCTCGCCGGATCTCTGCCGTGGGATCTAGACGCGGCAGCACTAGCGGCATTGTTCTTCTGGCGAGAAGAGGCGCATGCCCGGGACTTCTGGCCGGCACCGCGCGAGATAGAGGCGAAGCGGGTAGAGCTCTCCCGAGAAGCCACTGCGAAGTGGATGGACCGATTGGCGCAGCCAAGTGCTGGCGCCAGAACTATAGAAGCAATTCGGCCGGTCATGTCTCTGTGGCTGGAGAGGACTCATGGCGCTCTCACCTTCCGACTCGTGCAGGTCCTTTCGGGGCACGGTTGCTTCGGGAGGTACCTGCACAAGGTGGCTGGCAGAGAGCCGTCGGAAGAGTGCCATGAGTGCGGTGCAATGGTGGACACTGCTCAGCATACGCTCGAGGAGTGTCCAACCTGGGGGCCAGAACGAGATGACCTCCTGGCCGTAGTGGGGCCGAACCTGTCGCTGCCCGCAGTGGTCCAGGCCATGGTAGGCAGCGACAGAGCTTGGCAAGCTGTTCAAACTTTTTGCGAAGCGGTGCTGTCGCATAAAGAAATGGCGGAACGGGCCAGGGAGGTCGAGCCTCTAGCCGACCAAAGGCGCCGTCGGCGTAACAGGCGTAGAGCAGTCGCGAACGACCGCCGCCTGCCTCCATAGGTGGACCTCGGGATGACAGGCACGGGGACGCCTGTCATCCATAACATCCGAGGTCCCCGAGATTGCTAGCCGTAAAACGGCTCTGGGCGAAAGAGGCAACAAATGCCTCCGGAGGCGATCCGCAACGCGGACCGGTGCTGGTGGTGCTGCAGAAGTAAAGCGCACGCGTACCTGCAGCCCACCGCTACAGCACAAGGGCGGAAACAGAGGGGTTTTAGTGGGTAAACCGGGTCTCATTAGCCCGGGAGTCCCACATAACCATCGGGGCCCGTCCCCGCGCCCCGGTGGTATGCGTAAAGCATTTCCCCTCTTAAAAAAAAAAAAAAAAAAAAAAAAAAAAAAAAAAAAGGTTAGGTTAGGTTAGGGTTAGGTTAGGTTAGGTTAGGTTAGGTTAGGTTAGGTTAGGTTAGGTTAGGTTAGGTTAGGTTAGGTTAGGTTAGGTTAGGTTAGGTTAGGTTAGGTTATAGGTACCGTCCTCGGTAGATTTCTTTCAAACTTGGTATAGGGGCTTTATTTTACATGATCTATCTATGGTTTTTCGCTTTTGGGTGGAAATGTTCCTGCGTCTGGTACCTCCCATACATTTGTTTTTGTTTTTTTTTTTTCTCCGCTTTGGTTTTCTTTTAAGGGTGTTGTATTTATAGCTACCCCAAAATTTAAGTAATTCTGCATCGAATGCAATTTTTTTCATGAAAATCGGATAATAAACAAAAATTTTAGACCCGGGTTAGATTATTTCAAAAATTTTTTTTTGTCCAAATCGATCCAAAAAAGGTCTATATATACGAAAACATAATATTCGTGTGGCACTAACGTGCCACCGAAAGCCCAAATCTGAAGTCCATTTTGCTCTATCTCTTACCGTTTCCGAGATATAACGTCATGAATGTACCAAAAATAGCAAACTTTTACTATTTTGTACTAAATGATTGCTATCTCAAAAATTTAGGCGCTCATGAGCGATTAGTATGGAAAACGTAAAATCCGACTCGCACTTGACCAATTTTCATACAAAGTTGTGTTTTTATAGTTTTGATGGAATTTTCATATTTTGTATGTATATATTGGTGTAAAATTAATATGTTATAATTGTTGTTGACAGTATCTGTCAAACTGTCAAATTTGACAGACTTTTGTCATGTTTGGTTTTGGTTATAAATGATGTCATTTCTTTTCATAATATTATTTATCTTAATGATAATTGACAGATTTTGACAGTTTTGACAGAAAAAGTCAATTTGACAGTTTTCACAGAAAACATCATTTTGACAGTTTTGACAGAAAACATCATTTTGACAGTTTTGACAGAAAATGTCAATTTGACAGTTTTGAGCAAACATGTAATTTTGACAGTTTTTACGGAAAATGTCAATTTGATAGTTTAGACAGAAAACATCATTTTGACAGTTTTGACAGAAAATGTCAATTTGACAGTTTTGACCAAACGTCATTTTGACAGTTTTGACAGAAAATGTCAATTTGACAGTTTTGACAGAAAACATCATTTTGACAGTTTTGACAGAAAATGTCAATTTGACAGTTTTGACAAAAAACATCATTTTGACAGTTTTGACAGAAAATGTCAATTTGACAGTTTTGACAGAAAACATCATTTTGACAGTTTTGACAGAAAATGTCAATTTGACAGTTTTGACCAAACGTCATTTTGACAGTTTTGACAGAAAATGTCAATTTGACAGTTTTGACAGAAAACATCATTTTGACAGTTTTGACCAAACGACATTTTGACAGTTTTGACAGAAAATGTCAATTTGACAGTTTTGACAGAAAACATCATTTTGACAGTTTTGACAGAAAATGTCAATTTGACAGTTTTGAACTAAAATGTCATTTTGACAGTGTTTCTCAAAATATCATTTTGACAGTTTTGATCAAACATGTCATTTTGACAGTTTTGACAGAAAATGTTAATTTAACAGTTTGACCCACTTTGTCATTTTTAACCCATAGTGTCATTCTGACAGATATTAACTCAAAATGATATTTTAACATTTTGTTCAAAAAAATTTGATTTTAGTCACTGTCTTAGTATAAGACTGCATTAAAAGTGAAATTTAACAGATTTTATGCAAAAATGACATTTTTTATATTATCTCGGAAACGTTAAGAGCTAGCTCAAAAATAATGCGATTTTTGATCATTTCACACCCTAAGGGTGTGAGTTTATCGAAATCTGTAAAGGTATTTTTCGATATGTCAAAATCTATCAAAATGTCAATTTTGAAAAAAAAGTTGTCCAAAAATTAAAAAAAAATGTCATTTTGATACGGAAACATATAACTCGTGTGGTACTAAAGTACCACCGACAGTCCAAATCTGAAGTCCATTTTCAGATATCTCAAACCGTTTCTGACCTATGACGTCTTATAGTTGATAGATTTTTAGAAAATGACACAAGTTCACAGTTTTTGGCCTAAGGTGTCGCTTGCTAATTTATTGGTCAAATGACGTGGAGTTTTGACAGTTTTGACACAAGACTGTCACTTTGACAGAATCTTGGCATAAAATGACATTTTTACATTTTTTGTAGAAAATTATGATTTTTGTCACATTCTTAATATAAGGTGATATTAAAAGTGCAATTTAACAGATTTTATGCAAAAATGACATTTTTCATATTATCTCGGAAACGGTAGGAGCTAGCTCAAAAATAATGTGATTTTTGATCATTTCACACCCATAGGGTGTGAGTTTATCGAAATCTGTAAAGGTATTTTTCGATATGTCAAAATCTGTCAAAATGTCAATTTTGAAAAAAAAGTTGTCCAAAATTAAAAAAAAAAAAAGTCATTTTGATACGGAAACATATAACTCGTGTGGTACTAAAGTACCACCGACAGTCCAAATCTGAAGTCCATTTTCAGATATCTCAAACCGTTTCTGAGCTATCGCGTCTTGAAGTTGACAGATTTTTACAAAATGACACAAATTCACAGTTTTTGGCCAAAGTGTCGTTTTCTAATTTATTGGCCAAATAACATGGAATTTTAACAGTTTTTACACAAGACTGTTACTTTGACAGATTTTAAGCTCAAAATGACATTTTAACATTTTTTGTAAAAAATTATGATTTTCTGTAACATGCTTAGTATAAGTCGATATTAAAAGTGCAATTTATCAGATTTTAAGCAAAAATGACATTTTTCGTATTATCTCGGAAACGGTAGGAGCTAGCTCAAAAATAATGTGATTTTTGATCATTTCACACCCGTAGGGTGTGAGTTTATCGAAATCTGTAAAGGTGATTTTTGATATGTCAAAATCTGTCAAAATGTCTATTTTGAAAAAAAAGTAGTCCAAAATTAAAAAAAAAAGTCATTTTGATACGGAAACATATAACTCGTGTGGTACTAAAGTACCACCGACAGTCCGAATCTGAAGTCCATTTTCCGATATCTGTAACCGTTTCTGAGCTATCACGTCTTGAAGTTGACAGATTTTTACAAATTCACAGTTTTTGGCCTAAGTGTCGTTTTCTAATTTATTGGCCAAATGACATGGAATTTTAACAGTTTTTACACAAGACTGTTCCTTTGACAGAATGTATGTCGTCGATGTATAAACTCAAAATGACATTTTAACATTTTTTGTAGAAAATTATGATTTTAGTAACATGCTTAGTATAAGTCGATATTAAAAGTGCAATTTATCAGATTTTAAGCAAAAATGACATTTTTCGTATTATCTCGGAAACGGTAAGAGCTAGCTCAAAAATAATGCGATTTTTGATCATTTCACACCCTAAGGGTGTGAGTTTATCGAAATCTGTAAAGGTATTTTTCGATATGCCAAAATCTGTCAAAATGTCAATTTTGAAAAAAAAGTTGTTCAAAAATGAAAAAAATAATGTCAGTCTGATACAGAAACATATAAGAAGTGGGAATGTGAAAATAATTTTATTCTAACTATAACCGTTCCTGAGCTATGACATTCTGAATTTGACAGATTTTTAGAATATGACACAAGTTCACAGCTTTTGGTCCAAGGTGCCGTTTGTTAATTTATTGGCCAAATGACATGGAATTTTGTCACTTTGATAGATTTTTGTCTCAAAATGCCATTTTAATATTTTTTGTAGAAAATTAAGATTTTAGTAACATTCTTAGTACAAGACGACATAAAAAGTGCTATTTAACAGATTTTATGCAAAAATGTCATTTTTCATATTATCTCGGAAACGGTAAGAGCTAGCTCAAAAATAATGTGACTATCGATTTATCGAAATCTGTCAAAATAACAATTTGGAAATTGAAAAAATGTTTTTTTCCCCCCCCCCCTTATTAGATAAAATACCCATGCTACTCAGAAAACTTATATGTGACAGAGTCCGTTTAGGTGCGACGACGAGCGAAGCGAGGAGGAGCGTGTTAGGTTGACAGTGAGCAAACCAACCCACTTTTTCATTTTTGACCCACTTTTTCATTTTAGACCCACTTTCTCATTTTTCACCCACTTTTTCATTTTTGACCCATTTTTTCATTTTTTACCCACTTTTCCATTTTTGACCCACTTTTTAATTTTTCACTCACATTTTTCACCCACTTTTACATTTTCGACTCACTTTTTCATTTTTCACCCACTTTTTCATTTTTGACCACTTTCTCATTTTTGACCCACTTTTTAATTTTTCACCGAACTTCATTTTTGACTCACTTTTTCATTTTTGACCCACTTTTTCATTTTTGACCCAATTTTTCATTTTAGACACTTTTTCGTTTTTGACCACTTTTTCATTTTTGACCCACTTTTTCATTTTTGACCAACTTTTCCATTTTTCACCCACTTTTTCATTTTTGACCACTTTTTCATTTTTGACCCACTTTTTCATTTTTCACCGAACTTTTCATTTTTGAATCACTTTTTCATTTTTGACCCACTTTTTCATTTTTGACACAATTTTTCATTTTAGACACACTTTCGTTTTTGACCCACTTTTTCATTTTTGACCCACTTTTTCATTTTTTACCCACTTTTTCATTTTTTACCCACTTTTTCATTTTTGACCCAATTTTCATTTTACACACTTTTTTTTTTTCGTTTTTGACCCACTTTTTCATTTTTGACCCACTTTTTCATTTTTTACCCACTTTTTCATTTTTTACCCACTTTTTCATTTTTTACCCACTTTTTCATTTTTTACCCACTTTTTCATTTTTTTTTTCACCCACTTTTTCATTTTTTTACCCACTTCATTTTTTACCCACTTTTAGGTTAGGTTAGGTTAGGTTAGGTTAGGTTAGGTTAGGTTAGGTTAGGTTAGGTTAGGTTAGGTTAGGTTAGGTTAGGTTAGGTTAGGTTAGGTTAGGTTAGGTTAGGTTAGGTTAGGTTAGGTTAGGTTAGGTTAGGTTAGGTTAGGTTAGGTTAGGTTAGGTTAGGTTAGGGTTAGGTTAGGTTAGGTTAGGTTAGGGTTAGGTTAGGTTAGGTTAGGTTAGGTTAGGTTAGGTTAGGTTAGGTTAGGTTAGGTTAGGTTAGGTTAGGTTAGGTTAGGTTAGGTTAGGTTAGGTTAGGTTAGGTTAGGTTAGGTTAGGTTAGGTTAGGTTAGGTTAGGTTAGGTTAGGTTAGGTTAGGTTAGGTTAGGTTAGGTTAGGTTAGGGGTTAGGTTAGGTTAGGTTAGGTTAGGTTAGGTTAGGTTAGGTTAGGTTAGGTTAGGTTAGGGTTAGGTTAGGTTAGGTTAGGTTAGGTTAGGTTAGGTTAGGTTAGGTTAGGTTAGGTTAGGTTAGGTTAGGTTAGGTTAGGTTAGGTTAGGTTAGGTTAGGTTAGGTTAGGTTAGGTTAGGTTAGGTTAGGTTAGGTTAGGTTAGGTTAGGTTAGGTTAGGTTAGGTTAGGTTAGGTTAGGTTAGGTTAGGTTAGGTTAGGTTAGGTTAGGTTAGGTTAGGTTAGGTTAGGTTAGGTTAGGTTAGGTTAGGTTAGGTTAGGTTAGGTTAGGTTAGGTTAGGTTAGGTTAGGTTAGGTTAGGTTAGGTTAGGTTAGGTTAGGTTAGGTTAGGTTAGGTTAGGTTAGGTTAGGTTAGGTTAGGGTTAGGTTAGGTTAGGTTAGGTTAGGTTAGGTTAGGTTAGGTTAGGTTAGGTTAGGTTAGGTTAGGTTAGGTTAGGTTAGGTTAGGTTAGGTTAGGTTAGGTTAGGTTAGGTTAGGTTAGGTTAGGTTAGGTTAGGTTAGGTTAGGTTAGGTTAGGTTAGGTTAGGTTAGGTTAGGTTAGGTTAGGTTAGGTTAGGTTAGGTTAGGTTAGGTTAGGTTAGGTTAGGTTAGGTTAGGTTAGGTTAGGTTAGGTTAGGTTAGGTTAGGTTAGGTTAGGTTAGGTTAGGTTAGGTTAGGTTAGGTTAGGTTAGGTTAGGTTAGGTTAGGTTAGGTTAGGTTAGGTTAGGTTATAGGTACCGTCCTCGGTAGATTTCTTTCAAACTTGGTATAGGGGCTTTATTTTACATGATCTATCTATGGTTTTTCGCTTTTGGGTGGAAATGTTCCTGCGTCTGGTACCTCCCATACATTTGTTTTTGTTTTTTTTTTTTTTCTCCGCTTTGGTTTTCTTTTAAGGGTGTTGGATTTATAGCTACCCCAAAATTTAAGTAATTCTGCATCGAATGCAATTTTTTTCATGAAAATCGGATAATAAACAAAAATTTTAGACCCGGGTTAGATTATTTCAAAAATTTTTTTTTGTCCAAATCGATCCAAAAAAGGTCTATATATACGAAAACATAATATTCGTGTGGCACTAACGTGCCACCGAAAGCCCAAATCTGAAGTCCATTTTGCTCTATCTCTTACCGTTTCCGAGATATAACGTCATGAATGTACCAAAAATAGCAAACTTTTACTATTTTGTACTAAATGATTGCTATCTCAAAAATTTAGGCGCTCATGAGCGATTAGTATGGAAAACGTAAAATCCGACTCGCACTTGACCAATTTTCATACAAAGTTGTGTTTTTATAGTTTTGATGGAATTTTCATATTTTGTATGTATATATTGGTGTAAAATTAATATGTTATAATTGTTGTTGACAGTATCTGTCAAACTGTCAAATTTGACAGACTTTTGTCATGTTTGGTTTTGGTTATAAATGATGTCATTTCTTTTCATAATATTATTTATCTTAATGATAATTGACAGATTTTGACAGTTTTGACAGAAAAAGTCAATTTGACAGTTTTCACAGAAAACATCATTTTGACAGTTTTGACAGAAAACATCATTTTGACAGTTTTGACAGAAAATGTCAATTTGACAGTTTTGAGCAAACATGTAATTTTGACAGTTTTTACGGAAAATGTCAATTTGATAGTTTAGACAGAAAACATCATTTTGACAGTTTTGACAGAAAATGTCAATTTGACAGTTTTGACCAAACGTCATTTTGACAGTTTTGACAGAAAATGTCAATTTGACAGTTTTGACAGAAAACATCATTTTGACAGTTTTGACAGAAAATGTCAATTTGACAGTTTTGACAAAAAACATCATTTTGACAGTTTTGACAGAAAATGTCAATTTGACAGTTTTGACAGAAAACATCATTTTGACAGTTTTGACAGAAAATGTCA
Source organism: Leguminivora glycinivorella (assembly GCF_023078275.1). NCBI lineage: Eukaryota > Metazoa > Arthropoda > Insecta > Lepidoptera > Tortricidae > Leguminivora > Leguminivora glycinivorella. The sequence continues at coordinate 20,675 of NC_062993.1, read as the reverse complement.
ATTTGACAGTTTTGACCAAACGTCATTTTGACAGTTTTGACAGAAAATGTCAATTTGACAGTTTTGACAGAAAACATCATTTTGACAGTTTTGACCAAACGACATTTTGACAGTTTTGACAGAAAATGTCAATTTGACAGTTTTGACAGAAAACATCATTTTGACAGTTTTGACAGAAAATGTCAATTTGACAGTTTTGAACTAAAATGTCATTTTGACAGTGTTTCTCAAAATATCATTTTGACAGTTTTGATCAAACATGTCATTTTGACAGTTTTGACAGAAAATGTTAATTTAACAGTTTGACCCACTTTGTCATTTTTAACCCATAGTGTCATTCTGACAGATATTAACTCAAAATGATATTTTAACATTTTGTTCAAAAAAAATTGATTTTAGTCACTGTCTTAGTATAAGACTGCATTAAAAGTGAAATTTAACAGATTTTATGCAAAAATGACATTTTTTATATTATCTCGGAAACGTTAAGAGCTAGCTCAAAAATAATGCGATTTTTGATCATTTCACACCCTAAGGGTGTGAGTTTATCGAAATCTGTAAAGGTATTTTTCGATATGTCAAAATCTATCAAAATGTCAATTTTGAAAAAAAAAGTTGTCCAAAAATTAAAAAAAAATGTCATTTTGATACGGAAACATATAACTCGTGTGGTACTAAAGTACCACCGACAGTCCAAATCTGAAGTCCATTTTCAGATATCTCAAACCGTTTCTGACCTATGACGTCTTATAGTTGATAGATTTTTAGAAAATGACACAAGTTCACAGTTTTTGGCCTAAGGTGTCGCTTGCTAATTTATTGGTCAAATGACGTGGAGTTTTGACAGTTTTGACACAAGACTGTCACTTTGACAGAATCTTGGCATAAAATGACATTTTTACATTTTTTGTAGAAAATTATGATTTTTGTCACATTCTTAATATAAGGTGATATTAAAAGTGCAATTTAACAGATTTTATGCAAAAATGACATTTTTCATATTATCTCGGAAACGGTAGGAGCTAGCTCAAAAATAATGTGATTTTTGATCATTTCACACCCGTAGGGTGTGAGTTTATCGAAATCTGTAAAGGTATTTTTCGATATGTCAAAATCTGTCAAAATGTCAATTTTGAAAAAAAAGTTGTCCAAAATTAAAAAAAAAAAGTCATTTTGATACGGAAACATATAACTCGTGTGGTACTAAAGTACCACCGACAGTCCAAATCTGAAGTCCATTTTCAGATATCTCAAACCGTTTCTGAGCTATCGCGTCTTGAAGTTGACAGATTTTTACAAAATGACACAAATTCACAGTTTTTGGCCAAAGTGTCGTTTTCTAATTTATTGGCCAAATAACATGGAATTTTAACAGTTTTTACACAAGACTGTTACTTTGACAGATTTTAAGCTCAAAATGACATTTTAACATTTTTTGTAAAAAATTATGATTTTCTGTAACATGCTTAGTATAAGTCGATATTAAAAGTGCAATTTATCAGATTTTAAGCAAAAATGACATTTTTCGTATTATCTCGGAAACGGTAGGAGCTAGCTCAAAAATAATGTGATTTTTGATCATTTCACACCCGTAGGGTGTGAGTTTATCGAAATCTGTAAAGGTATTTTTCGATATGTCAAAATCTGTCAAAATGTCAATTTTGAAAAAAAGTTGTCCAAAATTAAAAAAAAAAAGTCATTTTGATACGGAAACATATAACTCGTGTGGTACTAAAGTACCACCGACAGTCCGAATCTGAAGTCCATTTTCCGATATCTCAAACCGTTTCTGAGCTATCACGTCTTGAAGTTGACAGATTTTTACAAAATGACACAAATTCACAGTTTTTGGCCTAAGTGTCGTTTTCTAATTTATTGGCCAAATGACATGGAATTTTAACAGTTTTTACACAAGACTGTTCCTTTGACAGATTTTAAGCTCAAAATGACATTTTAACATTTTTTGTAGAAAATTATGATTTTAGTAACATGCTTAGTATAAGTCGATATTAAAAGTGCAATTTATCAGATTTTAAGCAAAAATGACATTTTTCGTATTATCTCGGAAACGGTAGGAGCTAGCTCAAAAATAATGCGATTTTTGATCATTTCACACCCCTAGGGTGTGAGTTTATCGAAATCTGTAAAGGTATTTTTCGATATGTCAAAATCTGTCAAAATGTCTATTTTGAAAAAAAAAGTAGTCCAAAATTAAAAAAAAAAAATAATGTCATTTTGATACGGAAACATATAACTCGTGTGGTACTAAAGTACCACCGACAGTCCGAATCTGAAGTCCATTTTCCGATATCTGTAACCGTTTCTGAGCTATCACGTCTTGAAGTTGACAGATTTTTACAAATTCACAGTTTTTGGCCTAAGTGTCGTTTTCTAATTTATTGGCCAAATGACATGGAATTTTAACAGTTTTTACACAAGACTGTTCCTTTGACAGATTTTAAGCTCAAAATGACATTTTAACATTTTTTGTAGAAAATTATGATTTTAGTAACATGCTTAGTATAAGTCGATATTAAAAGTGCAATTTATCAGATTTTAAGCAAAAATGACATTTTTCGTATTATCTCGGAAACGGTAAGAGCTAGCTCAAAAATAATGCGATTTTTGATCATTTCACACCCTAAGGGTGTGAGTTTATCGAAATCTGTAAAGGTATTTTTCGATATGCCAAAATCTGTCAAAATGTCAATTTTGAAAAAAAGTTGTTCAAAAATGAAAAAAATAATGTCAGTCTGATACAGAAACATATAAGAAGTGGGAATGTGAAAATAATTTTATTCTAACTATAACCGTTCCTGAGCTATGACATTCTGAATTTGACAGATTTTTAGAATATGACACAAGTTCACAGCTTTTGGTCCAAGGTGCCGTTTGTTAATTTATTGGCCAAATGACATGGAATTTTGTCACTTTGATAGATTTTTGTCTCAAAATGCCATTTTAATATTTTTTGTAGAAAATTAAGATTTTAGTAACATTCTTAGTACAAGACGACATAAAAAGTGCTATTTAACAGATTTTATGCAAAAATGTCATTTTTCATATTATCTCGGAAACGGTAAGAGCTAGCTCAAAAATAATGTGACTATCGATTTATCGAAATCTGTCAAAATAACAATTTGGAAATTGAAAAAATGTTTTTTTTTCCCCCCCATTAGATAAAATACCCATGCTACTCAGAAAACTTATATGTGACAGAGTCCGTTTAGGTGCGACGACGAGCGAAGCGAGGGGAGCGTGTTAGGTTGACAGTGAGCAAACCAACCCACTTTTTCATTTTTGACCCACTTTTTCATTTTAGACCCACTTTCTCATTTTTCACCCACTTTTTCATTTTTGACCCATTTTTTCATTTTTTACCCACTTTTCCATTTTTGACCCACTTTTTCATTTTTCACTCACATTTTTTTCACCCACTTTTTCATTTTCGACTCACTTTTTCATTTTTCACCCACTTTTTCATTTTTGACCACTTTCTCATTTTTGACCCACTTTTTAATTTTTCACCGAACTTCATTTTTGACTCACTTTTTCATTTTTGACCCACTTTTTCATTTTTGACCCAATTTTTCATTTTAGACACTTTTTCGTTTTTGACCACTTTTTCATTTTTGACCCACTTTTTCATTTTTGACCAACTTTTCCATTTTTCACCCACTTTTTCATTTTTGACCACTTTTTCATTTTTGACCCACTTTTTCATTTTTCACCGAACTTTTCATTTTTGAATCACTTTTTCATTTTTGACCCACTTTTTCATTTTTGACACAATTTTTCATTTTAGACACACTTTCGTTTTTGACCCACTTTTTCATTTTTGACCCACTTTTTCATTTTTTACCCACTTTTTCATTTTTTACCCACTTTTTCATTTTTGACCCAATTTTTCATTTTACACACTTTTTTTTTTTTTTTGACCCACTTTTTCATTTTTGACCCACTTTTTCATTTTTTACCCACTTTTTCATTTTTTACCCACTTTTTCATTTTTTACCCACTTTTTCATTTTTTACCCACTTTTTCATTTTTTACCCACTTTTTCATTTTTTTACCCACTTTTTTTTAGGTTAGGTTAGGTTAGGTTAGGTTAGGTTAGGTTAGGTTAGGTTAGGTTAGGTTAGGTTAGGTTAGGTTAGGTTAGGTTAGGTTAGGTTAGGTTAGGTTAGGTTAGGTTAGGTTAGGTTAGGTTAGGTTAGGTTAGGTTAGGTTAGGTTAGGTTAGGTTAGGTTAGGTTAGGTTAGGTTAGGTTAGGTTAGGTTAGGTTAGGTTAGGTTAGGTTAGGTTAGGTTAGGTTAGGTTAGGTTAGGTTAGGTTAGGTTAGGTTAGGTTAGGTTAGGTTAGGTTAGGTTAGGTTAGGTTAGGTTAGGTTAGGGTTAGGTTAGGTTAGGTTAGGTTAGGTTAGGTTAGGTTAGGTTAGGTTAGGTTAGGTTAGGTTAGGTTAGGTTAGGTTAGGTTAGGTTAGGTTAGGTTAGGTTAGGTTAGGTTAGGTTAGGTTAGGTTAGGTTAGGTTAGGTTAGGTTAGGTTAGGTTAGGTTAGGTTAGGTTAGGTTAGGTTAGGTTAGGTTAGGTTAGGTTAGGTTAGGTTAGGTTAGGTTAGGTTAGGTTAGGTTAGGTTAGGTTAGGTTAGGTTAGGTTAGGTTAGGTTAGGTTAGGTTAGGTTAGGTTAGGTTAGGTTAGGTTAGGTTAGTTTAGGTTAGGTTAGGTTAGGTTAGGTTAGGTTAGGTTAGGTTAGGTTAGGTTAGGTTAGGTTAGGTTAGGTTAGGTTAGGTTAGGTTAGGTTAGGTTAGGTTAGGTTAGGTTAGGTTAGGTTAGGTTAGGTTAGGTTAGGTTAGGTTAGGTTAGGTTAGGTTAGGTTAGGTTAGGTTAGGTTAGGTTAGGTTAGGTTAGGTTAGGTTAGGTTAGGTTAGGTTAGGTTAGGTTAGGTTAGGTTAGGTTAGGTTAGGTTAGGTTAGGTTAGGTTAGGTTAGGTTAGGTTAGGTTAGGTTAGGTTAGGTTAGGTTAGGTTAGGTTAGGTTAGGTTAGGTTAGGTTAGGTTAGGTTAGGTTAGGTTAGGTTAGGTTAGGTTAGGTTAGGTTAGGTTAGGTTAGGTTAGGTTAGGTTAGGTTAGGTTAGGTTAGGTTAGGTTAGGTTAGGTTAGGTTAGGTTAGGTTATAGGTACCGTCCTCGGTAGATTTCTTTCAAACTTGGTATAGGGGCTTTATTTTACATGATCTATCTATGGTTTTTCGCTTTTGGGTGGAAATGTTCCTGCGTCTGGTACCTCCCATACATTTGTTTTTGTTTTTTTTTTCTCCGCTTTGGTTTTCTTTTAAGGGTGTTGGATTTATAGCTACCCCAAAATTTAAGTAATTCTGCATCGAATGCAATTTTTTTCATGAAAATCGGATAATAAACAAAAATTTTAGACCCGGTTAGATTATTTCAAAAATTTTTTTTTGTCCAAATCGATCCAAAAAAAGGTCTATATATACGAAAACATAATATTCGTGTGGCACTAACGTGCCACCGAAAGCCCAAATCTGAAGTCCATTTTGCTCTATCTCTTACCGTTTCCGAGATATAACGTCATGAATGTACCAAAAATAGCAAACTTTTACTATTTTGTACTAAATGATTGCTATCTCAAAAATTTAGGCGCTCATGAGCGATTAGTATGGAAAACGTAAAATCCGACTCGCACTTGACCAATTTTCATACAAAGTTGTGTTTTTATAGTTTTGATGGAATTTTCATATTTTGTATGTATATATTGGTGTAAAATTAATATGTTATAATTGTTGTTGACAGTATCTGTCAAACTGTCAAATTTGACAGACTTTTGTCATGTTTGGTTTTGGTTATAAATGATGTCATTTCTTTTCATAATATTATTTATCTTAATGATAATTGACAGATTTTGACAGTTTTGACAGAAAAAGTCAATTTGACAGTTTTCACAGAAAACATCATTTTGACAGTTTTGACAGAAAACATCATTTTGACAGTTTTGACAGAAAATGTCAATTTGACAGTTTTGAGCAAACATGTAATTTTGACAGTTTTTACGGAAAATGTCAATTTGATAGTTTAGACAGAAAACATCATTTTGACAGTTTTGACAGAAAATGTCAATTTGACAGTTTTGACCAAACGTCATTTTGACAGTTTTGACAGAAAATGTCAATTTGACAGTTTTGACAGAAAACATCATTTTGACAGTTTTGACAGAAAATGTCAATTTGACAGTTTTGACAAAAAACATCATTTTGACAGTTTTGACAGAAAATGTCAATTTGACAGTTTTGACAGAAAACATCATTTTGACAGTTTTGACAGAAAATGTCAATTTGACAGTTTTGACCAAACGTCATTTTGACAGTTTTGACAGAAAATGTCAATTTGACAGTTTTGACAGAAAACATCATTTTGACAGTTTTGACCAAACGACATTTTGACAGTTTTGACAGAAAATGTCAATTTGACAGTTTTGACAGAAAACATCATTTTGACAGTTTTGACAGAAAATGTCAATTTGACAGTTTTGAACTAAAATGTCATTTTGACAGTGTTTCTCAAAATATCATTTTGACAGTTTTGATCAAACATGTCATTTTGACAGTTTTGACAGAAAATGTTAATTTAACAGTTTGACCCACTTTGTCATTTTTAACCCATAGTGTCATTCTGACAGATATTAACTCAAAATGATATTTTAACATTTTGTTCAAAAAAATTTGATTTTAGTCACTGTCTTAGTATAAGACTGCATTAAAAAGTGAAATTTAACAGATTTTATGCAAAAATGACATTTTTTATATTATCTCGGAAACGTTAAGAGCTAGCTCAAAAATAATGCGATTTTTGATCATTTCACACCCTAAGGGTGTGAGTTTATCGAAATCTGTAAAGGTATTTTTCGATATGTCAAAATCTATCAAAATGTCAATTTTGAAAAAAAAGTTGTCCAAAAATTAAAAAAAAATGTCATTTTGATACGGAAACATATAACTCGTGTGGTACTAAAGTACCACCGACAGTCCAAATCTGAAGTCCATTTTCAGATATCTCAAACCGTTTCTGACCTATGACGTCTTATAGTTGATAGATTTTTAGAAAATGACACAAGTTCACAGTTTTTGGCCTAAGGTGTCGCTTGCTAATTTATTGGTCAAATGACGTGGAGTTTTGACAGTTTTGACACAAGACTGTCACTTTGACAGAATCTTGGCATAAAATGACATTTTTACATTTTTGTAGAAAATTATGATTTTTGTCACATTCTTAATATAAGGTGATATTAAAAGTGCAATTTAACAGATTTTATGCAAAAATGACATTTTTCATATTATCTCGGAAACGGTAGGAGCTAGCTCAAAAATAATGTGATTTTTGATCATTTCACACCCGTAGGGTGTGAGTTTATCGAAATCTGTAAAGGTATTTTTCGATATGTCAAAATCTGTCAAAATGTCAATTTTGAAAAAAAAAGTTGTCCAAAAAATTAAAAAAAAAAGTCATTTTGATACGGAAACATATAACTCGTGTGGTACTAAAGTACCACCGACAGTCCAAATCTGAAGTCCATTTTCAGATATCTCAAACCGTTTCTGAGCTATCGATTTTTAGAATATGACGTCTTGAAGTTGACAGATTTTTACAAAAATGACACAAATTCACAGTTTTTGGCCAAAGTGTCGATAGCTCACATTTCTAATTTATTGGCCAAATAAGAATGACTAAGATAAATTTTCTACAAAAAATGTATTAACATGTTTTTGAACACAAGATCTGTTAAGTTTGACAATAAATTAACAAGATTTAAATAAATGACGAAATTCATTTTTTGGCTCAGGAACATAGTTACAGAATAAATTATGATTCCCACTTTGTCTGTAACATGACGCATTACATTTTTGAACAAGTTTTAATATCGACCTATACAAGCATATTTACTAAAATCATAATTTTCTACAAAAAATGTTAAAATGTCAAAAATCTGTCCAAAGACAGTCTTTGTGTAAAAACTGTTAAAAATTCCATTTGTCATTTGGCCAATTTAGCGACACCTTGGGCCAAAAACTGTGAATTTAAAAATCTGTCAACTTCAAGACGTGATAACTCAGAAACGGTTACAGAGTATCGGAAAAATGGACTTCAGATTCGGAAACTGTCGGTGGTACTTTTAGTGCCACACGAGTTATGTTTCCGTAAATTTTGGACAACTTTTTCAAAATAGACATTTTGACAGATTTGGACATATCAAAAAGCTCCTTTACAGGAGCACAGATGGGGCTCACACCCTATGGGTGTGAAATGATCAAAAATCACATTATTTTTGAGCTAGCTCCTACCGTTTCGAATAATATGAAAAATGTCATTTTGCATAAAATCTGTTAAATGCACTTTTACGACTTATACTTGTGTGTCACCAGAAAATCATAATTTTTTGCAAAAAATGTAAAAATAATGATTTTACTTAAGATTTGTCGAAAGTGACAGTCATTCTATAAAAACTCTTCAAAAACTCCATGTTACCTAAATTCAGACCATTGACGCTAAAAACTGAAGTGTCATTTTGTAAAAATCTGTGACGCATATCAAAATGACTTCAGAATTTTGTTACAACCAAAAGTTATATGTTTCCGTATCAAAATGACTTTTTTTTTAATTTTGGACAAAAGGTGACAGATTTTGACATATCGAAAAATACCTTTACAGATTTCGATAAACTCACACCCATACGGGTGTGAAATGATCAAAATCACATTATTTTTTGAGCTAGCTCCTACCGTTTCCGAGATAATATGAAAAATGTCATTTTTTGCATAAAATCTGTTAAATTGCACTTTTAATATCACCTTATATTAAGAATGTCACAAAAATCATAATTTTCACAAAAAAAATGTAAAAATGTCATTTTATGCCAAGATTCTGTCAAAGTGACAGTCTTGTGTCAAAACTGTCAAAACTCCACGTCATTTGGCCAATAAATTAGCCCAAGCGACACCTTAGGCCAAAAACTGTGAACTTGTGTCATTTTCTAAAAATCTGTCAACTTTAAGACGTCATAGCTCAGAAACGGTTTGAGATATCTGAAAATGGACTTCAGATTTGACTGTCGGTGGTACTTTAGTACCACACGAGTTATATGTTTCCGTATCAAAATGACATTTTTTTTTATTTTTGGACAACTTTTTTTTCAAAATTGACATTTTGATAGATTTTGACATATCGAAAAATACCTTTACAGATTTCGATAAACTCACACCCTATAGGGTGTGAAATGATCAAAAATCGCATTATTTTGGAGCTAGCTCTTAACGTTTCCGAGATAATATAAAAAATGTCATTTTTACATAAAATCTGTTAAATTTCACTTTTAATGCAGTCTTATACTAAGACAGTGACTAAAATCAAATTTTTGAACAAAATGTTAAAATATCATTTTGAGTTAATATCTGTCAGAATGACACTATGGGTTAAAAATGACAAAGTGGGTCAAACTGTTAAATTAACATTTTCTGTCAAAACTGTCAAAATGACATGTTTGATCAAAACTGTCAAAATGATATTTTGTCAAACACTGTCAAAATGACATTTTAGTTCAAAACTGTCAAAATGACATTTTCTGTCAAAACTGTCAAAATGATGTTTTCTGTCAAAACTGTCAAATTGACATTTTCTGTCAAAACTGTCAAATGTCGTTTGAGTCAAAATGATGTTTCTGTCAAAATGACATGTTTGGTCAAAACTGTCAAATTGACATTTTCTGTCAAAACTGTCAAAATGATGTTTGGTCAAAACTGTCAAATTGACATTTTCTGTCAAAACTGTCAAAATGATGTTTTTTGTCAAAACTGTCAAATTGACATTTTCTGTCAAAACTGTCAAAATGATGTTTTCTGTCAAAACTGTCAAATTGACATTTTCTGTCAAAACTGTCAAAATGACGTTTGGTCAAAACTGTCAAATTGACATTTTCTGTCAAAACTGTCAAAATGATGTTTTCTGTCTAAACTATCAAATTGACATTTTCCGTAAAAACTGTCAAAATTATGTTTGCTCAAAACTGTCAAATTGACATTTTCTGTCAAAACTGTCAAAATGATGTTTTCTGTCAAAACTGTCAAAATGATGTTTTCTGTGAAAACTGTCAAATTGACTTTTTCTGTCAAAACTGTCAAAATCTGTCAATTATCATTAAGATAAATAATATTATGAAAAGAAATGACATCATTTATAACCAAAACCAAACATGACAAAAGTCTGTCAAATTTGACGGTTTGACAGATACTGTCAACAACAATTATAACATATTAATTTTACACAATATATACATACAAAATATGAAAATTCCATCAAAACTATAAAAAACACAACTTTGTATGAAAGTTGGTCAAGTGCGAGTCGGAATTTTACGTTTTCCATACTAATCGCTCATGAGCACCTAAATTTTTGAGATAATCATTTAGTACAAAATAGTAAAAGTTTGCTATTTTTGGTACATTCATGACGTTATATCTCGGAAACGGCAAGAAGATAGAGCAAAATGGACTTCAGATTTGGGCTTTCGGTGGCACGTTAGTGCCACACGAAATATTATGTTTTCGTATATATAGACCTTTTTTGGATCGATTTGGACAAAAAAAATTTTTGAAATAATCTAACCCGGAGTCTAAAAAATTTTTGTTTATTATCCGATTTTCATGAAAAAAAATTGCATTCGATGCAAAATTACTTAAATTTTGGGGTGAAATATAAATCCAACACCCTTAAAAGAAAACCAAAGCGAAGAAAAAAAAACAAAAACAAATGTATGGGAGGTACCAGACGCAGGAACATTTCCACCCAAAAGCGAAAAACCATAGATAGATCATGTAAAATAAAGCCCCTATACCAAGTTTGAAAGAAATCTACCGAGGACGGTACCTATAACCTAACCTAGCCTAGGCCTAACCTAACCTAACCTAACCTGGCCTAACCTAACCTAACCTTGGCCTAACCTAGCCTAACCTAACCTAACCTAACCTAACCTAACACCAACCTAACCTAACCTAACCTAACCTAACCTAACCTAACCTAACCTAACCTAACCTAACCTAACCTAACCTAACCTAACCTAACCTAACCTAACCTAACCTAACCTAACCTAACCTAACCTAACCTAACCTAACCTAACCTAACCTAACCTAACCTAACCTAACCTAACCTAACCTAACCTAACCTAACCTAACCTGGCCTAACCTAACCTAACCTAACCTAACCCTAACCTAACCTAACCTAACCTAACCTAACCTAACCTAACCTAACCTAACCTGACCTAACCTAACCTAACCTAACCTGAACCTAACCTAACCTAACCTAACCTAACCTAACCTAACCTAACTTCTTCTAACAACTACAACCTAACCTAACCTAACCCTAACCTAACCTAACCTAACCTAACCCAACCTAACCCTAACCTAACCTAACCCCTAACCTAACAACCTAACCTAACCTAACCCTAACCTAACCCAACCTAACCTACCAACCTAACCTAACCTAACCTAACCTAACCTAACCTAACCTAACCTAACCTAACCTAACCTAACCTAACCTAACCTAACCTAACCTAACCTAACCCTAACCTAACCTTCAACTAACCTAACCTAACCTAACCTAACCCAACCTAACCTAACCTAACCCTAACCTAACCCTAACCTAACCTAACCTAACTAACCTAACCTAAACTAACCTAACCTAACCTAACCTAACCTAACCTAACCTAACCTAACCTAACCTAACCTAACCTAACCTAACCTAACCTAACCTAACCTAACCTAACCTAACCTAACCTAACCTAACCTAACCTAGCCTAACCTAACCCTAAACCTAACCTAACCCTAACCTAACCTAACCTAACCTAACCTAACTAACCCTAACCTACAACCTACAACTATAACCTAACCTAACCTAACCTAACCTAACCTAACCTAACCTAACCTAACCTAACCTAACCTAACCTAACCTAACCTAACCCCTAACCTAACCTAACCTAACCTAACCTAACCTAACCCAACCTAACCTAACCTAACCTAACCTAACCTAACCTAACCTAACCTAACCTAACCTAACCTAACCTAACCTAACCCAACCTAACCTAACCTAACTCTAACCCAACCTAACCTAATAACCTAACCTAACCTAACCTAATCCAATAACCTAACCTAACCTAACCTAACCTAACCTAACCTAAAAGAGTGGGTAACCTGAAATGAAGTGGGTAAAAAACCTAAAAAGTGGGTCAAAAATGAAAAAAAGTGGGTAAAAATGAATGAAAAAGTGGGTCAAAAATGAAAAAGTGGGTAAAAAATGAAAAATTGGGTCAAAAATGAAAAAGTGGGTCAAAAACGAAAAAAGTGTGTCTAAAATGAAAAATTGGGTCAAAAATGAAAAAGTGGGTCAAAAATGAAAAAGTGATTCAAAAATGAAAAGTTCGGTAAAAAATGAAAAAGTGGGTCAAAAATGAAAAAGTGGTCAAAAATGAAAAAGTGGGTGAAAAATGGAAAAGTTGGTCAAAAATGAAAAAGTGGGTCAAAAATGAAAAAGTGGGTCAAAAACGAAAAAGTGTCTAAAATGAAAAATTGGGTCAAAAATGAAAAAGTGGGTCAAAAATGAAAAAAGTGAGTCAAAAATGAAGTTCGGTGAAAAATTAAAAAGTGGGTCAAAAATGAAAAGTGGTCAAAAATGAAAAAGTGGGTGAAAAATGAAAATTGGGTCGAAAAATGAAAAAGTGGGTGAAAAATGTAAAAAAGTGAAAAATGTGTCAAAAATGAAAAAGTGGGTCAAAAAATGGAAAAGTGGGTCTAAAAAAAAATTGGGTCAAAAATTAAAAGTGGGTAATAAAATTAAAAAATGAGTCAAAAATGAAAAAGTGGGTGAAAAATGAAAAATTGTGTCAAAAATGAAAAGTGGGTCTAAAATGAAAAAGTGGGTCAAAAATGAAAAAGTGGTCAAAATGTGGGTTGGTTTGCTCACTGTCAACCTAACACGCTCCTCCTCGCTTCAAAAATGAAAAAGCAGGTTGGTTTGCTCACTGTCGTCGCACCTAAACGGACTCTACTTCACATATAAGTTTTCTGAGTAGCATGGGTATTTTATCTAATGGGGGGGAAAAAAAACATTTTTTCAATTTCCAAATTGTTATTTTGACAGATTTCGATAAATCGATAGTCACATTATTTTTGAGCTAGCTCTTACCGTTTCCGAGATAATATGAAAAATGACATTTTTGCATAAAATCTGTTAAATAGCACTTTTTTTATGTCGTCTTGTACTAAGAATGTTACTAAAATCTTAATTTTCTACAAAAAATATTAAAATGGCATTTTGAGACAAAAATCTATCAAAGTGACAAAAGTCCATGTCATTTGGCCAATAAATTAACAAACGGCACCTTGGACCAAAAGCTGTGAACTTGTGTCATATTCTAAAAATCTGTCAAATTCAGAATGTCATAGCTCAGGAACGGTTATAGTTAGAATAAAATTATTTTCACATTCCCACTTCTTATATGTTTCTGTATCAGACTGACATTATTTTTTTTCATTTTTGAACAACTTTTTTTTTCAAAATTGACATTTTGACAGATTTTGGCATATCGAAAAATACCTTTACAGATTTCGATAAACTCACACCCTTAGGGTGTGAAATGATCAAAAATCGCATTATTTTTGAGCTAGCTCTTACCGTTTCCGAGATAATACGAAAAATGTCATTTTTGCTTAAAATCTGATAAATTGCACTTTTAATATCGACTTATACTAAGCATGTTACTAAAATCATAATTTTCTACAAAAAATGTTAAAATGTCATTTTGAGCTTAAAATCTGTCAAAGGAACAGTCTTGTGTAAAAACTGTTAAAATTCCATGTCATTTGGCCAATAAATTAGAAAACGACACTTAGGCCAAAAACTGTGAATTTGTAAAAAATCTGTCAACTTCAAGACGTGATAGCTCAGAAACGGTTACAGATATCGGAAAATGGACTTCAGATTCGGACTGTCGGTGGTACTTTAGTACCACACGAGTTATATGTTTCCGTATCAAAATGACTTTTTTTTTTAATTTTGGACTACTTTTTTTTCAAAATAGACATTTTGACAGATTTTGACATATCAAAAATCACCTTTACAGATTTCGATAAACTCACACCCTAGGGGTGTGAAATGATCAAAAATCACATTATTTTTGAGCTAGCTCCTACCGTTTCCGAGATAATACGAAAAATGTCATTTTTGCTTAAAATCTGATAAATTGCACTTTTAATATCGACTTATACTAAGCATGTTACAGAAAATCATAATTTTTACAAAAAATGTTAAAATGTCATTTTGAGCTTAAAATCTGTCAAAGTAACAGTCTTGTGTAAAAACTGTTAAAATTCCATGTCATTTGGCCAATAAATTAGAAAACGACACTTTGGCCAAAAACTGTGAATTTGTGTCATTTTGTAAAAATCTGTCAACTTCAAGACGCGATAGCTCAGAAACGGTTTGAGATATCTGAAAATGGACTTCAGATTTGGACTGTCGGTGGTACTTTAGTACCACACGAGTTATATGTTTCCGTATCAAAATGACTTTTTTTTTTAATTTTGGACAACTTTTTTTCAAAATTGACATTTTGACAGATTTTGACATATCGAAAAATACCTTTACAGATTTCGATAAACTCACACCCTACGGGTGTGAAATGATCAAAAATCACATTATTTTTGAGCTAGCTCCTACCGTTTCCGAGATAATATGAAAAATGTCATTTTTGCATAAAATCTGTTAAATTGCACTTTTAATATCACCTTATATTAAGAATGTGACAAAAATCATAATTTTCTACAAAAAATGTAAAAATGTCATTTTATGCCAAGATTTTGTCAAAGTGACAGTCTTGTGTCAAAACTGTCAAAACTCCACGTCATTTGGCCAATAAATTAGCAAGCGACACCTTAGGCCAAAAACTGTGAACTTGTGTCATTTTCTAAAAATCTGTCAACTTTAAGACGTCATAGCTCAGAAACGGTTTGAGATATCTGAAAATGGACTTCAGATTTGGACTGTCGGTGGTACTTTAGTACCACACGAGTTATATGTTTCCGTATCAAAATGACATTTTTTTTTTTTTTAATTTTTGGACAACTTTTTTCAAAATTGACATTTTGACAGATTTTGACATATCGAAAAATACCTTTACAGATTTCGATAAACTCACACCCTTAGGGTGTGAAATGATCAAAAATCACATTATTTTTGAGCTAGCTCTACCGTTTCCGAGATAATATAAAAAATGTCATTTTTGCATAAAATCTGTTAAATTGCACTTTTAATATCACCTTATATTAAGAATGTGACAAAAATCATAATTTTCTACAAAAAATGTAAATGTCATTTTATGCCAAGATTTTGTCAAAGTGACAGTCTCGTGTCAAAACTGTCAAAACTCCACGTCATTTGGCCAATAAATTAGCAAGCGACACCTTAGGCCAAAAACTGTGAACTTGTGTCATTTTCTAAAAAATCTGTCAACTTTAAGACGTCATAGCTCAGAAACGGTTTGAGATATCTGAAAATGGACTTCAGATTTGGACTGTCGGTGGTACTTTAGTACCACACGAGTTATATGTTTCCGTATCAAAATGACATTTTATTTTTAAATTTTTGGACAACTTTTTTTTCAAAATTGACATTTTGATAGATTTTGACATATCGAAAAATACCTTTACAGATTTCGATAAACTCACACCCTATGGGTGTGAAATGATCAAAATCGCATTATTTTTGAGCTAGCTCTTAACGTTTCCGAGATAATATAAAAATGTCATTTTTTTATAAAATCTGTTAAATTTCACTTTTAATGCAGTCTTATACTAAGACAGTGACTAAAATCAAATTTTTTGAACAAAATGTTAAAATATCATTTTGAGTTAATATCTGTCAGAATGACACTATGGGTTAAAAATGACAAAGTGGGTCAAACTGTTAAATTAACATTTTCTGTCAAAACTGTCAAAATGACATGTTTGATCAAAACTGTCAAAATGATATTTTGAGAAACACTGTCAAAATGACATTTTAGTTCAAAACTGTCAAATTGACATTTTCTGTCAAAACTGTCAAAATGATGTTTTCTGTCAAAACTGTCAAATTGACATTTTCTGTCAAAACTGTCAAAATGTCGTTTGGTCAAAACTGTCAAAATGATGTTTTCTGTCAAACTGTCAAATTGACATTTTCTGTCAAAACTGTCAAAATGACGTTTGGTCAAAACTGTCAAATTGACATTTTCTGTCAAAACTGTCAAAATGATGTTTTCTGTCAAAACTGTCAAATTGACATTTTCTGTCAAAACTGTCAAAATGATGTTTTTTTCTGTCAAAACTGTCAAATTGACATTTTCTGTCAAAACTGTCAAAATGATGTTTTCTGTCAAAACTGTCAAATTGACATTTTCTGTCAAAACTGTCAAAATGACGTTTGGTCAAAACTGTCAAATTGACATTTTCTGTCAAAACTGTCAAAATGATGTTTTCTGTCTAAACTATCAAATTGACATTTTCCGTAAAAACTGTCAAAATTACATGTTTGCTCAAAACTGTCAAATTGACATTTTCTGTCAAAACTGTCAAAATGATGTTTTCTGTCAAAACTGTCAAAATGATGTTTTCTGTGAAAACTGTCAAATTGACTTTTTCTGTCAAAACTGTCAAAATCTGTCAATTATCATTAAGATAAATAATATTATGAAAAGAAATGACATCATTTATAACCAAAACCAAACATGACAAAAGTCTGTCAAATTTGACAGTTTGACAGATACTGTCAACAACAATTATAACATATTAATTTTACACCAATATATACATACAAAATATGAAAATTCCATCAAAACTATAAAAACACAACTTTGTATGAAAATTGGTCAAGTGCGAGTCGGATTTTACGTTTTCCATACTAATCGCTCATGAGCGCCTAAATTTTTGAGATAGCAATCATTTAGTACAAAATAGTAAAAGTTTGCTATTTTTGGTACATTCATGACGTTATATCTCGGAAACGGTAAGAGATAGAGCAAAATGGACTTCAGATTTGGGCTTTCGGTGGCACGTTAGTGCCACACGAATATTATGTTTTCGTATATATAGACCTTTTTTTTGGATCGATTTGGACAAAAAAAAAAAATTTTGAAATAATCTAACCCGGGTCTAAAATTTTTGTTTATTATCCGATTTTCATGAAAAAAATTGCATTCGATGCAGAATTACTTAAATTTTGGGGTAGCTATAAATCCAACACCCTTAAAAGAAAACCAAAGCGGAGAAAAAAAAAAACAAAAACAAATGTATGGGAGGTACCAGACGCAGGAACATTTCCACCCAAAAAGCGAAAAACCATAGATAGATCATGTAAAATAAAGCCCCTATACCAAGTTTGAAAGAAATCTACCGAGGACGGTACCTATAACCTAACCTAACCTAACCTAACCTAACCTAACCTAACCTAACCTAACCTAACCTAACCTAACCCTAACCTAACCTAACCTAACCTAACCTAACCTAACCTAACCTAACCTAACCTAACCTAACCTAACCTAACCTAACCTAACCTAACCTAACCTAACCTAACCTAACCCTAACCTAACCTAACCTAACCTAACTTCAACTAACCTAACCTAACCTAACCTAACCTAACCTAACCTAACCTAACCTAACCTAACCTAACCTAACCTTACCTATCCAACCCGGGCTGAACCCAACCTATGTGGGACTCCTAACCTAACCTAATAACCCCAGGTATAACCTAACCTAACCTCTGCCTAACCTAGACCTAACCTAAGAATAACCTAACTAAACCCCTAACCTAACCTCCCAACCTAACCCAACCGCTAACCTAACCTAACCTAACCCTAACCTAACCTAACCTAACCTAACCTAACCTAACCTAACCTAACCTAACCTAACCTAACCTAACCTAACCTAACCTAACCTAACCTAACCTAACCTAACCTAACCTAACCTAACCTAACCTAACCTAACCTAACCTAACCTAACCTAACCTAACCTAACCCTAACCTAACCTAACCTAACCTAACCTAACCTAACTAACCTAACCTAACCTAACCTAACCTAACCTAACCTAACCTAACCTAACCTAACCTAACCTAACCTAACCTAACCTAACCTAACCTAACCTAACCTAACCTAACCCTAACCTAACCTAACCTAACCTAACCTAACCTAACCTAACCTAACCTAACCTAACCCTAACCTAACCTAACCTAACCTAACCTAACCTAACCTAACCTAACCTAACCTAACCTAACCTAACCTAACCTAACCTAACCTAACCTAACCTAGTAACCTAATGGGTAAAAAATTGGTCAAAAATGAAAAAGTGGGTAAAAAATGAAAAAGTGGGTCAAAAACCTAACCTAAAACCTGAAAAAGTGGGTCAAAAACGAAAAAATGAAAAAGTGTCTAAAATGAAAAATTGGGTCAAAAATGAAAAAGTGGGTCAAAAAATGAAAAAGTGGGTCAAAAATGAAAAAGTGTCAAAAATGAAAAAGTGGGTCTGTGTCTAAAATGATTGGGTCAAAAATGTGGGTCAAAAATGATTCAAAAATGAAAAGTGGTCAAAAAATGAAAAATGTGGGTGAAAAATGGAAAAGTTGGTCAAAAATGAAAAAGTGGGTCTGAAAAAGTGTCTAAAATGAAAAATTGGGTCAAAAATGAAAAAGTGGGTCAAAAATGAAAAAGTGAGTCAAAAATGAAGTTCGGTAAAAAATGAAAAAGTGGGTCAAAAATGAGAAAGTGGGTCAAAAATGAAAAAGTGGGTGAAAAATGTAAAAGTGGGTCGAAAATGAAAAAGTGGGTGAAAAATGTAAGTGAGTGAAAAATGAAAAAGTGGGTCAAAAATGAAAAAGTGGGTAAAAAAAATGAAAAAAGTGGGTCAAAAATGAAAAAGTGGGTAAAAAATGAAAAAATGGGTCTAAAATGAAAAAGTGGGTCAAAAATGAAAAAGTGGGTTGGTTTGCTCACTGTCCACCTAACACGCTCCTCCTCGCTTCGCTCGTCGTCGCACCTAAACGGACTCTGTCACATATAAGTTTTCTGAGTAGCATGGGTATTTTATCTAATGGGGGGAAAAAAAAACATTTTTTCAATTTCCAAATTGTTATTTTGACAGATTTCGATAAATCGATAGTCACATTATTTTTGAGCTAGCTCTTACCGTTTCCGAGATAATATGAAAAATGACATTTTTGCATAAAATCTGTTAAATAGCACTTTTTATGTCGTCTTGTACTAAGAATGTTACTAAAATCTTAATTTTCTACAAAAAATATTAAAATGGCATTTTGAGACAAAAATCTATCAAAGTGACAAAATTCCATGTCATTTGGCCAATAAATTAACAAACGGCACCTTGGACCAAAAGCTGTGAACTTGTGTCATATTCTAAAAATCTGTCAAATTCAGAATGTCATAGCTCAGGAACGGTTATAGTTAGAATAAAATTATTTTCACATTCCCACTTCTTATATGTTTCTGTATCAGACTGACATTATTTTTTTCATTTTTGAACAACTTTTTTTTTTTTTCAAAATTGACATTTTGACAGATTTTGGCATATCGAAAAATACCTTTACAGATTTCGATAAACTCACACCCTTAGGGTGTGAAATGATCAAAAATCGCATTATTTTTGAGCTAGCTCTTACCGTTTCCGAGATAATACGAAAAATGTCATTTTTTGCTTAAAATCTGATAAATTGCACTTTTAATATCGACTTATACTAAGCATGTTACTAAAATCATAATTTTCTACAAAAAATGTTAAAATGTCATTTTGAGCTTAAAATCTGTCAAAGGAACAGTCTTGTGTAAAAACTGTTAAAATTCCATGTCATTTGGCCAATAAATTAGAAAACGACACTTAGGCCAAAAACTGTGAATTTGTGTCATTTTGTAAAAATCTGTCAACTTCAAGACGTGATAGCTCAGAAACGGTTACAGATATCGGAAAATGGACTTCAGATTCGGACTGTCGGTGGTACTTTAGTACCACACGAGTTATATGTTTCCGTATCAAAATGACTTTTTTTTTTTTTTTAATTTTGGACTACTTTTTTTTCAAAATGAGACATTTTGACAGATTTTGACATATCAAAAATCACCTTTACAGATTTCGATAAACTCACACCCTACGGGTGTGAAATGATCAAAAATCACATTATTTTTGAGCTAGCTCCTACCGTTTCCGAGATAATACGAAAAATGTCATTTTTGCTTAAAATCTGATAAATTGCACTTTTAATATCGACTTATACTAAGCATGTTACAGAAAATCATAATTTTTTACAAAAAATGTTAAAATGTCATTTTGAGCTTAAAATCTGTCAAAGTAACAGTCTTGTGTAAAAACTGTTAAAATTCCATGTTATTTGGCCAATAAATTAGAAAACGACACTTTGGCCAAAAACTGTGAATTTGTGTCATTTTGTAAAAATCTGTCAACTTCAAGACGCGATAGCTCAGAAACGGTTTGAGATATCTGAAAATGGACTTCAGATTTGGACTGTCGGTGGTACTTTAGTACCACACGAGTTATATGTTTCCGTATCAAAATGACTTTTTTTT